>NC_052150.1:227675599-227975599 GCF_902713615.1 Scyliorhinus canicula | reverse complement strand
AGCAAGGTCCCGTTCCCATGAGCCAGTGCTTTGTGCCAGTAAGGAGTCGAATGCCACGACATCGGCCCACTTTCCCACCATGACACCAAGGATCCACAGACGCACCAAAGATAGCTACACATGGAGAAGGCGCGACCACCCCCCCCCCACCGTCACCCGAGACAATACATCTGTAACACCCTTCCAAAACCCCACTAGTTTTGGACAGGACCAGAACATGTGAACACTGTTCGCAGGGGATCCGGCACATCGTGTACATTGATCAGTCACTTCCGGGAAAGAACGGTTCAGCCATGGGCGCCACGGTGGTGCAGTGGTTAGCACTGCTGCCTACGGTGCTGAGGAACCAGGTTCAATCCCGGCCCCGGATCACAGTCCATGTGGAGTTTGCACATTCTCCCCGTGTCTGCTTGGGTCTCACCTCCACAACCCAAAGATGTGCAGTGTAGATGAATTGGCCACGGTAAATTGCCCCTTAATTGGGAAAAAAAAATTGGGTAGTGTAAATTTATATAAAAAAAGAAACGGCTCAGCCTAGCCAGTATGATATGCACTCTGTGTACAACCTTAAGCTGTATAAGACTGATTCTAGCACACAATGTGGTCACATTACCCTACGCAATGCTTCCTCGCAAATCCAGCCCCGCACCACGCCTCCCAACTCCTCTTCCCATCTCTGCATCGACACCATCGAGACTTCCTCCACACTGGCCAACTCAGCGTACACATTGGAGATCTTACCCTTCGCAATCCCATCATCCGAGAGGAGTCTGTCCTGCAAACCCAATGGCAATTGGAAACAAACTCAACTCTTTGTTCAAAAAAGCCCTTATCTGAAGATCCCTGAACTCATTCCCACTGGGCATTTGATAGGCCTCCATCAGCTCAGTTAGGTCTGCAAACCTCCCAACCAAGAACAGGTCCTCAAAGCAGTGGTTCCCTAAGCAGTCCCATTCCTTAAGCCTTGGCCTCCAAGCTTGCTGGAATGAATCTGTGGTTGCCACTAATAGGAGCCTTCCGCTACATGCCCTCCAAACCAAAATGTAACCGCCACTGGTTCAAAACCCTCAAAGTGGAAACCACCACTGGTTTGATTAATTCCTACCCGCCGAAAAAGGACAGAGAAACCAATATCCTTAAGGAAGACCCTCTACACAAGGCCTCCTCCACTCTGCACCACTGCCATCCACCTCCCCCCCCCCCCCCTCCCCCCCCCCACCACCGCCATCCCCATCTACTCCTCTCCAGACAAACTCTTTTGATACGGGGACCCTCCCTGCCCACACAAAGCCCAAGACAAACAAGGGGCAGCACGGTAGCATGGTGGTTAGCACAAATGCTTCACAGCTCCAGGGTCCCAGGTTCGATTCCCGGCTGGGTCACTGTCTGTGTGGAGTCTGCACGTCCTCCCCGTGTGTGCGTGGGTTTCCTCCGGGTGCTCCGGTTTCCTCCCACAGTCCAAAGATGTGCGGGTTAGGTGGATTGGCCATGCTAAATTGCCCGTAGTGTCCTAATAGTAAGGTTAAGGGGGGGGAGTTGTTGGGTTACGGGTATAGGGTGGATACGTGGGTTTGAGTAGGGTGATCATTGCTCGGCACAACATCAAGGGCCGAAGGGCCTGTTCTGTGCTGTACTGTTCTATGTTCTATGTTCTAAATCCATTGGGGAGGGTTTAAACTAATGTGACAGGGGGGTGGGAACCGATGGAGGAAGTCGGAGGGAAGTAAAACGGGGCCAAAAACAAAAAGCACGAAGGGGGAAAATGGAAGGCAGAAAAGCCATTGTCAAAAATCAAAAAGAGCCACAGTACAGGGTACAGTGACTGAGGAGAGTGTGAAAAGGGAGGTGGTCAATGCAGGATTCAGGGTGTTTGATAGAAATCTACTTTTCTTATAGGTGATAAAGTTTAAAGGAAGAAATGATTTAGCGACATTATACTATTAAAAGTCATATATTAGCCATGACAGCAGAAAATGCTGAGAGCATGGGAAAGATCAGATAAAGAAGTCAGTTTGAAAATTGACCATACACTACAAACATGGTGGGAAACAGGCAGTTTGATCATTCCATATTATGGAAACATATAGAAATTCTCTCATGCCACATTATCTCTTAAAACTTGATAGACAGACATTTTGGTCAAATTAGATGAATTATAATTATTAAACCCCAATCACAGAAAGGGGAATAGAACCGTAAAGCTTATGATCTCCTTCAGAGACCGGAAGAGAAACTTCTTTCCCATTCCGGAATCATCTTTAACCTAACCTTTGAAATCTATTCCTTTTGCTTTTGCTTTGCAAACCGCCACTTTGATTCGTTTCATTTTTGTATTGTGCATTTTGATCTAAAGAAATTACCGCAAACTGAATTGTATTTTGAATTCAACTCTGTATTTGCGTTGGACAAACAAACTTTCTAAATTCTGTGCTCGCATTTAATTGACTTGACACAAATAAAGCTACAATTTACTTCATCCAAAGAAACTTAGTCGTAAGTTCTGTCGATTAATATATAGTGCAGCGACACAAAAATATATTAACAAAAAGGGCAGAACGGTGGCACAGTGGTTAGCATTGCTGCCTCATGGCGCTGAGGTCCCGGATTCGATCTCGGCTCTGGTTCACTGTCCGTGTGGAGTTTGCACATTCTCCCTGTGTTTGCGTGGGTTTCACCCCCACAACACAAAGATGTGCAGGGGAGGTGGATTGGCCACACTAAATTGCCCCTTAGTTGGAAAAAATGAATTGGGTACTCTAAATTAAATATATATTAACAAAGTACAGATCCATCAGTGCATGCAGTACACAGCCCTTGGAAAAAGCACCCTCCTTAAGCCCACACCTCCACCCAACCCGCCGTAACCCAGTAACCCCACCTAACCTTTGGACACGAAGGGGAAATTTAGCATGGCCAATCCACCTAACCTCTTTTTTTCTTTTTTTTTTTAAATTTAGAGTACCCAATTAATTTTTTCCAATTATAGGGCAATTGAACATGGCCAATCCACCTACTCTCCACATCTTTTGGGTTGTGGGGGCAAAATCCACTCAAAGCGGAGAGAACGTGCAAACTCCACACGGACAGCGACCCAGAGCCGGGATCGAACCTGGGACCTGGGCGCCGTGAGGCAGCAGCGCTAACCACTGCGCCACCGTGCAGCCCTCAATCCACCTGACCTGTACATCTTTGGACTATGGGAGGAAACTGGAGCACCCGGAGGAAACCCACACAGACACGGGGGAGAATGCGCAAACTCCACACAGTCTCCCAAAGCTGGAATGGAACCCGGGTCTCTGACGTTGTGAGGCAGCAGTGCTAACCATTGTGCCGCCGTGCCGCCCTAAGGCAGCATCAAGGCAGCATTTGATCGAGTATGGCATTAAGGGGCGTGTTATCACCCACGCGGTGTGGGAATGATGAACTACCCCGTGGATTTTGCGGAATATGAGTGGGCGGGGGACCCTTAACAATGTTCACTTTGTATAAAGAGAGTCGACCAGATATACCAGGGGCTGGTTTAGCTCACTGGGCTAAATCGCTGGCTTTTAAAGCAGACCAGGCAGGCCAGCAGCACGGTTCGATTCCCGTACCAGCCCCCCCGGACAGGCGCCGGAATGTGGCGACTAGGGGCTTTTCACAGTAACTTCATTGAAGCCTACTCGTGACAATAAGCGATTTTCATTCA
The DNA here is from genome assembly GCF_902713615.1 of Scyliorhinus canicula. Classification (NCBI taxonomy): domain Eukaryota; kingdom Metazoa; phylum Chordata; class Chondrichthyes; order Carcharhiniformes; family Scyliorhinidae; genus Scyliorhinus; species Scyliorhinus canicula. The sequence continues at coordinate 227,971,911 of NC_052150.1, read as the reverse complement.
TTTAATTTCATATACAAAGACAAGATGAGGGCCGTACAGCAGCTGTGTATAACAGTAATTGTAAAATAAAGTAAGGTTTCATTTTCCACCAACTCTTTGCGGACTCTCCATTGTCCTTACAAAAGAGACTTGGCAAAACTGGAGTCAATGGGATTCAGGGGGAAAACCCTCCGCTGGCTGGAGTCATTCCCGGCACAAAGGAAGATGGTTGTGGTGGTTGGAGGTCAATCATCTCAGCTCCAGGAAGCCAATAATTTGCCAAAGCGTGCGAGTGAATGGATAAATAGATTTGCATTTGAATGTGTTGCAAAGACAGCCGCTACGTAAATACCTCCGTCACACCCACATGCCCCCTCCCTGTGGATTCCCAGATCTGTGTCTCATCATTGGGATTATTCCTGGATATTCTGGGGGTTAGATATTTAGCCTGGTGATTGGGATTATTCCTGGATATTCTGGACTGGTATTGAGATTATTCCTGGATTATTGTGGTTGATTACGGGAGGGGGTGTGGGGAGGTGAGTTTTGTTTAACCTCCCACAGTTTCTGTTCTACACTTTGCTGGAAAATGGTCCGTTCTCAGTCATGTGATTTCCAGTAAACAATGTGGCATCATCATTCGCTATGTCACCTTCTGCTCATGCTGGGCCCTAGTGCCTGCACTTCGCTGTTTGACATCATGTTTCCAAAATCTGTTCCTTCCATTCTTTCTGTGATTTGCAGCACGTTCCTCTTCTTGGGTACAGGAGTCTGCAAAATGTTTCTGATTTTCTATCTTCAATTGCATTCGCGATTGCTTCAATCTCCACGCCCACATTTGACGGCCTCCCAGTAACCTTGATCACAAGACACAACCCTGTCCTCTTCCCAGCCACGTCCCTTTCATTAAGTACAACATTACTTAGATACAGAGTAAATCTTCCTTACACTGTCCCCATCAAACACTCCCAGGACAGGTACAGCACGGGGTTAGATACAGAGTAAAGCTCCCTCTACACTGTCCCCATCAAAACACTCCCAGGACAGGTACAGCACGGGGTTAGATACAGAGTAAAGCTCCCTCTACACTGTCCCCATCAAACACTCCCAGGACAGGTACAGCACGAGGTTAGATACAGAGTAAAGCTCCCTCTACACTGTCCCCATCAAACACTCCCAGGACAGGTACAGCACGAGGCTAGATACAGAGTAAAGCTCCATCTACACTGTCCCCATCAAACACTCCTATGACTGGTACAACACGGGGTTAGATACAGAGTAAAGCTCCCTCTACACTGTCCCCATCACACACTCCCAGGACAGGTACAGCACGGGGTTAGATACAGAGTAAAGTTCCCTCTACACTGTCCCCATCAAACACTCCCAGGACAGGTACAGCACAGGGTTAGATACAGAGTAAAGCTCTCTCTACACTGTCCCCATCAAACACTCCCAGGACAGGGAGAGCACGGGGTTAGATACAGAGTAAAGCTCCCTCTACACTGTCCCCATCAAACACTCCCAGGACAGGTACAGCACAGGGTTAGATACAGAGTAAAGCTCCCTCTACACTGTCCCCATCAAACACTTCCAGGACAGGTACAGCACCGGGTTAGATACAGAGTAAAGCTCCCTCTACACTGTCCCCATCAAACACTCCCAGGACAGGTACAGCACGGGGTTAGATACAGAGTAAAGCTCCCTCTACACTGTCCCCATCAAACACTCCCAGGACAGGTACAGCATGGGGTTAGATACCGAGTAAAGCTCTCTCTACACTGTCCCCATCAAACACTCCCAGGACAGGTACAGCACGGGGTTAGATACAGAGTAAAGCTCCCTCTACACTGTCCCCATCAAACACTCCCAGGACAGGTACAGCACGGGGTTAGATACAGAGTAAAGCTCCCTCTACACTGTCCCCATCAAACACTCCCAGGACAGGTACAGCACGGGGTTAGATACAGAGTAAAGCTCCCTCTACACTGTCCCCATCAAACACTCCCAGGACAGGTACAGCACGGGGTTAGATACAGAGTAAAGCTCCTCTACACTGTCCCCATCAAACACTCCCAGGACAGGTACAGCACGGGGTTAGATACAGAGTAAAGCTCCCTCTACACTGTCCCCATCAAACACTCCCAGGACAGGTACAGCACGGGGTTAGATACAGAGTAAAGCTCCCTCTACACTGTCCCCATCAAACACTCCCAGGACAGGTACAGCACGGGGTTAGATACAGAGTAAAGCTCCCTCTACACTGTCCCCATCAAACACTCCCAGGACAGGTACAGCACGGGGTTAGATACAGAGTAAAGCTCCCTCTACACTGTCCCCATCAAACACTCCCAGGACAGGTACAGCACGGGGTTAGATACAGAGTAAAGCTCCCTCTACACTGTCCCCATCAAACACTCCCAGGACAGGTACAGCACGGGGTTAGATACAGAGTAAAGCTCCCTCTACACTGTCCCCATCAAACACTCCCAGGACAGGTACAGCACGGGGTTAGATACAGAGTAAAGCTCCCTCTACACTGTCCCCATCAAACACTCCCAGGACAGGTACAGCACGGGGTTAGATACAGAGTAAAGCTCCCTCTACACTGTCCCCATCAAACACTCCCAGGACAGGTACAGCACGGGGTTAGATACAGAGTAAAGCTCCCTCTACACTGTCCCCATCAAACACTCCCAGGACAGGTACAGCACGGGGTTAGATACAGAGTAAAGCTCCCTCTACACTGTCCCCATCAAACACTCCCAGGACAGGTACAGCACGGGGTTAGATACAGAGTAAAGCTCCCTCTACACTGTCCCCATCAAACACTCCCAGGACAGGTACAGCACGGGGTTAGATACAGAGTAAAGCTCCCTCTACACTGTCCCCATCAAACACTCCCAGGACAGGTACAGCACGGGGTTAGATACAGAGTAAAGCTCCCTCTACACTGTCCCCATCAAACACTCCCAGGACAGGTACAGCACGGGGTTAGATACAGAGTAAAGCTCCCTCTACACTGTCCCCATCAAACACTCCCTGCACATGTACAGCACAGGGGTTAGATACAGAGTAAAGCTCCCTCTACACTGTCCCCATCAAACACTCCCAGGACAGGTACAGCACGGGGTTAGATACAGAGTAAAGCTCCCTCTACACTGTCCCATCAAACACTCCCAGGACAGGTACAGCACGGGGTTAGATACAGAGTAAAGCTCCCTCTACACTGTCCCCATCAAACACTCCGCGATGAAAAACATATTTCATTACTGCCGTGGGAATACAGAATCGTCCACCCCAGGAGGCCATTGTGCTCTGCTAGCTTTTTGAAAGAGAGCCTCAATCCTCACTTAGTCCAGGAAATGTCTCCCTCTCTAGTACTTATTCAATTTCTTTTTGAAAGACATTATTGAATCTTCTTTCACCCCCCCCCCCCCCCCCCCCATTTCCGCTCAGCCTCTCCAGATCCCAACAACCTGCTTCCTGAATATATGAACGTCTCCGCGTCTCTCTCTGACTATTTTGCCTGCTATGGTAAACTTGTACTGTTGGTTCGCCAGCCTTCCTGTCCAGAGGGTACACATATGTTCTGACAAAAATGGGAAATGGCTTGGTAGGTGGGTGCCACTGAGAGAGACGGATGTCACAGGTCAGTTTGGTGATTCATTGCAAAATGTAACATTTGCATCCAGGCACAGATCAACGTAGATGAAGATTATTTACAAGTCCCGAAAGACGTGCTTGTTAGGTGAATTGGACATTCTGGATTCTCCCTCTGTGTACCCGAACAGGCGCCGGAATGTGGCGACTAGGGGCTTTTCACAGTAACTTCACTGCAGTGTTAATGTAAGCCTACTTGTGACTCAAAAGATTATTATTATTGTTATTATAGATTTCCCCATCCAAACATCGGGTAGCAAACGAGATCCAAATCGGCAAGAAAGAGAAAATATTGGACAATCTCTTCTTTTTTTAATATGTTTAGAGTAGCCAGTTCTTTTTTGTCCCCCCAATTAAGGGGCAATTTAGCGTGGCCAATCCACCTAACCTGCACATCTTTGGGTTGTGGGGGTGAAACCCACGCAGACACGGGGAGAATGTGCAAACCCCACACGGACAGTGACCCAGGGCCGGGATCGAACCTGGGACCTCGGCGCCGTGACGCAGCAGTGCTAGCCACTGCGCCACTGTGCTGCCCTTAAATGGCAATTTGGCGTGGCCAATCCATGTACCCTGCGCATCTTTGGGTTGTGGGGGTGAAACCCACACAGACACGGGGAGAATGTGCAAACTCCACACGGACAGTGACCCAGGGCCGGGATTCAAATCCGGGTCCTCGGCAGTGCTGGACGATCTCAGCAGATCTGACAGCATGGGGGCAATTCTCCGATATGGCGACCAAGTGTTTGCGCCATCGTGAATGCTGTCACGTTTCACGACGGCCCGAACAGGGCCCGGGCACGACCTATTCTGGTCCCCACAGGGGGCAGCACGGCGCTGGAGCGGTTCACACCGCTCCAGCCTCCGTACGCGGCACCAAATGGGCGCCATGCCAACCCGCGCATGCGCAATTGGGCTAGCTCAATCCTGCGCATGCGCAGTTGGGCCACGCCATCCTGCGCATGCGCAGGGAACTTCTTACGCGCGTCGGCCCCGACCCAACATGGCGGCGGTGTTCAGGGGCCGGCCCCGGCGGAAAGTAGGCCAGGGGAGGGGGGGGGAGGGAGAGGCCGGCCCGCCGATCTCTGGGCCCCGATCGTGGGCCAGACCCCTTGGAGGCCCCCCCGGTGCAAGAGCCCGCCCCGCCCCCCCGCCCCCCACAGGCTGGTCCCCTCCCGCAGAGTTCCCGCCGGCAGCGACCAGGGGTGAACGACGCCGGCGGGACTCTGTCGTGTCGGAGCGGCCGATCGGCTCATCCGGGCCTGAGAATCGGCGGCCCCGCTGATTCCAGCGGCCGGCGGCCGGAACCGCGCCAAACGCGCCGGCGCAAACGGCGCCGATTTTCCGCACCTCGGCGAATCGCGTGTCGGCGTCGGGGAGCCGCGGCGTGGTTGCTCCGATTCCCCCGGCCCGGCACGGGTCTCAGAGAATCGCCCCCAACGTGTGAAGAGAGAAGGGAGCGAACGTTTCGAGTTTGGCCGACAAGGGCTTGGAATCGGGCAGGCTCTAGGACCCAGGCTGTCAGGAAGCAGGAAGTATTTAAACAGAGCTGTTAAGAGTTGCTGTTGGTTTGAACACATCAGCAGGGTAGGTGGGTGAAGTAAGTATGCAGATCTCCGAAAGTCACTAATGTCTCACGTGTGCTCTCTCTCTTTCACTGTTTGTACTCCTGTTGTTTTTCCTGTATTCCTGTCACATTAATGACTACATTTTAAAAATGCTTTGTTGCTTGTGAAATCGTTTGATTTGTATTCAAAGCTGTGAAGGGTCTGTAGAAAATGCTGTGCTGACTGCACCAGCCCATTGGCCAACAGAATTTCAGCTGTGATTTTGGTAATATTACAAATCGTCTACTTAAAAAAAAACCTCCAGGACACCATTAACCACCGTAGTTAAAATGTGTCGACCAATATTGGCTCCCTGTCTGGCACTGTCTTCATCGGAAAAACAAATCCCTACAGGGCCCCTGCCTCTCCCCACCTCTCTGTAATCTCCTCCCTCTGAGATATGTGGCCCCCTCTAATTCTGGCCCCACTGAGTATTCCTGATTTTTAATTGCCTGCTTTTTGGTGACACTGCCGGCTGGGCCCGAACTCCCTTCCTGAACCTGTGCCATCGAGCGGCATCTCTCCTTTGTACCTTTAAGATGCTCCTTCGAGCGGTAAGGCTTCAATGTAGATGCACAAAAACTGATACGTTTCCTTTCCAGTCAGATGCTAGGGCAGCACGGTAGCATTGTGGTTAGCACAATCACTTCACAGCTCCAGGGTCCCAGGTTCGATTCCGGCTTGGGTCACTGTCTGTGTGGAGTCTGCACATCCTCCCCGTGTGTGCGTGGGTTTCCTCCGGGTGCTCTGGTTTCCTCCCACAGTCCAAAGATGTGAGGTTAGGTGGATTGGCCGTGATAAATTGCTCTTAGTGTCCAAAATTGCCCTTAGTGTTGGGTGGGGTTGCTGGGTTGTGGGGATGGGGTGGAGGTGTTGACCTTGGGTAGGATGCTCTTTCCAAGAGCCGGTGCAGGCTCGATGGGCTGAATGGCCTCCTTCTGCACTGTAAATTCTATGTATCTATGTAATTCTACCGCCTGTGTGAAAAGCTTTGATTTTTCGTGGTAATTCCTTGCTAATTGGGTGAATTTTCTTCTTCCCTCATCCATCTGCACCCCCCCTCCCTCCCTCTCCCCCCCTCTCCCTCCCTCCCTCCCCTCCCTCCCCTCCCTCCCCTCCCTCCCCTCCCTCCCCTCCCTCCCCTCCCTCCCCTCCTCCCTCCCCTCCCTCCCTCCCTCCCCTCCCTCCCCTCCCTCCCCTCCCTCCCCTCCCTCCCCTCCCTCCCTCTCTCCCCTCCCTCCCTCCCCTCCCTCTCTCCCCTCCCTCTCTCCACTCCCTCCCTCCCTCCCCTCCCTCTCTCCCCTCCCTCCCTCTCTCCCCCCTCTCCCTCCCTCCCTCCCCCCTCTCCCTCCCTCCCTCCCCCCTCTCCCTCCCTCCCTCCCTCCCTCCCTCCCTCCCTCCCTCCCTCCCCCCCTCCCTCCCTCCCTCCCCCCCCTCCCTCCCTCCCTCCCCCCCTCCCTCCCTCCCTCCCCCCCTCCCTCCTCCCCCCCTCCCCCCCTCCCTCCCTCCCCCCCTCCCTCCCCCCTCCCTCCCTCCCTCCCCCCTCCCTCCCCCCCTCCCTCCCCCCCTCCCTCCCTCCCCCCGCTCCCTCCCTCCCTCCCCCCGCTCCCTCCCTCCCTCCCCCCGCTCCCTCCCTCCCTCCCCCCGCTCCCTCCCTCCCTCCCTCCCCCCCCCGCTCCCTCCCTCCCTCCCTCCCCCCCGCTCCCTCCCTCCCTCCCCCCCCGCTCCCCTCCCTCCCCCCCCCGCTCCCTCCCTCCCCCCCGCTCCCTCCCTCCCCCCCCGCTCCCTCCCTCCCCCCCCCCGCTCCCTCCCCCCCCCGCTCCCTCCCTCCCCCCCCGCTCCCTCCCTCCCCCCCCGCTCCCTCCCTCCCCCCCCGCTCCCTCCCTCCCCCCTCCGCCCTCCCTCCCCCCCCGCTCCCTCCCTCCCCCCCGCTCCTCCCTCCCCCCGCTCCCTCCCTCCCCCCCCCCGCTCCCTCCCTCCCCCCCCCCGCTCCCTCCCTCCCCCCCCCCCTCCCTCCCTCCCCCCCCCCGCTCCCTCCCTCCCCCCCCCCCGCTCCCTCCCTCCCCCCCCCCCGCTCCCTCCCTCCCCCCCGCTCCCTCCCTCCCCCCCGCTCCCTCCCTCCCCCCCCGCTCCTCCCTCCCCCCCCGCTCCCTCCCTGCCCCCCCCCGCTCCCTCCCTCCCCCCCCCGCGCCCTCCCTCCCCCCCCCGCTCCCTCCCTCCCCCCCCCTCCCTCCCTCCCCCCCCCCGCTCCCTCCCCCCCCCCCGCTCCCTCCCTCCCCCCCCCGCTCCCTCCCTCCCCCCCCGCTCCCTCCCTCCCCCCCCGCTCCCTCCCTCCCCCCCCGCTCCCTCCCGCCCCCCCCCCGCCCGCTCCCTCCCTCCCCCACCGCCCGCTCACCTCCCTCCCCCCCCCCCTCCCTCCCTCCCCCCCCCGCTCCCTCCCTCCCCCCCCGCTCCGTCCCTCCCCCCCCCGCTCCCTCCCTCCCCCCCCCGCTCCCTCCCTCCCCCCCCCGCTCCCTCCCTCCCCCCCCGCTCCCTCCCTCCCTCCCTCCCCCCCCGCTCCCTCCCTCCCCCCCCGCTCCCTCCCTCCCTCCCTCCCCCCCCGCTCCCTCCCTCCCCCCCCGCTCCCTCCCTCCCCGCTCCCTCCCTCCCCCCCGCTCCCTCCCTCCCTCCCTCCCCCCCCGCTCCCTCCCTCCCTCCCTCCCTCCCTCCCTCCCTCCCCCCCCGCTCCCTCCCTCCCTCCCCCCGCTCCCTCCCTCCCTCCCCCCTCTCCCTCCCTCCCTCCCCCCTCTCCCTCCCTCCCTCTCTCCCCCCTCTCCCTCCCTCCCTCTCTCCCCCCTCTCCCTCCCTCCCTCTCTCCCTCCTGCGGTCTTCCCACTGAAACAGCCATCAACTGTTCTTATCTTGACATTACAGTACGAAAGAAGACCATTTGGCCCATCGTGTCAGCCATCCAACCGAGCCCCTCCTGCGCCCGGCCCCTAACCTCACAGGTTACCTTCAGTACAAAGCGCGCACTATTTTGTGTTCCGATTAAGGGGCAATGTAGCCTGGCCAATCCACCCGCCCAGCACATCTTTTTTGGGTTGGTGGTGGGAGTGAGACCCACGCAGACGCGGGGAGAATGTGCCAACTCCACACGGACAGTGACCCGGGGCCGGGATCGAACCCGGGTCCTCAGCGCCGTGAGGCAGCAGTGCTAACCATTGTGCTGCCCAAGTTATTTAATGATTTGTTGCGGCATAAGCTGTAAACAGAGTTGCCAACTAGCATGGATTTTCCGTATTGCCCCTTAATTGGCAAAAAAAAAATGAATTGGGTACTCTAAATTTATTTTTTTTAAATGTTGGCTGGTATGCTTGTGTAAAGCACCGTGGTCTGCTTTTCACTGAACGATGCTATATAAATGCAAGCTGAGATAAAACCCTGATGTCTACATTAAAAGTTGATTGTAGGCCTCTTTCAAAATGGTGGCTGCTCCATTGTTCATGCAGCAGTAAGGGTTCATCTTGAGGTCATTAACACTCCCCCTGAAGACAGGTGAAGGCAGTGAAGATGGATGGATGGATTTATTTATTGTCACGTGTGCCGAGGTACAGTGAAAAGTTTTTTTCTGCGAGCAGCTCAACATATTATTAGGTACATGGGAAGAAAAGGGAATAAAAGAAAATACATAATAGGGCAACACCAGGCATACAATGTGACTACATAGCATCGGATGAAGCACACATGGGGCGGAATTCTCCGCTCCCGGGAAAAATCGGGAGGGCCGTCGTGAACTCGGCCGAGTTTCACGACGGCCTCGGAGGCCGCTCCTCGCCCCCGATTCTCCCTCCCGGCGGGGCTAGGAACGGTGCTCCGTAACTCTCAGCCACGGGGCGTCGTGCCGAGAATGACGCGGCCGGCGTGCCTAATGACGTCAGCCGCGCATGCGCAGGTTGGCCGGCTCCAACCCGCGCATGCGCGGCTGACGTCACAACGCTGACTGCTTGAACCCGCGCATGCGCGGTGGCCGTCTTTCCCCTCAGCCGCTCCGCAAGACGTGGCGGCTTGATCTTGCGGGGCGGCGGAGGGGAAATAGTGCGTCCGATTGAGACGCTTGCCTGACGATCAGTGAAATTTGTCGGGGGGCCCTACCGCGATTCTCCCATGCGGCGTGGGGAGCGGAGAATCGCGCCCGTGGTGTAGTGTTAATGAGGTCAGTCCATAAGAGGGTCATTTAGGAGTCTGGTAACAGCGGGGTAAAAAGCTGTTTTTGAGTCTGTTCGTGCATGTTCTCAGACTTCTGTATCTCCTGCCCGATGGAAGAAGTTGGAAGAGTGAGTAAGCCGGGTGGGAGGGGCCTTTGATTATGCTGCCCGCTTTCCCCCGGCAGCGGGAGGTGTAGATGGAGTCAATGGATGGGAGGCGGGGGTTTGTGCGATGGACTGGGCGGCGTTCACGACTCTCTGAAGTTTCTTGTGGTCCTGGGCCGAGCAGTTGCCATACCCAGGCTGTGATGCAGCCAGATAGGATGCTTTTTATGGTGCATCTGGATTAATGTGGACATGCCGAATTTGAAAGTATAGGCGCTGTTGTGCTTTCTTGGTGGTAGTGGTAACGTGGGTGGACCAGGACAGATTTTTGGTGATGTGCACCCCTAGGAATTTGAAACTGCTCACCATCTCCTCCTCGGCCCCGTTGATGCTGACAGGGGTGTGTACAGTACTTTGCTTCCTGAAGTCACTGACCCGCTCTTTAGTTTTGCTGGCATTGAGGGAGAGATTGTTGTCGTTACACCACTCCACTCGGTTCTCTATCTCCCTCCTGTATTCTGACTTGTCGTTATTCGAGATCGGGCCCACTATGGTCGTATCTGATGTGCCATCAATTGTACGAGAGACGAGTTGCTTTACAAAAGTTAGGCTTTAATAAACTAGAACGTAGCCCTGCGGTCGTCTACAATAAAATGGATGATCGCCGGACGTTTGATTATTTATACCTCGGCAAGGAGGCGCGGTTAACTCAGCATCTCGACCAATCGGTCGAGAGGCACATGACCGACCAGGGCCAATGGTAAACCGGTGTTCTGCCCCAATGGCAGACAGGTATGCAAATCATATCACCACAGTATCGTCAGCAAACTTGTAGATGGAGTTGGAAGCAAATTTGCCACGCAGTCGTGTATGTACAGGGAGTAGAGTAGGGGGCTAAGTACGCAGCCTTGCGGGGCACCGGTATTGAGGACTATTGTGGAGAAGGTGTTGTTGTTCATTCTTACTGATTGTGGTCTGTTGGTCAGAAAATCGAGGATCCAGTTGCAGAGTGAGGAGCCAAGTCCTAGGTTTTGGAGCTTTGATATGAGCTTGGCTGGGATTATGGTGTTGAAGGCGGAGCTGTAGTCAATAAGTAGGAGTCTGATGTAGGAGTCCTTGTTTTCGAGATGCTCTAGGGATGAGTGTAGGGCCAGGGAAATGCGTCTGATGTGGACCGGTTGCGACGGTATGCGAATTGCAGTGGGTCAAGGCGTTCCGGGAGTATGGAGGTGATGCGCTTCATGATCAGCCTCTCGAAGCACTTCATTACAATTGACGTCAGGGCCACCGGACGGTAGTCATTGAGGCATGTTGCCTGGTTCTTCTTTGGTACCGGTATGATGGTGGTCTTCTTGAAGCAGGTGGGGACCCCGGAGTGTAGTAGGGATAGGTTAAAGATGTCTGTGAATACCTCTGCCAGCTGGTCCGCGCAGGCTCTGAGTCCACGACCAGGGATCCCGTCCAGGCCCGTCGCCTTCCGTGGGTTCACTTTCAGGATGGCCGATCTGACTTCGGAAACTGTGATGGTGGGTATGGGTGAATTATGGGCTGCTGGGGCACTCGACAGCGGATTGTTGGTTACCTGCTCGAACCGAGCATAGAATGCATTGAGTTCATCGGGGAGGGGTGTCCTGCTGCCGGAGATACTGCTCGGCTTCGCTTTGTAGCCTGTTATGTTGTTTAGTCCTTGCCACAATCACCGAGAGTCTGTCTGTGACTCTAGCTTGGTTTGGTATTCTCTCTTGGCATCTCGGATGGCTTTGCGGAGGTCGTACCTGGATTTCTTGTATAGGTCAGGGTCGTCTGCCTTGAACGCCTCAGATCTGTCCTTCAGTAGGGAGTCAATCTCGCGGTTGAGCCATGGTTTCCGGTTGGGGAACGTACGTACTGCTTTCTTTGGCACGCAGTCGTCCACACATTCGGACTGACACAGTCGGACCCCACAACCCTCTTCCTCTCTCTCTCTCACTCTCTGAACTCTCTTTAGATTCAAGACTTTAGCACTGCTGCCTCACAGCACTGAGGACCCTGGGCGGCACAGTAGCACAGTGGTTAGCATTGTTGCTTCACAGCGACAGGGACCGGGATTCGATTCCCTGCTTGGTTCACTGTCTGCGCGGAGTATGCACGTTCTCCCCGTGTCTGCGCGGGTTTCCTCCGGGTGCTCCGGTTTCCTCCCACAGTCCAAAGATGTGCAGGTGTGGTGGATTGGCCATGCTAAATTGTTCTTAAGTGTCCAGAAAGGTTAGGTGGGGTTGCTGGGTTACGGGGATGGGGTGGAGGGGTGGTCTTTCCAAGGGCCGGTGCCATCTTGATGGGCCGAATGGCCTCCTTCTGCACTGTAAAGTCTATGATTCTATGACCCGGGTTCGATCCCAGCTCCGGGTCACTGTCCGTGTGGAGTTTGCACATTCTCCCCGTGTCTGCGTGGGTCTCACTCCCACAACCCAAAGATGTGCAGGCTAGGTGGATTGGACACGCTACATTTCCCCTTAATCGGAGAAAAAAAAATTGGGTGCTCTAAATTTATTTCAAAACAGAAAATAGATCCAAGACGAGCTTAGTTCACAGGTTTCACTTTCGTTTCTGTAAAACACAACCTCATGTCGAGAGGAATAAGAAGCAGTTGTGCCTGAGTGAGTATTGACAGGGAGCCGGACGGCTCACAGTAATGGAACAGGCAGGGAGTGACACACACAACTTTAATCCATTTCCTGAATATTGAAACTGAGTTGCTGTAGTGATGCCCCACGTTTCTCTTTGTATTCACGCACAAGCCCAGCTTCACAATAATTGGGTGTTTATAATAACAACAACCTTTGTTATTGTCACAAGGAAACACTGCAATGAAGTTACTGTGAAAAGCCCCTAGTTGCCACACTCCGGCGCCTGTTCGGGTACACAGAGGGAGAAATCAGAATGTCCAATTCACCCAACAAGCACGTCTTTCGGGACTTGTGGGAGGAAACCGGAGGAAAACCCACGCAGGCACGGGGAGAACGTGCAGACTCCGCACAGGCAGTGACCCGAGCCCGGGAATCGAACCTGGGACCCTGGAGCTGTGAAGCCATTGTGCTATCCACAATGCTGCCCAATTAATCCCAAATAACAATCTGGATCACAGCCTGGGGAAAGCGGGCAGCATAATCAAAGATCCCCTCCCACCCGGCTTACTCACTCTTCCAACTTCTTCCATTGGGCAGGAGATACAGAAGTCTGAGAACACGCACGGACAGATTCAAAAACAGCTTCTTCCCCACTGTTACCAGACATAAATTACCCTCTTATGGACTGGACTGATCTCTTCACACATCGTCTCCACTGAGTAGCACTACACACTCTGTATGCTTCACCCGATGTCTGTGTGTATGTATTTACATTGTGTATTTAGCTGTTTAGCACAGGGCTAAGTCGCTGGCTTTGAAAGCAGACCAAGGCAGGCCAGCAGCACGGTTCGATTCCCGTAACAGCCTCCCCGAACAGGCGCCGGAATGTGGCGACTAGGGGCTTTTCACAGTAACTTCATTGAAGCCTACTCGTGACAATGAGCCATTTTCACGTTTGCCCTATTATGTATTTTCTTTCATGTACGGAATGACCTGTCTGAACTGCACCAGAAAAATTCTTTTCACTGCACCTCGGTGACACGTGACAATAAACATATCCGACATCCGAACTAACTTGGGGCAGCAGGTCCCACCAAAAGCATCGACATCCCCTGAAAGAATACTTTTAATAACTGTTTCCCTTGGGGGAGGGGACAGAGATTTGCCGACGGGCCATGGGAGTAAAGAACCATCTTTCCCACAGCAGTTAGAATGATTGTCTGCTGTTCCTGGCGTTGTGATCTGGAACTGCCCGATAGTGGGGGCGGAGAATTCCTTAATTACGTTCCAAAGGGACTGGAATAAATATTTCCTTAATGGCCAAAGGTGAGGTGGGTGGGGTTACGGGGAAAGGGCGGGGCGGGGGGGGTGGGGGGGGTGGGCCTAGGGAGGGTGCTCCTGCGGAGGGTCAATGGGCCAAATGGCCTCTTGCGATGTAGCGATTTTAATGGTTTCGATGGAGACATGTGCAAAGCCAGAGGGTAAAGCTTGGCCGAGGGGGGGTGGGGGAATGACGATTGCTCTTCCAGCACGGGAAGCATGGGCCAAATGGCCTCCTTCCGCCAAGGTTCTACGGACTGGGTTTAATGTTACCTGGCTGCTATAAAGCGGAGGTGAGGGGGCATGCTATCTGCTCTGCTCCACACTTGTTGCCAGCGATAGAGGTGGTATTGGAAAAGCCTGCACACTCACGGCCTGGGTTTGATTCCCTGATTAAAGGGGGTGTGGGGTGCCTGTGGGCGCCTCTCACCAGATGACAACTCCGAATTGAGAGCTGGAGTTAATTAATTTATTTGTTCAAGGGATGTGGGCGTCGCTGGCTGAGCCAGCGTTTATTGCCCATCGCTGAGGGCAGTTAAGAGGTCGACCACATTGCTGCGGGTCTGGAGTCACATGTAGGCCAGACAGGGTAAGGCAGGTTTTGACTGGGGGCTGGTTTAGCTCAATTGGCAGAACCAGGCCGGCAGTGTGGGTTCAATTCCTGTACCAGCTGAGGTAATTCATTGCCCCTCGCCTGAGGTGTGGCGATCCTCAGGTTGAATCATCACCAGCCAGCTCTCCTCCTCAAAGGGGCAAGCAGCCTACGGTCCTCTGGGACTGTGGCCACTTTACCTTTTATTTAGGAATAACCCGCTTACTGACGCTCAGACGGGGATTCAACAGGACCGCTGGGCTCTTGGTCAGCTGGGTCCTTCAAAGTGCCAAGGACCCGGGTTCGATTCCAGGCTTGGCTCACTGTCTGTGAGGAAGCTGCACTTTCTTCCCCGTGTCTGCGTGGGATTCCTCCGGGTGCTCTGGTTTCCGCTGGGTTAGGTGGATTGTTCCCGCGAAATTGCCCCGTAGTGTCCAAAGGTTAGGTGGAGTTGCTGGATTATGGGGATAGGGTGGAGATATGGACATAGGTAGGGTGCCCTTTCAGGGGCCTGTGTAGACTCAATGGGCCGAATGGCCTCCACTGTAAATTCTATGATAACAGATTTCCTTCTTGAAAGGATATTAGTGAACCAGATGGGTTTTTAAAAACTTAAACATTTTTTTTAAACTTTAGAGTATCCAATTCCTTTTTTCCAAGTCAAGTTGCAGCTGTATAGAACCTTAGTTAGGCCACACTTGGAGTATAGTGTTCAATTCTGGTCGCCACACTACCAGAAGGATGTGGAGGCTTTAGAGAGGGTGCAGGAGAGATTTACCAGGATGTTGCCAGGTATGGAGGGCATTAGCTATGAGGAGAGGTTGAATAAACTCGGTTTGTTCTCACTGGAACGACGGAGGTTGAGGGGCGACCTGATAGAGGTCTACAAAATTATGAGGGGCATAGACAGAGTGGATAGTCAGAGGCTTTTCCCCAGGGTAGAGGGGTCAATTACTAGGGGGCATAGGTTTAAGGTGCGAGGGGTAAGGTTGAGAGTAGATGGACGAGGCAAGTTTTTTTACACAGAGGGTAGTGGGTGCCTGGAACTCGCTGCCGGAGGAGGTGGTGGAAGCAGGGACGATAGTGACATTTAAGGGGCATCTTGACAAATACATGAATAGGATGGGAATAGAGGGATACAGACCCAGGAAGTGTAGAAGATTTTAGTTTAGACGGGCAGCATGGTCGGCACAGGCTTGGAGGGCCGAAGGGCCTGTTCCTGTGCTGTACTGTTCTTTGTTCTTTTGTCCAATTAAGGGGCAATTTAGCGTGGCCAATCCACCTAACCTACACATCTTTGGGTTGTGGGGGCGAAACCAACGCAGACCCAGGGAGAATGTGCAAACTCCACACGGACAGTGACCCAGAGCCGGGATCGAACCTGGGACCTCAGCGCCGTGAGGCAGCTGTGCTAACCACTAGGCCACCGTGCTGCCCCTTAGATTTTTTTAAGACAACTGAGAATAGTTTCATGGTCATTATTACAGAAATTTTGATTCCAAATTTATTCAATTCAAATTCCACCAGCTGCTGTGGTGGGAATTAAACTCATTGTCCCAAGTGTATTAGCCCCGGCCTCTGGTTACAGCCCAATGGCTTTATCAGTACGCTCTCTCCGGTAAAAGAGGGACTGATTATAAAGAAATGTCATAAAGGAATATTGCTGATGGAAAGTTTTCTGTTTACCCTGCAGGCAGGAAATCCCCCCACCGACTCCCAAACATGGATAGGAAGCGAAGACAACCAGATAGTCACAATGGCTTTGGGTATCACAAAAACAAGATTCCTCGGGAATCTCCCAGAGATACCCCGGCTCCAGGCAGAGATGGTTACCACAGACCAGGTCCCAACTTCCCACTGGAGTTGCGGCCATTTCTCGACCATCTGGAAAACTGTGATCGGCGTGAGGTTTCCCCGTTCCTTCAGAAGCACCGAGGCGAATTGGCCGAAATCCTCAATAGGATGGAGTTGGGGGTCGCTGAAGTCCCTTGCGTTATTTGGAGTCTACGGGTAGCAGCAGAAATGGCCACCAGCAAAGAGAAAGCTCAATCCATTCTTCAGTTAGTGATCCGCTCTCCGTTCCTGCTGAGGAGCTTGCTTCATTTCATCGCCGTCTTCGACGACTGTGGCAGCCGTAGTAACAGAGTCGCCATGGACAACCTGATTGCGCTCCTCCGCCACCTGACCCTGGCGTTTCCGGAGAGCATTCAAACTCGCATCTCCGTTCCAGTGGACGTCCTCAGTGTCCGCCTGCAGAGACTTCACAGCTTGGGCTCTTGCCTTTCTTGGCCGATGAAGAAACAGCTGCTGGACCTCGAACGTGCCGTCAATGAGGTGTTCCCGGGACGGCAGACAATGCCGACATGGGGGATGCTTACCCCGGAGCATCCCAAAGACTTCCACGACCTTTCCATCTTTCCCAACTCCGAGGACATGGTGGGCCCGGTGAATCCCACGGTGCTCCCCAATAAAATCACGGGACCGTACGAGAGCAACTTTGTGTACCTGGACACCCACTTCCGCCTCTTGCGAGAAGACTTTGTAAAGCCCCTGAGGGAAGGCATTACGGCCTGCCTTGCACCAAGGAGCCATTTTGCGGAGGCATCTGATCAGACCAGGGAACTGAGGATTTACAGGAAAGTCCGGATCCTGCACCCAGTTTGTCAATGGGAAGGTGTCATGTACAAGGTCCAGTTTGACGTGGACAAGTTCCAGCGTGGAGCCTGGCGGGATTTCCAAAGTCTGCGGAAAGGGTCCCTGGTCTGCCTCCTAGCAACGGATTGCGAGGAAATATTCTTCGCCTCAGTCGCAAAGTCGAGGCCCAAGACCCTCGCCCAAGGGCTGGTCTTGCTCCAATTCCCCACCAGCCACCTGCAGCTGTCCAAGTACGTCTACCAGCACCAGTTCATGATGGTGGAGTCGCCGGCCTTTTTTGTCGCCTACCGACACGTTCTTCAGGGGCTCCAGGAAATGGATGTCAAACGGGTCCCTTTCCAGCGGTATATTGTGAAGTGCAAACCCTCGATCCACCCACCTGCCTATCTCCAGCAGCGTGATGTCAGCCTGGATCTGCGACCCTTGCTCCGAAACATTAAAGAAGCGGTTGAAGCTGAGGTAAGATTCATATTCCATTGATTCTTAAGAACACTGAAACCTCCGACATAGGAACAGGAAAAGAGTGCTTGGCCCTTCGAGCCTGCTGTCCTTCCGTAAGATCATGGCTGTTCTCCAAGCTCAACTACAAGACCATAAGACATAGGAGCAGAATTAGGCCACTCGGCCCATCGTGTCTGCTCAGCCATTCAGTCATGGCTGATATTTTCTCATCCCCATTCTCCTGCCTTCTCCCCATAACCCCTGATCCCCTTATTAATCAAGAACCTATCTATTGCCGTCTTAACTCCGCATTCCTTTCTCTGAAATACAATATAAACGGCTGCCATTTCCGGGTGAGGGGCTGGTTTAGCTCACTCGGCTAAATCGCTGGCTTTTAAAGCAGACCAAGCAGGCCAGCAGCACGGTTCGATTCCCGTACCAGCCTCCCCGGACAGGCGCCGGAATGTGGCGACTAGGGGCTTTTCACAGTAACTTCATTGAAGCCGACTCGTGACAATAAGCGATTTTCATTTCATTTTTCATTTTCAATTGACCCCCTCGGGGCGTGTTTGACCACCTCGAGGTGCAAAAGCTCCATCAAATCCCCTAGCCAAGGGGCTACACGGCGGTGCAGTGGTTAGCGCTGCTGCCTCACGGCACCGAGGTCCCGGGTTCGATCCCAGCCCTGGGTCACTGTCCGTGTGGAGTCTGCACGTTCTCCACGTGTCTGCGTAAGTCTTACCCCCACAACCCATAAAGATGTGCAGGGTAGATGGATTGGCCACGTTAAATTGCCCCTTCATTGGAAACAAAGAATTGGATACTCCAAATTTATATTTTTAAATAAAATCCCCCAGCCACGCGGAGGCACCCTGCAGTGTTGCCTTTCTCCAGCCCAGCAGGAGCCCAGCGGGACGCGGACCAACGAGGGAAAGGAAAGGACATCTGCCCATCACCCGCCTGAAGAGCTCCGGCAGGTCCGAAACCCCACAAACAGCCAGCAGGGGGCAGGCCTGCAGCTCAATCTTTAGAGTAATAATTTTGAAAATAAAAAAAAAATTTAGAGTACCCAATTAATTTTTTCAATTAAGGGGCTAAATTGTGTGGCCAATCCACCTAACCTGCATATCATAGAATTATAGAATTTACAGTGCAGAAGGAGGCCATTCGGCCCATCGAGTCTGCACCGGCTCTTGGAAAGAGCACCCGACCCGAGGTCAACACCTCCACCCTATCCCCATAACCCAGTAACCCCACCCAACACTAAGGGCAATTTTGGACACTAAGGGCAATTTATGATGGCCAATCCACCTAACCTGCACATCTTTGGACTGTGGGAGGAAACCGGAGCACCCGGAGGAAAGCCACGCACACAAGGGGAGGATGTGCAGACTCCGCACAGACAGTGACCCAAGCCGGAATCAAACCTGGGACCCTGGAGCTGTGAAGCATTTGTGCTAACCACTATGCTACCGTGCTGTCTCTTTGGGTTGTGGGGGCGA
The DNA here is from genome assembly GCF_902713615.1 of Scyliorhinus canicula. NCBI lineage: Eukaryota > Metazoa > Chordata > Chondrichthyes > Carcharhiniformes > Scyliorhinidae > Scyliorhinus > Scyliorhinus canicula. The sequence continues at coordinate 227,953,257 of NC_052150.1, read as the reverse complement.
AACCCACGCAGACACGGGGAGAATGTGCAAATTCCATACGGGCAGTGACCCAGAGCCGGGATCGAACCTGGGACCTCAGCGCCGTGAGGCAGCAATGCTAACCACTGAGCCACCGTGCTGCCCCAGAATAATAATAATAATGATCGCCGCCATGGTGTTGAAAAAGGACCCTCAGAAACCCACCAGCTGAGAAAAGGACCAGAATATTGTGCGTCTGTGCGTGTGCGTCTGTGCATGTGCGTGTGCGTGGGGGCTCCCCCGAGCAGCGCTCACATCGGTGGTCCACCCCCTCAAACAAACACACTCACCCTGGCCTTGGTGAGGTGCCTCGAAACATGAGCTTTACCTGGATAGGGCTCGGTCTCAGAAGCTCCCTCCGCAGCCACTCGCTCCCTCCGCAGCCACTCGCTCCCCCTGCAGCCACTCGCTCCCCCCGCAGACACTCGCGTCCCCCCGCAGCCCTCGCATCCCCCGCAGCCACTCGCGTCCCTCCGCAGCCACTCGCTCCCCCCGCAGCCACTCGCTCCCCCCTGCAGCCAATCGCTCCCTCCGCGCCACTCGCTCCCTCCGCAGCCACTCGCTCCTCCGCACCACTCGCTCCCCACCGCAGCCACTCGCTCCCCCCGCAGCCACTCGCTCCCCCCGCAGGCCCTCGCTCCCTCTCCGCAGCCCTCGCTCCCTCCGCAGCCCTCGCTCCCTCCGCAGCCCTCGCTCCCTCTCCGCAGCCCTCGCTCCCTCTCCGCAGCCCTCGCTCCCCCCCCCCAGCCCTCGCTCCCCCCGCAGCCGCTCGCTCCCCCCGCAGCCGCTCGCTCCCCCCAGCCGCTCGCTCCCCCCGCAGCCGCTCGCCTCCCCCCGCAGCCCTCGCTCCCCCCGCAGCCGCTCGCTCCCCCCCCCCGCAGCCGCTCGCTCCCCCCCAGCCGCTCGCTCCCCCCGCAGCCCTCGCTCCCTCCCCGCAGCCCTCGCTCCCTCCCCGCAGCCCTCGCTCCCTCTCCGCAGCCCTCGCTCCCTCTCCGCAGCCCTCGCTCCCTCTCCCCGCAGCCCTCGCTCCCTCCGCAGCCATCGCTCCCTCCGCAGCCACTCGCTCCCTCCGCAGCCACTCGCTCCCTCCGCAGCCACTCGCTCCCCCCGCAGCCACTCGCTCCCCCCGCAGCCACTCGCTCCCCCCGCAGCCACTCGCTCCCCCCGCAGCCACTCGCTCCCTCCCGCAGCCACTCGCTCCCTCCGCAGCCACTCGCTCCCCCCGCAGCCCACTCGCTCCCCCGCCCCCGCAGCCACTCGCTCCCCCCGCAGCCACTCGCTCCCTCCGCAGCCGCTCGCTCCCTCCGCAGCCACTCGCTCCCCCCGCAGCCACTCGCTCCCCCCGCAGCCACTCGCCCCCCCGCAGCCCATCACTCCTCCCCCCGCAGCCACTCGCTCCCTCCGCAGCCACTCGCTCCCTCCGCAGCCACTCGCTCCCCCCGCAGCCACTCGCTCCCCCCGCAGCCACTCGCTCCCCCCCGCAGCCACTCGCTCCCCCCGCAGCCACTCGCTCCCCCCCCGCCCTCGCTCCCCCCGCAGCCACTCCGCTCCCCCCGCAGCCACTCGCTCCCCCCGCAGCCACTCGCTCCCCCCCGCAGCCACTCGCTCCCCCCGCAGCCACTCGCTCCCCCCGCAGCCACTCGCTCCCCCCGCAGCACTCGCCCCCCCCCCCGCACCACTCGCTCCCCCCGCAGCCACTCGCTCCCCCCGCAGCCACTCGCTCCCCCCGCAGCCACTCGCTCCCCCCGCAGCCACTCGCTCCCCCCGCAGCCACTCGCTCCCCCCGCAGCCACTCGCTCCCCCCGCAGCCACTCGCTCCCTCCGCAGCCACTCGCTCCCCCCCCGCAGCCACTCGCTCCCCCCCGCAGCCACTCGCTCCCCCCGCAGCCACTCGCTCCCCCCGCAGCCACTCGCTCCCCCCGCAGCCACTCGCTCCCCCCGCAGCCACTCGCTCCCCCCGCAGCCACTCGCTCCCCCCGCAGCCACTCGCTCCTCCCTCCCCTCCCCGCAGCCACTCGCTCCCCCCGCCCACTCGCTCCCCCCGCAGCCACTCCGCTCCCTCCGCAGCCACTCGCTCCCCTCCGCAGCCACTCGCTCCTCCGCAGCCACTCGCTCCCCCGCAGCCACTCGCTCCCCCCGCAGCCACTCGCTCCACCCGCCCCCCGCAGCCCTCGCCTCCCCCCGCAGCCACTCGCTCCCCTCCTGCAGCCCGCTCGCTCCCCCCCGCAGCCGCTCGCTCCCCCCGCAGCCACGTCGCTCCCCCCGCAGCCGCTCGCTCCCCCCGCAGCCGACTCGCTCCCCCCGCAGCCACTCGCTCCCCCCGCAGCCACTCGCTCCCCCCGCAGCCACTCGCTCCCCCCCGCAGCCACTCGCTCCCCCCGCAGCCACTCGCTCCCCCCGCAGCCACGTCGCGCCCCCCGCAGCCACTCGCTCCCCCCGCAGCCACTCGCTCCCCCCGCAGCCACTCGCTCCCCCGCAGCACTCGCTCCCCCCGCAGCCACTCGCTCCCCCCGCAGCCACTCGCTCCCCCCGCAGCCACTCGCTCCCGCTCTTCCCTGACCATCCGCTCGTACACGCCGGACATACTGCCCTCTACCAACCCCGAACAGGAGAGAGTCCTCTCCAATAAGGTAAGATTTAAAAAAAAGATAAAATAAGATAAAGATCCTTTGTTCTCACATGATGATGATGGGGTGGCGGCAGAGTGGAGTTGAGACACAATCTGGTCGGCCATGATATTGAATTGTGGGACTGGCTCGATCACTCCCTCCGTCCCACTCTGCTCCTAACTCCCTCACTCCCACTCTGCTCCTAACTCCCTCGCTCCCACTCTGCTCCTAACTCCCTCACTCCCACTCTGCTCCTAACTCCTCGCTCCCACTCTGCTCCTCACTCCCTCACTCCCACTCTGCTCCTAACTCCCTCACTCCCACTCTGCTCCTAACTCCCTCACTCCCACTCTGCTCCTAACCTTCCCTCAGTCCCACTCTGCACCTCACTCCCTCACTCCCACTCTGCTCCTAACTCCCTCACTCCCACTCTGCTCCTAACTCCCTCACTCCCACTCTGCTCCTAACTCCCTCACTCCCACTCTGCTCCTAACTCCCTCACTCCCACTCTGCTCCTAACTCCCTCACTCCCACTCTGCTCCTAACTCCCTCACTGCTCCTAACTCCCTCACTCCCACTCTGCTCCTAACTCCCTCACTCCCACTCTGCTCCTAACTCCCTCACTACCACTCTGCTCCTAACTCCCTCACATCCCCTCTGCTCCTAACTCCCTCACTCCCACTCTGCTCCCTAACTCCCTCACTCCCACTCTGCTCCTCACTCCCTCACTCCCACTCTGCTCCTCACTCCCACTCTGCTCCTAACTCCCTCACTCCCATTCTGCTCCGAACTCCCGAACTCCCACTCTGCTCCTAACTCCCTCACTCCCACTCTGCTCCTAACTCCCCTCACTCCCACTCTGCTCCTAGCTCCCTCACTCCCACTCTGCTCCTCGACGTCCCTCACTCCCACTCTGCTCCTCACTCCCTCACTCCCACTCTGCTCCTCACTCCCTCACTCCCACTCTGCTCCTAACTCCCTCAGTCCCACTCTGCACCTCACTCCCTCACTCCCACTCTGCTCCTAACTCCCTCAGTCCCACTCTGCACCGCACTCCCTCAGTCCCACTCTGCACCGCACTCCCTCACTCCCACTCTGCTCCTAACTCCCTCACTCCCACTCTGCTCCTAACTCCCTCACTCCCACTCTGCTCCTAACTCCCTCACTCCCACTCTGCACCTCACTCCCTCACTCCCACTCTGCTCCTAACTCCCTCACTCCCATTCTGCTCCTAACTCTCTCACTCCCACTCTGCTCCTTACTCCCTCACTCCCACTCTGCTCCTCACTCCCTCACTCCCACTCTGCTCCTCACTCCCTCACTCCCACTCTGCTCCTAACTCCCTCAGTCCCACTCTGCTCCTAACTCCCTCACTCCCACTCTGCTCCTCACTCCCTCAGTCCCACTCTGCTCCTAACTCCTCACACGTCCCACTCTGCTCCTAACTCCCTCACTCCCACTCTGCTCCTCACTCCCTCACTCCCACTCTGCTCCTCACTCCCTCACTCCCACTCTGCTCCTAACTCACTCACTCCCACTCTGCTCCTAACTCACTCACTCCCACTCTGCTCCTAACTCCCTCACTGCTCCTAACTCCCTCACTCCCACTCTGCTCCTAACTCCCTCACTCCCACTCTGCTCCGAACTCCCGAACTCCCACTCTGCTCCCTCACTCCCTCAATCCCACTCTGCTCCTAACTCCCTCACTCCCACTCTGCTCCTAACTCCCTCACTCCCACTCTGCTCCTAACTCCCTCAGTCCCACTCTGCTCCTAACTCCCTCACTCCCACTCTGCTCCTAACTCCCTCACTGCTCCTAACTCCCTCACTGCTCCCTAACTCCCTCACTGCTCCCTAACTCCCTCACTCCCACTCTGCTCCTAACTCCCTCACTGCTCCTAACTCCCTCACTCCCACTCTGCTCCTAACTCCCTCACTCCCACTCTGCTCCGAACTCACGAACTCCCACTCTGCTCCCTCACTCCCTCAATCCCACTCTGCTCCTAACTCCCTCACTCCCACTCTGCTCCTACCTCCCTCACTCCCACTCTGCTCCTAACTCCCTCACTCCCTCAGTCCCACTCTGCTCCTAACTCCCTCACTGCTCCCTAACTCCCTCACTCCCACTCTGCTCCTAACTCCCTCACTGCTCCTAACTCCCTCACTCCCTCACACCCTTGAGATGTTCCAAAGTATGTGGACCCTCATTTTGCTTTTATTTCTAGGTGGAAGGTGATGTGCAGGAGGACATTAGCTCATTGGTGGAGCCAGGGTTGGAACGGACCCTTCTGGAGGAACAGGGCCACCTGATGGAGGAGTTGTTGTTAGATCCGATGGAGGATGGTGTTAGTTCTGCAGGAACAGCAGAGGAAGTGAATCTATCAGAAGAGAGAATGTGGACAGAGGAATCTATCCGCCTTGTCGAGGGTGACGGGAACATCGCAGAGGAGTATCATCCAGCAGCAGAGAGAAACTCCAACCCCGGGCCCGGGGAAGTGTTTATCCCTATCAGAGATCACCAACTCCAGGCTGCGGAGGAGAGCCTAGGCCCAGGCCCAGGGTTGGAGGCTGTCGGCTTCAGCAGCAGGGCCAGCGAGCCAGCTGACAAGGGCCTGGATGCCGTACAGGAGAGGGGCAGGCCGGTGGGACAAAGTGACCACCTCGCAGAGCAGGAGATGTACAAAGTCAATCCATTTAAGCAAGATTTCCGGTCTCTGCGATGGCTGAATCATTTTGACAGATCCCAGCTCAAGGCCCTTCAGAAAGCCCTCAAGCGGGAGTTTGCACTAATCCAGGGCCCTCCTGGAACAGGTGGGTGGCTGTGGTTATCTGTCTGTCCCTCAGAGTAAACGGATAGGGAACTAGACATTGGTTCTGATTGGCGGGGCCTAAAGGTCGAGGTTCGGGGTAGTCATTTATTAAAAAGGCGCAAGATGATAGAATAGAAAGCGCGGTGGGAAAGGGTGCAGACAGTGAAACTGATCTCTGCAATGGTGAGCCTATCGGAATATCTCAAAAACCCATCTGGCTCAGCAATGTCTGTTAGGGAAGGAAATAAGAACATAAGAACATAAGAACTAGGAGCAGGAGTAGGCCATCTGGCCCCTCGAGCCTGCTCCGCCATTCAATTAGATCATGGCTGATCTTTTGTGGACTCAGCTCCACTTTCCGGCCCGAACACCATAACCCTTAATCCCTTTATTCTTCAAAAAACGATCTATCTTTACCTTAAAAACATGTAATGAAGGAGCCTCAACTGCTTCACTGGGCAAGGAATTCCATCGATTCACAACCCTTTGGGTGAAGAAGTTCCTCCTAAACTCAGTCCTAAATCTACTTCCCCTTATTTTGAAGGCTATGTCCCCTAGTTCTGCTGTCACCCGCCAGTGGAAACAACCTGCCCGCATCTATCCTATCTATTCCCTTCATAATTTTAAATGTTTCGATAAGATCCCCCCTCATCCTTCTAAATTCCAACGAGTACAGTCCCAGTCTACTCAACCTATCCTCGTAATCCAACCCCTTCAGCTCTGGGATTAACCTCGTGAATCTCCTCTGCACACCCTCCAGTGCCAGTACGTCCTTTCTCAAGTAAGGAGACCAAAACTGAACACAATACTCCAGATGTGGCCTCACTAACACCTTATACAATTGCAGCATAACCTCCCTACTCTTAAACTCCATCCCTCTAGCAATGAAGGACAAAATTCCATTTGCCTTCTTAATCACCTGTTGCACCTGTAAACCAACTTTCTGTGATTCATGCACTAGCACACCCAAGGTCTCTCTGCACAGCAGCATGCTTTAATATTTTATTGTTTAAATAATAATCCCATTTGCTGTTATTCCTACCAAAATGGATAACCTCACATTTGTCAACATTGTATTCCATTTGCCAGACCTTAGCCCATTCACTTAACCTATCCAAATCCCTCTGCAGACTTCCAGTATCCTCTGCACTTTTTGCTTTACCACTCATCTTAGTGTCGTGTGCAAACTTGGACACATTGCCCTTGGTCCCCAACTCCAAATCATCTATGTAAATTGTGAACAATTGTGGGCCCAACACGGATCCCTGAGGGACACCACTAGCTACTGATTGCCAACAAGAGAAACACCCATTAATCCCCACTCTTTGCTTTCTATTAATTAACCAATCCTCTATCCATGCTACTACTTTACCCTTAATGCCATGCATCTTTATCTTATGCAGCAACCTTTTTTGTGGCACCTTATCAAAGGCTTTCTGGAAATCCAGATATACCACATCGATTGGCTCCCCATTATCTACTGCACTGGTAATGTCCTCAAAGAATTCCACTAAATTAGTTAGGCATGACCTGCCCTTTATGAACCCATGCTGCGTCTGCCCAATGGGACAATTTCTATCTAGATGCCTCTCTATTTCTTCCTTGATGGTAGATTCCAGCATCTTCCCTATTACCGAAGTTAAGCTCACTGGCCTATAATTACCTGCTCTCTGCCTACTTCCTTTTTTAAACAGTGGTGTCACGTTTGCTAATTTCCAATCCACCGGGACCACTGCCCCCCCCCCCCCCTTACCTGGTCTGGCCTACATGTGACTCCAGATCCCACAGCAATGGCCCAGCAAGCTGCTCGGTTGTTGAGGGCAAGTGAATGTGCAATAATTACCAGTGACGCCACGTGAATTAATATTTTTTTAAAGTTAGTGCGCTGGGGTGAGCTCCCATACTGCCTCTACTTTGAAAGTACCGTGGATATTCTACATCCACCTGGAATATCGTTGAATTCCCATGGTGCGGAAGGAAGCCATATGGCCCATTCCATCTACGCCATCCCTCCAAAGACTCCCCGTAACCCCCAATTGATGTTTTGGACACAAAAGGGGTAATTTATCACGGCCAATCCACCAAACCTGCGCACCTTTGGACCGTGGGAGGAAACCGGAGCACCCGGAGGACACCCACGCAGACATGGGGAGAAAGTGTAAACTCCAGACAGACGGTCACCCGAGGCAGGGACAGAACCTGGCGCTGTGAGGCAGCAGTGCGAGCGCCGCGCCGTCCTGTGAGGGAAAGCACTCCGTGCATCGGTCTTGAGGTTGCGTCTCAAGTCTCTAGTTTGAGATTGGGAACTCTCTTTGATGGGGCGCGTGTTTCCCATTGGGCCACCCCGACACTGAGAGAGACACAAACTCGGGTGTATCTTGGACTGAGAAGCTAGCAGCTCTGTCGATGGAGCAGTGTTGCGCGTGCGTTTGTGTGTACACGCGTGTGCGTGCCTGTTGATATGTAACCTGCGCTCTGCTTGCCACTGTACCATAGGAAAGAGCTTCCTTGGGTTGAAGTTAGTGGAGATCCTGCTACACAATCGCAGCCTCTGGCAGAACGATGCCAGCCATCACTGTCCCATTCTGATCGTCTGCAAAACTAAGCACGCCCTGGAACAGTTCCTGGAAGGTGAGCTGATTCTTTACCAGGTAACACCATCACCACAGTGGAGTCTTAAATGTACAAACAAGGGCAGCACGGTGGCGCGGTGGGTTAGCCCTGCAGCCTCACGGCGCTGAGGTCCCAGGTTCGATCCCGGCTCTGGGTCACTGTCCGTGTGGAGTTTGCACATTCTCCCCGTGTCTGCGTGGCTTTCACCCCCGCAACCCAGAAAGATGTGCAGGTTAGGTGGATTGGCCGTGCTAAATTGCACCTCCTGTAGGATGTGGTTGGTGAGGGATACCACCTGTGTCCCCTCTGGCTACACCTGCGGGAAGTGCACCCAACTCCAGCTCCTCCGAGACCGTGTTAGGGAACTGGAGCTGGAGCTGGATGAACTTCGGATAATCCGGGAGGTAGAGGGGGTATTAGAGAAGCGTTACAGGGAGGTAGCCACACCCAAGGTTCAGGACAAGAGTAGCTGGGTTACAGTCAGGGGAAATAAAACTAACGGGCAGACAGTGCAGGGATCCCTCGTGGCCGTTCCCCTTCAAAACAGGTATACCGTTTTCGATGCTGTTGGGGAGGATGACCCACTGGGGGAAGGCCCTAGCGGCCAGGTCTCTCGCATTGAGCCTGGCTCTGTGGCTCAAGGGAAGGGGGAGAATAGAAAAGCGATAGTGATAGGAGACTCAATGGTTAGGGGAATGGATAGGAGATTCAGCTGTCACAAAGGTATGTTGCCTCCCGTATGTCAGGGCCAGGGATCTCTCGGATCGAGTCTACAGGATTCTTAAGGGGGAGGGGGAGCAACCAGAAGTCGTGGTGCACATTGGCACCAACGACATAGCTAAGAAAAGGGATGAGGATCTAAAAAGTGATTTTAGGGAGTTAGGTTAGAATCTAAAGAGCAGGACAAGCAGAGTTGTGATCTCAGGATTGTGACAGGTGCCACGTGCAAGTGAGGCAAGGAACAGAGAGGGACTGCAGCTGAACACGTGGCTACAGGGCTGGTGCAGGAGGGAAGGCTTCAGATATGTGGATCATTGGGACACCTTCTGGGGGAGGTGGGACCTGTACATGGAAGGACGGATTGCACCTAAACTGGAGGGGCACCAATATCCTGGGCGGGAGGTTTGCTAGAGCTCTTTGGGAGGGTTCAAACTAGTTTGGCAGGGGGATGGGAACCAGAGCGATGGATCAGAGGATAGGGTAGCTCTTGAACAGGCAGCAATAGTATGCAGCGAGTCTGTGAGGAAGGATAGACAGTTGATAGGGCAAAGTTGCACTCAGTGGAATGGGTTAAAGTGCGTCTGTTTCAATGCAAGGAGAGTCAGGAATAAGGGAGATGAACTTAGAGCATGGATCAGTACTTGGAACTACGATGTTGTGGCCATTACGGAGACATGGATTTCACAGGGGCAGGAATGGTTGTTAGATGTTCCGGGGTTTACATGTTTTAAGAAGAATAGGGAGGGAAGTAAAAGAGGAGGGGGAGTGGTACTGTTAATAAGGGAGTGCATCACAGCTGCAGAAAAGGAGGTAGCTGAGGAGGGTTTGTCTACTGACTCAGTACGGGTGGAAGTCCGAAACAAGAAAGGAGCAGTCATTTTATTGGGAGTTTTCTATAGACTCCTCCCAATAGCAGCAGAGAGATGGAGGAACAGATTGGGCGGCAGATCTTGGAACGGTGCTGAAGTAACAGAGTTGTTGTCATGGGTGACTTCAACTTCCCTAATATTGACTGGAACCTCCTTAGTGCAAATGGTTTGGATGGAGCAGATTTTGTCAGGTGTGTACAGGAAGGATTCCTGACTCAATATGTGGATAGGCCGACTAGGGGGGAGGCCATATTGGATTTGATGCTCGGCAACGAACCAGGCCAGGTGTCAGATGTCTCGGTGGGAGAGCATTTCGGTGACAGTGACCACAACTCCTTGACCTTTACCATAGTCCTGGAGAGAGATAGGAACAGACAGTATGGGAAGGTATTTAATTGGGGGAGGGGAAATTATACTGCTATTAGACAGGAGCTGAGGAGCATAACGTGTGAACAGTTGTTCTTGGGGGAATGCACAACAGTAATGTGGGGATTGTTTAAGGAGCACGTGCTGTGAGTGCTGAATAGTTTTGTCCCACTGAGACGAGGAAGGAATGGTACGGTGAAGGAGCCTTGGATGACAAGAGAAGTGGAGCTTCTAGTCAAGAGGAAGAAGGAAGCTTATGTAAGGTTGAGGAAGCAAGGATCTGACTCGGCTCTAGAGGGTTACAAGGTAGCCAGGAAGGACTCAAAAATGGACTGTGGAGAGCTGGACTGTAAAAGCCCTGGTGGGAAGGATTAGGGAAAACCCCGAGGCGTTCTGACAGTTATGTCAGAAATAAGAGGATGATCAGAGTGAGAGTCGGGCCGATCAGGGATAGTGGAGGGAACCTGTGCCTATAGTCTGAGGAGATGGGGGAGGCCCTAAATGAATATTTTGCTTCAGTATTCACTGGAGAGAGGGATCTTGTTGCCCATGAGAACAGTGTGAATCAGGTTTATATTAAGAAGGAGGATGTGCTGGAAATTTTGAAAAGCATCAGGATAGATAAGTCCCCTGGGTCTGATGGGATATACCCAAGGTTACTACGGGAAGCGAGGGAGGAGATTGCTGCACCGTTGGCGATGATCTTTGCGTCCTCACTCTCCACTGGAGTAGTACCGGATGATTGGAGGGAGGCTAATGTTGTTCCCCTATTCAAGAAAGGGAATAGGGAAATCCCTGGGAATTACAGACCAGTCAGTCTGATGTCTGCTGTTGAGCAAAATACTGGAAAGGATTCTGAGAGATAGGGTGTATGATTATTTAGAGAAACATAGTTTGATTAAAGGTAGTCAGCATGGCTTTGTGAGGACCAGGTCATGCCTCACAAGCCTCATTGAATTCTTTGAGGATGTGACGAGACACATTGATGAAGGTCGGGCAGTGGATATGGTGTATATGGATTTCAGTAAGGCATTTGATAAGGTTCCCCATGATAGGCTCATTCAGAAAGTTAGGGGGCATGGGATACAGGGAAATATGGCTGTCTGGATACAGAAATGGCTGGCCGAAAGAAGACAGCGAGTGGTAGTGGATGGAAAGTATTCTGCCTGGAGGTCGGTGACCAGTGGTGTCCTGCAGGGATCTGTTCTGGGACCTCTGCTCTTTGTGGCTTTTATAAATGGATGAGGAAGTGGAAGGGTGGGTTCGTAAGCTTGCCGATGACACAAAGGCTGGGGGAGTTGTAGATAGTGTTGAGGGCTGTTGCAGGTTACAACAGGACATTGACAGGATGCAGAGCTGGACTGAGAAGTGGCAGATGGAGTTCAACCGTGATAAATGTGAAGTGATTCATTTTGGAAAGTTGAATTTGAATGCTGAATACAGGGTTAAAGGCAGCATTCTGGGAAGTGTGGAGGAACAGAGGGATCTTGGGGTCCACGTACATAGATCCCTCAAAGTTGCCACCCAGGTTGATCGGGTTGTTAAGAAGGCGTATGGTGTGTTGGCTTTCATTAACGGGAGAATTGAGTTTAAGAGCCGTGAGGTTTTGCTGCAGCTTTATAAAACCCTGGTTAGACCACACTTAGAATATTGTGTCCAGTTCTGGTCACCTCATTATTGGAAGGATGTGGATGCTTTGGAGAGGGTGCAGAGGAGATTTACCAGGATGCTGCCTGGACTGGAGGACATGTCTTATGTAGAAAGGTTGAGGGAGCTAGGGCTTTTCTCACTGGAGTGGAGAAGGCAGAGAGGTGACTTGATAGAGGTGTACACGGTGATGAGAGGCATGGATAGAGTGGGTAGCCAGAGACTTTTCCCCAGGGAAATGGCTGTCACGAGGGGACATAATTTTATGGTGATTGGAAGAAGGTATTGGGGAGATGTCAGAGGTCGGTTCTTTACACAGAGAGTGGTGGGTGTGTGGAATGAACTGCCAGCAGAGGTGGTGGAGTCAGAGTCATTAGGGACTTTCAAGCGACTCTCAGACAGGCACATGGACAGCAGTAAATTGAAAGTTGTTATGATCGAAAACACAGGCCTGGAAACTATAGTCACTTACAAAATGGAAATTGTTTGGAAGAGGAAAAGCCATTGTCTTGTTATGCTCCTGACGTAGCATAAGCTGCTGCCTTGATGTGCACTCTGACAAAGGAAGGTTCAGACGTGGAGATAACTTCAACGCGTTTATTAAACTATTAACAATTCTCCTACTCGGATTCGACTCTACTGTTAATCCTTTTATAGCTACTCAGACTGACGAACCAGTCTGCTACAATCCACGTGGTGGGTGTGATGTTGAATCAACCCTGTGTCTGTACTCACTGAGTGTCTCCACTGGAAAGAGGAAGATCCTGAGTGTTGTCCTTTTTATATGGGTTGGTGCATTGCCCTCTTGTGGTAGTGTCACCTCTGTGTGTATCGTGAATGCCCATTGGTTGTGTCCTATCTTACTGACCTATTGGTTGAATGTCTGTGCGTCATGTCTCTAGTGCTCCATCTAGTGTCTAGCTCGTCTACGTGTACTTACATTAACCCCTTGTGTATCTACAGTGATGCATATCACCACAGCCATTGCAGCATTATGGGGAAGAGCAAAGGAGTGGGACTTTCAAAAGGGCCAGTACAGGCTGGATGGGTCAAACAGCCTCTCACTGTGTCGTATGATTCCATACATCCAATTCACAGGGTAGGCATAGCCCATGTTGGGGTAGGTTGTACTGTAGCTCTCAATGCAGGTGGAGAAGGTAGTCAAGAAGGCATACGGCCTGCTTGCCTTCACCAGCGGTCATTGAGTTTCAGAATTGGCAAATCATATTGCAGCTGTATAGAACCTTAGTTAGGCCACACTTGGAGTATAGTGTTCATTTCTGGTCGCCACACTACCAGAAGGATGTGGAGCCGTTAGAGAGGGTGCAGGAGAGATTTACCAGGATGTTGCCTGGTATGGAGGGCATTAGCTATGAGGAGAGGTTGAATAAACTCGGTTTGTTCTCACTGGAACGACGGAAGTTGAGGGGCAACCTGATAGAGGTCTACAAAATTATGAGGGGCATAGACAGAGTGGATAGTCAAAAGCTTTTTCCCAGGGTGGGAGAGTCAATTATTAGGGGGCATAGGTTTAAGGTGCGAGGGGCAAGGTTTAGAGATCTATGAGGCAGGTTTTTGTACACAGAGGGTAGTGCGGAGCCTTGAACTTGCTGCCGGGGCAGGTAGTGGAAGCAGGGACAAAGAACAATAAAGCACAGGAACAGGCCCTTCGGCCCTCCAAGCCTGTACCAGCCGTGACTTTTAAGGGGCATCTTGACAAATACATGAATAGGATGGGAATAGAGGGATACGGACCCCGGAAGGGGAGGGGGCTTTAGTTCAGAAGGGCAGCATGGTCAGCGCAGGCTTGGAGGGCCGAAGGGCCTGTTCCTGTGCTGTAATTTTCTTTGTTATTTGTAGCAGGGTTGGAGAATGTGAAGGATAGATGTGGTAAAGTCCTCGGTAAGGTCCGATCTTGTGGGATGATACTGGTTGACAGGGTCCAGATTCCATGCTTCCACTTGCTCCATTGTCAGTTTGTCCATGTGTAAGGGCCGTGGTCACTGAAGATCAGCTCCTACCAGTAAGTAATCGCGTGTCCCTTCTCTTTTTCAGGGATACTAGAGTTTAAAGCCACAGGGGTTGTGCGCATCGGGGGATATTCTAAAAACAAGAAGGTCAAGATGCTCTCGCTGGAGGCCATTCGCAAAGCCACTTTGCAGAAGATCCTGACTCCCGCACAAAGACGCAGGTTCAAAGAGGTGGGCCTCCACTTTCTGTTTTCCCACAGTCCCACCTCTAGTGGGGGTGTAGCAGAGGACGGATGGGGGGGGGGGGGGTCCTCCTCCAGCCCCTCAACCCTCCGATATCTGCACTCCACCCCTGTCCTCTTGCACAGTTTAAAAGGCTCGGCCAACAGTTCCTGGAGTGGGATTCGAACCTGGAGTTTCTGGCTCTGAGGCATGAATGGTACCAACTAGACCGCAAGACCTCTTCAGTGTTCTCCACCGGGTGAAATATTGCAACCCTTCGAAAACCAGCCCTAATTTAGCATCAATTTGGCATCGTACTGTCATTGGTGGGCAGCACAGTGGTTAGCACTGCTGCCTCACAGCGCCAGGGTCCCGGGTTCGAATCCAACCTCGGATGACTGTCTGTGCGGACTCTGCACGTTCTCCCCGTGTCTGCGTGGGCTTCCTCCGGGTGCTCCGGTTTCCTCCCACAGTCCAAAGATGTGCAGGTTAGGTGGATTGGCCGTGCTAAATTGCCTCTATAAGGGGTTGCAAGATGGGTGATTGGGCCTAGATTAGGCTGCTCTTTTAGAGGGTCGGTGCAGACTCGATGGGCCAAATGGCCTCCTGCACTATCAGGATTCTATGATTCTGATTTGTGGTCTCCCAAATCAAGCAGCGATGTAGGGGAATGAAAGATGTCTGAAAGTGGATTGGGGGAGAGGATCTTGTTTGGGACGTGGCGTTGAGAACAGAAAATTATCCTAGCTTCTGTTTGGGATTGAAAACATTGCTTTATAAAAATAGCCATGGCTCAATCATGCATCTAAGACAGGACGTTGTGGGTTCAAATCCCACACCAGAATCTTATATAGGGTGACCCTATATAGAGTCGCCCTGTCGGAGGATCAGCGCTGGGGGGGAGTCGCCCTGTCGGAGGGTCAGCGCTGGGGGGGAGTCGCCCTGTCGGAGGGTCAGCGCTGGGGGAGAGTCGCCCTGTCGGAGGGTCAGCGCTGGGGGGGAGTCGCCCTGTCGGAGGGTCAGCGCTGGGGGGGAGGCGCCCTGTCGGAGGGTCAGCGCTGGGGGAGAGTCGCCCTGTCGGAGGGTCAGCGCTGGGGTAGAGTCGCCCTGTCGGAGGGTCAGCGCTGGGGGAGAGTCGCCCTGTCGGAGGGTCAGCGCTGGGGGAGAGTCGCCCTGTCGGAGGGTCAGCGCTGGGGGAGAGTCGCCCTGTCGGAGGGTCAGCGCTGGGGGGGAGTCGCCCTGTCGGAGGGTCAGCGCTGGGGGAGAGTCGCCCTGTCGGAGGGACAGCGCTGGGGGAGAGTCGCCCTGTCGGAGGGTCAGCGCTGGGGTAGAGGTCGCCCTGTCGGAGGGTCAGCGCTGGGGGAGAGTCGCCCTGTCGGAGGGTCAGCGCTGGGGGAGAGTCGCCCTGTCGGAGGGTCAGCGCTGGGGGAGAGTCGCCCTGTCGGAGGGTCAGCGCTGGGGGAGAGTCGCCCTGTCGGAGGGTCAGCGCTGGGGGAGAGTCGCCCTGTCGGAAGGTCAGCGCTGGGGGAGAGTCGCCCTGTCGGAGGGTCAGCGCTGGGGGAGAGTCGCCCTGTCGGAGGGTCAGCGCTGGGGGAGAGTCGCCCTGTCGGAGGGTCAGCGCTGGGGGAGAGTCGCCCTCCGGGAGGGTCAGCGCTGGGGGAGAGTCGCCCTCCGGGAGGGTCAGCGCTGGGGGAGAGTCGCCATGTCGGAGGGTCAGCGCTGGGGGGGAGTCGCCCTGTCGGAGGGTCAGCGCTGGGGGGGAGTCGCCCTGTCGGAGGGTCAGCGCTGGGGGAGAGTCCGCCCTGTCGGAGGGTCAGCGCTGGGGGAGAGTCGCCCTCCGGGAGGGTCAGCGCTGGGGGAGAGTCGCCCTGTCGGAGGGTCAGCGCTGGGGGAGAGTCGCCCTGTCGGAGGGTCAGCGCTGGGGGAGAGTCGCCCTGTCGGAGGGTCAGCGCTGGGGGAGAGTCTCCCTGTCGGAGGGTCAGCGCTGGGGGAGAGTCGCCCTCCGGGAGGGTCAGCGCTGGGGGAGAGTCGCCCTGTCGGAGGGTCAGCGCTGGGGGGGAGTCGCCCTGTCGGAGGGTCAGCGCTGGGGGAGAGTCGCCCTGTCGGAGGGTCAGCGCTGGGGGAGAGTCGCCCTGTCGGAGGGTCAGCGCTGGGGGAGAGTCGCCCTGTCGGAGGGTCAGCGCTGGGGGAGAGTCGCCCTGTCGGAGGGTCAGCGCTGGGGGAGAGTCGCCCTGTCGGAGGGTCAGCGCTGGGGAGAGTCGCCCTGTCGGAGGGTCAGCGCTGGGGGAGAGTCGCCCTGTCGGAGGGTCAGCGCTGGGGGAGAGTCGCCCTGTCAGAGGGTCAGCGCTGGGGGAGAGTCGCCCTGTCGGAAGGTCAGCGCTGGGGGAGAGTCGCCCTGTCGGAGGGTCAGCGCTGGGGGAGAGTCGCCCTGTCGGAGGGTCAGCGCTGGGGGGGAGTCGCCCTGTCGGAGGATCAGCGCTGGGGGGGGAGTCGCCCTGTCGGAGGATCAGCGCTGGGGGAGAGTCGCCCTGTCGGAGGGTCAGCGCTGGGGGAGAGTCGCCCTGTCGGAGGGTCAGCGCTGGGGGAGAGTCGCCCTGTCGGAGGGTCAGCGCTGGGGTAGAGTCGCCCTGTCGGAGGGTCAGCGCTGGGGGAGAGTCGCCCTGTCGGAGGGTCAGCGCTGGGGGAGAGTCGCCCTGTCGGAGGGTCAGCGCTGGGGGAGAGTCGCCCTGTCGGAGGGTCAGCGCTGGGGGAGAGTCGCCCTGTCGGAGGGTCAGCGCTGGGGGAGAGTCGCCCTGTCGGAGGGTCAGCGCTGGGGGGGAGTCGCCCTGCCGGAGGGTCAGCGCTGGGGGAGAGTCGCCCTGTCGGAGGGTCAGCGCTGAGGGAGAGTCGCCCTGTGGGAGGGTCAGCGCTGGGGGAGAGTCGCCCTGTCGGAGGGTCAGCGCTGAGGGAGAGTCGCCCTGTCGGAGGATCAGCGCTGGGGGGGGAGTCGCCCTGTCGGAGGGTCAGCGCTGGGGGAGAGTCGCCCTGTCGGAAGGTCAGCGCTGGGGGAGAGTCGCCCTGTCGGAGGGTCAGCGCTGGGGGAGAGTCGCCCTCCGGGAGGGTCAGCGCTGGGGGAGAGTCGCCCTCCGGGAGGGTCAGCGCTGGGGGAGAGTCGCCCTCCGGGAGGGTCAGCGCTGGGGGAGAGTCGCCCTGTCGGAGGGTCAGCGCTGGGGGAGAGTCGCCCTGTCGGAGGGTCAGCGCTGGGGGAGAGTCGCCCTGTCGGAGGGTCAGCGCTGGGGGAGAGTCGCCCTGTCGGAGGGTCAGCGCTGGGGGAGAGTCTCCCTGTCGGAGGGTCAGCGCTGGGGGAGAGTCGCCCTCCGGGAGGGTCAGCGCTGGGGGAGAGTCGCCTTGTCGGAGGGTCAGCGCTGGGGGAGAGTCGCCCTGTCGGAGGGTCAGCGCTGGGGGAGAGTCCGCCCTGTCGGAGGGTCAGCGCTGGGGGAGAGTCGCCCTGTCGGAGGGTCAGCGCTGGGGGAGAGTCGCCCTGTCGGAGGGTCAGCGCTGGGGGAGAGTCGCCCTCCGGGAGGGTCAGCACTGGGGGAGAGTCGCCCTCCGGGAGGGTCAGCGCTGGGGGAGAGTCGCCCTGTCGGAGGGTCAGCGCTGGGGGAGAGTCGCCCTGTCGGAGGGTCAGCGCTGGGGGAGAGTCTCCCTGTCGGAGGGTCAGCGCTGGGGGGGAGTCGCCCTGTCGGAGGATCAGCGCTGGGGGGGGAGTCGCCCTGTCGGAGGATCAGCGCTGGGGGAGAGTCGCCCTGTCGGAGGGTCAGCGCTGGGGAGAGTCGCCCTGTCGGAGGGTCAGCGCTGGGGGAGAGTCGCCCTGTCGGAGGGTCAGCGCTGGGGGAGAGTCGCCCTGTCGGAGGGTCAGCGCTGGGGGGGAGTCGCCCTGCCGGAGGGTCAGCGCTGGGGGAGAGTCGCCCTGTCGGAGGGTCAGCGCTGAGGGAGAGTCGCCCTGTCGGAAGGTCAGCGCTGGGGGAGAGTCGCCCTGTCGGAGGGTCAGCGCTGGGGGAGAGTCGCCCTCCGGGAGGGTCAGCGCTGGGGGAGAGTCGCCCTCCGGGAGGGGTCAGCGCTGGGGGAGAGTCGCCCTGTCGGAGGGTCAGCGCTGGGGGAGAGTCGCCCTGTCGGAGGGTCAGCGCTGGGGGAGAGTCGCCCTCCGGGAGGGTCAGCGCTGGGGGAGAGTCGCCCTGTCGGAGGGTCAGCGCTGGGGGAGAGTCGCCCTGTCGGAGGGTCAGCGCTGGGGGAGAGTCGCCCTGTCGGAGGGTCAGCGCTGGGGGAGAGTCGCCCTGTCGGAGGGTCAGCGCTGGGGGAGAGTCGCCCTCCGGGAGGGTCAGCGCTGGGGGAGAGTCGCCCTGTCGGAGGGTCAGCGCTGGGGGAGAGTTACCCTGTCGGAGGGTCAGCGCTGGGGGAGAGTCGCCCTGTCGGAGGGTCAGTGCTGGGGGAGAGTCGCCATCCGGGAGGGTCAGCGCTGGGGGGGGAGTCGCCCTGTCGGAGGGTCAGCGCTGGGGGAGAGTCGCCCTCCGGGAGGGTCAGCGCTGGGGGAGAGTCGCCCTGTCGGAGGGTCAGCGCTGGGGGAGAGTCGCCCTGTCGGAGGGTCAGCGCTGGGGGAGAGTCGCCCTGTCGGAGGGTCAGCGCTGGGGGAGAGTTGCCCTCCGGGAGGGTCAGCGCTGGGGGAGAGTCGCCCTGTCGGAGGGTCAGCGCTGGGGGAGAGTCGCCCTGTCGGAGGGTCAGCGCTGGGGGAGAGTCGCCCTGTCGGAGGGTCAGCGCTGGGGGAGAGTCGCCCTGTCGGAGGGTCAGCGCTGGGGGAGAGTCGCCCTGTCGGAGGGTCAGCGCTGGGGGAGAGTCGCCCTGTCGGAGGGTCAGCGCTGGGGGAGAGTCGCCCTCCGGGAGGGTCAGCGCTGGGGGAGAGTCGCCCTGTCGGAGGGTCAGCGCTGGGGGAGAGTCGCCCTGTCGGAGGGTCAGCGCTGGGGGAGAGTCGCCCTGTCGGATGGTCAGCGCTGGGGGAGAGTCGCCCTGTCGGAGGGTCAGCGCTGGGGGAGAGTCGCCCTGTCGGATGGTCAGCGCTGGGGGAGAGTCGCCCTGTCGGAGGGTCAGCGCTGGGGGAGAGTCGCCCTGTCGGATGGTCAGCGCTGGGGGAGAGTCGCCCTGTGGGAGGGTCAGCGCTCACCCCCACAACCCAAAGATGTGCAGGGCAGGTGGATTGGCCACGCTAAATTTATAATAAAAAAAATAAATCAATAATCCCTTGTTAAAGGTGTCACTGTACATTCTGGTCTTCATAACTCCTGTGTTGTGTGTCTGTGACCCAGTGTGAATTTCACAATTGTGACCTGTTTCAGCTTAAAGAGAAAATTGAATCTATTAAGGAAGATATTATTTACTGCTCCAAAGTGCTGGAACTGCTCCCAGTGGGAATTCTACACGAGAAGGAGTTGGAACCTGAAATGAAAATGGACATGACAGAGTTGGGACTGACCTCGGTAAATGTACAACACTCACTAATGACCCTGCTCCTGCTTAAAGCCTTTTCTTCTTCTATGTGTGGAGCAGGTTGCAGAGAAATAGGTATGGGATGTTCCTGTGAGGGAAAGTGGGGGTGTCCAGGATTAGCAAGGGTGGGGGGGGGGGGGGGTGGGGGGGGATGGGGGGGGGGGGGGGGGTGTCTGGGGTGGGGGGCGGGGGTGGGGGGGGGGTGTCTGGGGTGGGGGGAAGGGGTGCCTAGGAATGGCAGGGGGAGGGGGTGTCTGGGTCTGGCGGGGGGAGAGGGTGTCTGGGACTGGCAGGGGGAGAGGGTGTCTGGGACTGGCAGGGGGAAGGGGGTGTCTGGGACTGGCAGGGGGAGAGGGTGTCTGGGACTGGCAGGGGGAGAGGGTGTCGGGGACTGGCAGGGGGAGGGGGTGTCGGGGTCTGGCGGGGGGAGAGGGTGTCTGGGACTGGCAGGGGGAGAGGGTGTCTGGGACTGGCGGGGGGAGAGGGTGTCTGGGACTGGCAGGGGGAGAGGGTGTCTGGGACTGGCAGGGGGAGAGGGTGTCTGGGACTGGCAGGGGGAGAGGGTGTCTGGGACTGGCAGGGGGAGGGGGGTGTCTGGGTCTGGAGGGGGAGAGGGTGTCTGGGACTGGCGGGGGGAGAGGGTGTCTGGGTCTGGCAGGGGGAGGGGGTGTCTGGGTCTGGAGGGGGAGAGGGTGTCTGGGACTGGCAGGGGGAGGGGGTGTCTGGGACTGGCAGGGGGAGAGGGTGTCTGGGACTGGCAGGGGGAAGGGGTGTCTGGGACTGGCAGGGGGAGGGGGTGTCTGGGACGGGGAGGGGGTGTCTGGGACTGGCAGGGGGAAGTGGGTGTCTGGGTCTGGGGGGTGGGAGAGGGTGTCTGGGTCTGGGGGGTGGGAGAGGGTGTCTGGGTCTGGCAGGGGGAGGGGGTGTCTGGGACTGGCAGGAGGAGAGGGCGTCTGGGACTGGCAGGGGGAGGGGGTGTCTGGGACTGGCAGGGGGAGGGGGTGTCTGGGACTGGCAGGGAGAGAGGGTGTCTGGGTCTGGAGGGGGAGGGGGTGTCTGGGACTGGTGGGGGGAGAGGGTGTCTGGGTCTGGGGGGGGGAGAGGGTGTCTGGGTCTGGCAGGGGGAGGGGGTGTCTGGGACTGGCAGGGGGAAAGGGTGTCTGGGACTGGGCGGGGAGAGGGTGTCTGGGACTGGCGGGGGAGGGGGCGTCTGGGACTGGCAGGGGGAGGGGGTGTCTGGGATTGGCAGGGGGAGGGGGTGTCTGGGTCTGGGGGGGGAAGGGGCGTCTGGGACTGGCAGGGGAGGGGGCATCTGGGACTGGCAGGGGAGGGGGCATCTGGGACTGGCAGGGGAGGAGGCATCTGGGACTGGCAGGGGAGGGGATGTCTCTGTCTGGTGCAGGAGGTGATGTCTGTGTCGGGGGGGGAAGTGGGTGTCTGGGTCTGGCGGGGGGAGTGGGGTGTCTGGGTCTGGCGGGGGGAGTGGGGTGTCTGGGTCTGGCGGGGGGAGTGGGGTGTCTGGGTCTGGCGGGGGGAGTGGGGATGTCTGGGTCTGGCGGGGGGGAGTGGGTCTGGGTCTGGCGAGGGAGGGGTGTCTGGGTCTGGCGGGGGGTGGTGGGGAGTGGGTCTGGCGGGGGGGAGTGGGGATGTCTGGGTCTGGCGGGGGGCGGGGGGTGGGGGGGAGTGGGTCTGGGTCTGGCGGGGGAGTGGGGATGTCTGGGTCTGGCGGGGGGAGTGGGGATGTCTGGGTCTGGCGGGGGGAGTGGGGATGTCTGGGTCTGGCGGGGGGAGTGGGTCTGGGTCTGGCGGGGGAGTGGGGGGGAGTGGGTCTGGGTCTGGCGGGGGAGTGGGGATGTCTGGGTCTGGCGGGGGGGAGTGGGTCTGGGTCTGGCGAGGGAGGGGGTGTCTGGGTCTAGCGGGGAGGGGGAGTGGGTCTGGGTCTGGCGAGGGAGGGGGGATGCCTGGGTCTGGCGGGGGGGAGTGGGGATGTCTGGGTCTGGCGGGGGGGGAGTGGGTCTGGGTCTGGCGGGGGGAGTGGGTCTGGGTCTGGCGAGGGAGGGGGTGTCTGGGTCTGGCGGGGGGGAAGTGGGTCTGGGTCTGGCGAGGGAGGGGGGATGCCTGGGTCTGGCGGGGGGAGTGGGTCTGGGTCTGGCGGGGGGAGTGGGTCTGGGTCTGGCGAGGGAAGGGGTGTCTGGGTCTGGCGGGGGGGAAGTGGGTCTGGGTCTGGCGAGGGAGGGGGGATGTCTGGGTCTGGCGGGGGAGGGGAGTGGGTCTGGGTATGGCGGGGGAGGGGGTGTCTGGGTCTGGTGGGGGTGGGGAGTGGTTCTGGGTCTGGAGGGGGGAGTGGGGATGTCTGGGTCTGGCGGGGGGGAGTGGGTCTGGGTCTGGCGAGGGAGGGGGGATGTCTGGGTCTGGCTGGGGGAGTGGGTCTGGGTCTGGCGGGGGGAGTGGGTCTGGGTCTGGCGAGGGGGAGTGGGGATGTCTGGGTCTGGCGGGGGGAGTGGGTCTGGGTCTGGCGAGGGAGGGGGTGTCTGGGTCTGGCGGGGAGGGGGAGTGGGTCTGGATATGGCAGGGGAGGGGGTGTCTGGGTCTGGCGGGGGGGAAGTGGGTCTGGGTCTGGCGAGGGAGGGGGGTGTCTGGGTCTGGCGGGGAGGGGGAGTGGGTCTGGGTCTGGCGAGGGGGAGTGGATCCGGGTCTGGCGGGGGGAGTGGGGATGTCTGGGTCTGGCGGGGGGGGGGAGTGGGTCTGGGTCTGGCGAGGGAGGGGGTGCCTGGGTCTGGCGGGGGGGGGGGGGGGGGTGTGGGTCTGGATATGGCAGGGGGGGGGGTAGTTGCTTCTAGTGGGGGGAGATTCCCCTCCATTTTAAGGGTGAATGATGTTTTTGCCACCTTATTATTTTGAAGTATTCCTCCCAGGTCCCACTTGACAATATGAAGGAGATGGTCATACTGAAGTGGCTGAAAGTTCCCGTTCGTCTCTGGCCACAGGATAGAAGTGAAACGTGGACGGCCCAGTGGATGCCCGAGACTGAATCCAGCAGATACTTTGCTAATTGTCAATCAGACAAATCCCCTTCAACTGGCAAGTTTGCAATTCCAATAGCGCGCATGCGTACTCGCCAAAGAAACTAAAACAACAAACTGTGGGATATATTAGAAATGCAGTTCCTTCGGGATATTGCTTCAAAGTAAACAGAATCTCAATAACATGCGTGTGTGAGTCAGTGTGTGTTAAATTCCCACGGGCCCAATTTAACATTGGGATTAATTCACCTGTTGGGTGGGTCACACTGGCATTGTTACTATGGCGATATACACTGTTACATGCATGTCGTGGCCTGGGGCTATGGGCAGTGATGGTAGAGGCTCCAAATGTTCTTTCCACAACATGGCTGACCAGGAATCTTTCCTCAAAATCTTCATCGAATCCCTACAGTGCAGAAGGAGGCCATTCATCCCATCGAGTCTGCACCGGCCCTTGGAAACAGAATCCTACTTAAGCCCCACACCTCCACTCAGCTCCTGACCTCATTGCAGCCTTGGTTCAAACATGGAGAAAAGAGCCAAATGCCAGAGGTGAGGTGAGAGTGACTGCCCTCGACATCAAGGCAGCATTTGACCGAGTGTGACATCAAGGAGCCCGAGCTAAACTGGAGTCAGTGGGAATCAGGGGGAAAACTCTCCGCTGGCTGGAGTAATTCCCGGCACAAAGGAAGATGGTTGTGGTGGTCAATCATCTCAGCTCCAGGACATCACTGCAGGAGTTCCTCAGGGTTGTGTCCTAGGCCCCAACCATCTTCAGCTGCTTCAGCAATGACCTTCCTTCCAGCATAAGTGGGGATGTTTGCGGATGGCTGCACAATGTTCAGCCCCATTCGCGACTCCTCGGGTAATGAAGCAGCCCATGTCCAAATGCAGCAAGACCTGGACAATACCCAGGCTTGGGGCTGACAAGTGGCAAGTTACATTCACGCCACACAAGTGCCAGGCAATGACCATCTCCTGCAAGAGAGGATCTAACCATCTCCCCTTGACATTCAATGGCATTACCATCACTGAATCCCCCACAATCAACATCCTGGGGATAACCATTGATCAGAAACTGAACTGGACTAGCCACATTAATACTGTGGCTACCAGGGCAGGTCAAAGGCTAGGAATCCTACAGCAAGTAACTCGCCTCCTGACCCCTAAAGCCTGTCCACCATCTACAAGGCACAAGTCAGGAGTGTAATGGAACGCTCCCCACTTGCCTGGATGAGGGCAGCTCCAACAACACTCAAAACCATCCAGGACAAAGCAGCCCCGCTTGATTGCTCCCCTTCCACAAACATTCAAACCCTCCACCACCGACTCACAGTGGCAGCCGTGTGCACCATCTACAAGATGCACTGCAGTAACTCACCAAGGTTCCTTTGACAGCACCTTCCAAACCCACAATCACTACCATCTAGAAGGACAAGAGCAGCAGATAGTTGGGAACCCCACCACCTGGAGTTTCCCCACCAGTCACTCACCACCCTGACTTGGAAATATATCGGCCGTTCCTTCACTGTCACTGGGTCAAAAGCCTGCGTAGGTTTCCTCCCACAGGTCAAAGATCTGCAAGTTAGGTGGTCTGGCCACTCTAAATTGCCCCTTGGTGACCAGGAATGTGTAGGTTAGTTTAAGGGGGCTATTGGGATAGGCTGGGTAAGTGGGGTAGGGTGGCGTGCTCTTTCAGAGGGTTTGTCCAGACTAGACGGGCAGAATGGCCTCCTCCTGTGCCGAAGGGATTCTATAAGCACTGGGTCCCGAGGATTTGATCTAATATCTTATTGTGTTTCACTTTTGTCTTTACTCGGCCTGGCTGTTTAGAGTTTAGCTGCAGATACAGAGCCTGTGAGGATGATGAGGAGGAGATTGAGTTTGATCTGCATGGCAGTGACCCCTGTGACCCTCTGTGCAGTGCTGAGCAGTGGGCAGCAGAAAAATTTGCATGCATCACCAACACCAACATGAGGTATTGGCAACTTGAGCTTCTGTTATACAACACCACTGTGTTAAATAGGATGGACTGAACTGGCAGACTCGAATATAGAAAATAGGAGCAGGAGTAGGCCATTCAGCCCGCCGAGCCCACTCCGCCATTTATTATGATCATGGCTGGTCATCCAACTCAATAGCCTGATCTCTCCCCCCCCCCCCCCCCCCCCCCCCCCCTTCCACCCCACATCCTTTGAACCCTTTCCACTTACCTGCTATAACTAACTGCATCTTGAAAACATACAATGCTTTGGACTCAACTACCTCCTGTGTGAAGGAATTTCTCCTCAGCTCTATCCCAAATGGTCTACCCTGTATCCTCAGACTGTGCCCCCTGGTTCTGGACACACCCACTATCGGGAACATCCTTCCTGCATCTACCCTGGCCAGTCCTGTTAGAATTTTACAGGTTTCTATGAGATTCCCCTCTCATTGCAGCAACACATCCCTGTTTCTATACTCGAAACCTCTCCCAATGAAGGCCAGCATACCATTAGCCTTCTTTACCGCCTGCTGCATCTGCAGGCTTACCTTCAGTGACTGGTGTACGAGGACACCCAGGTCTCGTTGCACATTCCCCTCTCCTAATCTATGGCCACTCAGATAATAGTCTGCCTTCTCGTTGTTGCTGCCAAAATGGGTAACCTCGCATTTCTCCAAACTATGCTGCATCTGCCGCTCACTCAACTTGTCGAAATCACTGCATCCTCCTCACAGCTCAACCCTCCCACCCAACTTTGTGTCATCTGCAAATTTGGAGATATCTGAAGGGCCATTTTGTTTCCCCATCTAAATCATTAATATACATTGTGAATAGCTGGGGCCCCAGCACCGATCCCTGCAGCATCCCCACTAGTCACTGCCCGCCAATTTCAAAGAGACCCATTAATTCCTACTCTTTGTTTCCTGTCTGCCAACCAGTTGTCTATCGTTCCCAATACACTACCCACAATCCCATGGGCTTTAATATTGTATGCTAGTTTCGTAGGTGGGACTTTGTCACAAGCCTTCTGAAAGTCCAAATACACCACATCTACTGGTTCCCCCTCGTCACCTCTGCTTGTTACATCCTCCAAGAATTCCAGTCGATTTATCAAGCATGATTTCCTCTTGATAAATCCATGCTGATGTCCGATGCTGCCACTGCTTTCTAAGTGCTCTGCTATAAAACATTTGAGAATGGCTGAACGGGCAGCACGGTGGCACAGTGGTTAGCACAGCTGCCTCACGGCGCTGAGGTCCCAGGTTCGAATCCCGGCTCTGGGTCACTGTCCGTGTGGAGTTTGCACATTCTCCCCGTGTCTGTGTGGGTTTCGCCCCCACAACCCAAACAAATGTGCAGAGTAGGTGGATTGGCTATGCTAAATTGCCCCTTAATTGGAAAAAATAATTGGGTAATCTAAATTTTTTAAAAAAAGAGAGAATGGCTGAACAGCTGGCTTGTAATGCAGAACAATGCCAGCAGCGTGGGTTCAGTTCCCGTACCAGCCTCCCCGAACAGGCGCCGGAATGTGGCGACTAGGGGCTTTTCACAATGACTTCATTGAAGCCTACTCATGACAAGCTATAATTATTATGCCTGCCTTTTTTTCTTTCTTTTTAAAAAACAAAAATTACAATTAAGGGGCACTTTAGCGTGGCCAACCCATCTACCCTGCACATCTTTGGGTTGTGGGGGTGAGACCTACGCAGACACGGGGCGAATGTGCAAACTCCACACGGACAGTGACTCAGAATTGCCTTGCCTTTTTAAATAGTAGTTTTTTTTAGTAGAAAAAAATCAATTAATTGAGAGTTTCCGCCTCACCGAGGCCCATCCACACCCAGCAATCTGCTCTGAAAACTCTGCTCAGACAATCCACAACATTCTATGATCAGCAACATTCTAAATCAAACCGTACAGAACATTCTTGTTAAAGAAATGACTGATGTGCCTCATCGCCCAGCGTTAAGAGTTGACTTGAGAGAAAAAGCATTTTCAGAACAGCATCTTCCTTGGGCCACATCCCATCCCCTGTGCCAAGTTTCGTTAAAGTCTGTCTATTAGCTTTGGAGATGTGTGTCGTTCACGGACCGACAGTGGGCAGAGGTAAAGTTTGTGATGTCAGCGCCTGTGTGCGCTGGAGATTGGGGGAGGGCCCCGTGGGGAATGTGCGGGCCAATGAGGAATGAGGAAATGCTAAAACAGCTCCCCGCTTTCTTTAATTGTTGCCATAGCGATAAGGACGCACTGGGAATTCAGAAATATTTGGCAAATCAAAGCATCATGAAGAAGGAGGAGGTCCAGAAAATTCAAGACGTTTGGGAGCTAAACCTTGGCGATCGGTGGCGTTTGTACAGGTAACCCGCGCCTGCGCTTACCGGGAAACAAACCGATGATAAAAGGCAAAAGGAAAGCTAAATCTCCATTTTCTGTATTTCCTTTCTCAACCTTGAGCCGTGAAGCTCTTTCCGGGGCACTATTGTAATGTTGGAGATTGCGACAGCCAATTGGAGCGTCGCATAATGAGCAGATCACTGTCGGTGTTGTTGGTTGAGGGCTAAGCTTTGGACAGGAGACCAGGCAGAATCTCCACCTCTTTGTCAAATAGTGCCCGTGGGAACATCTGCATCTCTCGAGGCAGGCCCACTGGGCGGCCATCTTTGGCGGGCCTTGTGTCTGGAGGCTTTGTCACATGACCGTTGGCCGCCTGTGCCCAGCACAGGCCGTTGGCTGTCCATTGCGCAGTAGAAGGTTTAATTCCCAAGACAGACTGTGAAGACGCCACAGACTAGAATGTTTTGGTGAAGACTATTTACTGTAAACCTTTACTCCTCTGGTCAACACACGTTCCCCCAGTGCTGGCTGACTCTTCATAATCATATCTTAATTTCATTAACTAATCAGTACCCAACACCTTTTTACCTCGTTAGCTTAAGCTACGAGGCATTTATCATCCATCAACCGATCCGATTAGACACTGACGCCGAAAATTGCCTCCCCCAAGCCATTTCATTTCCCCGTTGGACAGTTCTTGACCAATAAAACAATGATTTCCCAGCTTTGATATTTAAGTAGTGAACAAAAATGTCCTAAAATATTACTCTTCGGGAAATCCACTGTTTTAAAAAAAAAAAAAAAAAAATTGTTTCTCTGAACTTTTCTCTCAGACTTTTTATTTCCAGATATTTTGTTGAGTTTAAATTCCATCACCTGCCGTGGTGGGATTTGAACCTGGGTCCTGGGAACCAGATCATTATCCTGGGTCTCTGGCTGACTAGTCCAGCGACAATACCACTATGCCACGGCCTCCTCAGAAACTCATTAGTAAAGTAATGGAAGGGGTCAACAACAGCGCTATCAAGTGGCACTTACTCAGCAATAATCTTCTCACGGACGCTCAGTTTGGGTTCCGCCAGGGTCACTCAGCACCTGACCTCATTATAGCCTTGGTTCAAACATGGACAAAAGACCTGAATGCCAGAGGTGAGAGTGACTGCACTTGACAACAAGGCAGCATTTTAAAAAAAAAATTTAGAGTTCCCAATTCTTTTCTTCCAATTAAGGGGCAATTTAGCGTGGCCAATCCACCTACCCTGCACGTCTTTGGGTTGTGAGGGACCCAGGCAGACACGGGGAGAATGTGCAAACCGCACACGGTCAGTGACCCAGAGCTGGGATTGAATCCGAGTCCTCGGTGCCGTGAGGCAGCAGTGCTAACCACTGCGCCACCGTGCTGCCCCCTTCAAGGCAGCATTTGACCGAGTGTGACATCAAGGAGCCCTAGCTAAACTGGAGTCAATGGGAATCAGGGGGGAAACTCTCCGCTGGCTGGAGTCATTCCCGGCACAAAGGAAGATGGTTGTGGTGGTTGGAGGTCAATCATCTCAGCTCTAGGACATCACTGCAGGAGATCCTCAGGGTTGTGTCCAAGGCCCCAACCATCTTCAGCTGCTTCAGCAATGACCTCCTTCCATCATAAGTGGGGATGTGTGCGGATGACTGCACAATGTTCAGCATCATTCGTGACTCCTCAGATAATGAAGCAGTCCGTGTCCAAATGCAGCAAGACCTGGACAATATCCAGGCTTGGGGCTGGCGGGTGGCAACTTGCATTCACGCCACACAACTGCCAGGCAATGACCATCTCCTACAAGAAGATCGAACCGCCGCCCCATGACACTCAACTGAAGCCCTCACTCCCTGGGGGTTACCATTGAACAGAAACTGAACTGGACTAGCCATAGAAGCACTGTGGCTACCAGAGCAGGTCAAAGGCTAGGAGTTCTGTGGTGAGTAACTCACCTCCTGACTTTCCAAACCCTGTCCAGGGATGGGCAACAAATGCTGACCCAGCCAGCGAAGCCCAAATCCCGTAAAAACGTCTCTTGTGAACAATGGCATTGCTGACAGGGCAGCACTCTGTCAGGACTGGGAGTGTGGCCTGGAAGTGCTCAACTCTTTGGTGTGTGGATTTACTCTGTATCTAACCCCGTGCTGTACCTGTCCTGGGAGTGTTTGATGGGGACAGTGTAGAGGGAGCTTTACTCTGTATCTAACCCCGTGCTGTACCTGTCCTGGGAGTGTTTGATGGGGACAAGTGTAGAGGAGCTTTACTCTGTATCTAACCCCGTGCTGTACCTGTCCTGGGAGTGTTTGATGGGGACAGTGTAGAGGGAGCTTTACTCTGTATCTAACCCCGTGCTGTACCTGTCCTGGGTAGTGTTTGATGGGGACAGTGTAGAGGGAGCTTTACTCTGTATCTAACCCCGTGCTGTACCTGTCCTGGGAGTGTTTGATGGGGACAGTGTAGAGGGAGCTTTACTCTGTATCTAACCCCGTGCTGTACCTGTCCTGGGAGTGTTTGATGGGGACAGTGTAGAGGGAGCTTTACTCTGTATCTAACCCCGTGCTGTACCTGTCCTGGGTGTGTTTGATGGGGACAATATGGAGGGAGCTTTAATCTGTATCTAACCCCGTGCTGTACCTGTCCTGGGAGTGTTTGATGGGGACAGTGTAGAGGGAGCTTTACTCTGTATCTAACCCCTTGCTGTACCTGTCCTGGGTGTGTTTGATGGGGACAATATGGAGGGAGCTTTAATCTGTATGTAACCCCGTGATGTACCTGTCCTGGGAGTGTTTGATGGGGACAGTGTAGAGGGAGCTTTACTCTGTATCTAACCCCGTGCTGTACCTGTCCTGGGAGTGTTTGATGGGGACAATATGGAGGGAGCTTTACTCTGTATCTAACCCCGTGCTGTACCTGTCCTGGGAGTGTTTGATGGGGACAGTGTAGAGGGAGCTTTACTCTGTATCTAACCCCGTGCTGTACCTGTCCTGGGAGTGTTTGATGGGGACAGTGTGGAGGGAGCTTTACTCTGATTCTAACCCCGTGCTGTACCTGTCCAGGGAGTGTTTGATGGGGACAGCGAGAGGAAACTTTACTCTGTATCTAACCCCGTGCTGTACCTGTCCTGGGAGTGTTTGATGGGGACAGTGTAGAGGGAGCTTTACTCTGTATCTAACCCCGTGCTGTACCTGTCCTGGGAGTGTTTGATGGGGACAGTGTAGGAGGGAGCTTTACTCTGTATCTAACCCCTTGCTGTACCTGTCCTGGGAGTGTTTGATGGGGACAGTGTAGAGGGAGCTTTACTCTGTATCTAACCCCATGCTGTACCTGTCCTGGGAGTGTTTGATGGGGACAGTGTAGAGGGAGCTTTACTCTGTATCTAACCCCGTGCTGTACCTGTCCTGGGAGTGTTTGATGGGGACAGTGTAGAGGGAGCTTTACTCTGTATCTAACCCCGTGCTGTACCTGTCCTGGGAGTGTTTGATGGGGACAGTGTAGAGGGAGCTTTACTCTGTATCTAACCCCGTGCTGTACCTGCCCTGGGAGTGTTTGATGGGGACAGTGTAGAGGGAGATTTACTCTGTATCTAAACCCGTGCTGTCCGGGGAGTTTGATGAAATATCGTCCCCTGCTTTGCAAAACACAAACAGCAAAAGCGATTACGCGATGACGAGAGCGATGATCTTCTTGATGAAAATATGATGATACCTGGACTAAATGACAACTGTCACCTTGTTTTTTAGGAAATGGAAAGTGACTTACGAGGAGAAACTCCACTCCACGATAAATGAAAGCTTTTGCTTGTACGAGAAAACAGCCCAGGATCTGTCAGACTTAATTCTGGAGGAAAATCTGATGATCCTAGAAAGAGCCGATGTTGTTGGGATGACAACCACAGGTAGAATAGACTTACAGACAGCAACATCAAAGATTCAGATGAGAACGTGGGAGGTGTTTAGTTTGTGGATGGCACGGAGTTTGCCGAGGTGGCTCATAGTGAGGAAGGTGGTCTTGGGCTGCAGGAAGATGTAGATGGTTTGGCCAGATGGGCAGATCAGTGGCAGATGGAGTTTAACCCTGAAAAGTGTGAGGTGATAGACTTTGGAAGGAGAAACACGACAAGGGAGCACTAAGTGAATGGCAGGACACGAGGAAGCTCAGAGGGATCTAGGGGTGCCTGTCCACAAATCCCTGAAGGCGGGCGGAAGGGTGAATAGGGTAGTTAAGAAGGCATAAGGGACACTTGCCTTCATCAGTCGTGGCATAGATTATAAGAGCAGGGAGGTAGCGTTGAAGCTGCACGGGACTTTGATTCAGACACAGCTGGATGACCGTGTTCAGTTCTGGTCACCTCACTATAGGAAGGAGGTGATTGCACTGGAGAGGGCACAGTGGAGATTCACCAGGATGGTGTCTGGGGTGGAGCATTTTGCTTTGAAGAGAGGCTGGATAACCTTAGGTTATATTTCCTGGAGCAGAGAAGGCTGAGGGGTGACCTGATTGAGGTGGACAAAATTGAGGATATGGACAGAACATAGAAAAATACAACACAGAACAGGCCCTTCGGCCCACGATGTTGTGCCGAACCTTTGTCCCAGATTAATCATAGAATTTACAGTGCAGAAGGAGGCCATTCGGCCCATCGAGTCTGCACTGGCCCTTGGAAAGAGCACCCTACTCAAGTCCACACCTCCACCTATCCCCATAACCCAGTAACCCCACCCAACACTAAGGGCAATTTTGGACACTAAGGGCAATTTATCGTAGCCAATCCACCTAACCTGCACATCTTTGGACTGTGGGAGGAAACCGGAGCACCCGGAGGAAACCCACGCACACACGGGGAGGATGTGCAGACTCCACACAGACAGTGATCCAAGCCGGAATCGAACCTGGGACCCTGGAGCTGTGAAGCAATTGTGCTAACCACAATGCTACTGTGCTGCCCTTAAGAACAAATTAATCTGCACTCCATTATTCTACCATAATCCATGTACCTATCCAATAGCCGCTTGAAGGTCCCTAATGTTTCTGACTCGACTACTTCCACAGGCAGTGCATTCCATGCCCCCACTACTCTCTGGGTAAAGAACCTACCTCTGACATCCCCCCTATATCTTCCACCATTCACCTTAAATTTATGTCCCCTTGTAATGGTTTGTTCCACCCGGGGAAAAAGTCTCTGACTGTCTACTCTATCTATTCCCCTGATCATCTTATAAACCTCTATCAAGTCGCCCCCTCATCCTTCTCCGTTCTAATGAGAAAAGGCCTAGTACCCTCAACCTTTCCTCGTAAGACCTACTCTCCATTCCAGGCAACACCCTGGTAAATCTCCTTTGCACCTTTTCCAAAGCTTCCACATCATTCCTAAAATGAGGCGACCAGAACTGCACACAGTACTCCAAATCTGGCCTGACCAAGGTTTTGTACAGCTGCATCATCACCTCACGGCTCTTAAATTGTGGTTCACGGCTCTTAAACAGGGGCTGTTTAGCACTCTGGGCTAAATCACTGGCTTTGAAAGCAAACCCAGCAGGCCAGCAGCACGGTTCGATTCCTGCAACAGCCTCCCTGAACAGGCGCCGGAATGTGGCGACTAGGGGCTTTTCACAGTAACTTAATTGAAGTCTACTCGTGACGACAAGCGATTTTCATTTTTTTTCAAATTCAATCCCGCTGCTAATGAACGCTAGCACACCATCGGCCTTCTTCACAGCTCTATCCACTTAAGTGGCAACTTTCAAAGATCTATGAACATAGACCCCAAGATCTCTCTGCTCCTCTACATTGCCAAGAACCCTACCGTTAACCCTGTATTCCGCATTCATATTTGTCCTTCCAAAATGGACAACCTCACACTTTTCAGGGTTAAACTCCATCTGCCACTTCTCAGCCCAGCTCTGCATCCTATCTATGTCTCTTTGCAGCCGACAACAGCCCTCCTCACTATCCACAACTCCACCAATCTTCGTATCGTCTGCAAATTTACTGACCCACCCTTCAACTCCCTCATCCAAGTCATTAATGAAAATCACAAACAGCAGAGGACCCAGAACTGATCCGTGCGGTACGCCACTGGTAACTGGGCTCCAGGCTGAATATTTGCCATCCACCACCACTCTCTGACTTCTATCGGTTAGCCAGTTCGTTATCCAACTGGCCAAATTTCCCATAATCCCATGTCTCCTTACTTTCTGCATAAGCCTACCATGGGGAACCTTATCAAATGCCTTACTAAAATCCATGTACACCACATCCACTGCTTTACCTTCATCCACGTGCTTGGTCACCTCCTCAAAGAATTCAATAAGACCTGTAAGGCAAGACCTACCCCTCACAAATCCGTGCTGACTATCCCTAATCAAGCAGTGCCTTTCCAGATGCTCAGAAATCCTATCCCTCAGTACCCTTTCCATTACTTTGCCTACCACCGAAGTAAGACTAATTGGCCTGTAATTCCCAGGGTTATCCCTATTCCCTTTTTTGAACAGGCACGACATTTACCACTCTCCAATCCCCTGGTACCACCCCTGTTGACAGTGAGGACGAAAAGATTATTGCCAATGGCTCTGCAATTTCATCTCTTGCTTCCCATAGAATCCTTGGATATATCCCGTCAGGCCCGGGGGGCTTGTCTATCCTCAAGTTTTTCAAAATGCCCAACAGATCTTCCTTCGTAACAAGTATCTCCTCGAGCTTATCAGTCTGTTTCACACTGTCCTCTCCAACAATATGGCCCCTCTCATTCGTAAATACTGAAGAAAAGTACTCGTTCAAGACCTCTCCTATCTCTTCAGATTCAATACACAATCTCCCGATACTGTCCTTGATCGGACCTACCCTCGCTCTAGCCATTCTCATATCTCTCACATATGTGTAAAAGCCCTTGGGGTTTTCCTTGATCCTACCCGCCAAAGATTTTTCATGCCCTCTCTTAGCTATCCTAATCCCTTTCTTCAGTTCCTTCCTGGCTATCTTGTATCCCTCCAGCACCCTGTCTGAACCTGGTTTCCTCAGCCTTACATAAGTATCCTTCTGCCTCTTAACAAGACATTCAACCTCTCTTGTCAACCATGGTTCCCTCACTAGACCATCTCTTCCCTGCCTGACAGGGACATACATATCAAGGGCACGTAGTATCTGTTTCTTGAACAGGTTCCACATTTCAATTGTGTCCTTCCCTGACAGCCTATGTTCCCAACTAATGCACTTCAGTTCTTGTCTGATAGCATCGTTTTTACCCTTCCCCCAATTGTAAACCTTGCCCTGTTGCACGCACCTATCCCTCTCCATTACTAAAGTGAAAGTCACAGAATTGTGGTCACTATCTCCAAAATGCTCCCCCACTAACAAATCTATCACCTGCCCTGGTTCATTACCAAGTACCAAATCCAATATGGCCTCCCCTCTGGTTGGTCAATCTACATACTGTGTTAGAAAAGCTTCCTGGACACACTGCACAAACATTACCCCATCCAAACTATTTGATCTAAAGAGTTTCCACTCGATGTTTGGGAAGTTGAAGTTGCCCATGACTACTACTCTGTGACTTCTGCACCTTTCCAAAATCTGTTTCCCAATCTGTTCCTCCACATCTCTGCTGCTATTGGGGGGCCTATAGAAAACTCCCAACAAGGTGACTGCTCTTTTCCTATTTCTGACTTCAACCCATATTACCTCAGTAGGCAGATCCCCCTCGAACTGCCTTTCTGCAGCTGTTATACCATCTCTAATTAACAATGCCACCCCCCCACCTCTTTTATCACCCTCCCTAATCTCATTGAAACATCTATAACCAGGAACCTCCAACAACCGTTTCTGCCCCTCTTCTATCCAAGTTTCCGTGATGGCCACCACATCGTAGTCCCAAGTACCGATCCATGCCTTGCGTTCACCCACCTTATTCCTGATGCTTGGTGCATTGAAGTATACACACGTCAACCCATCTCCGTGCCTGCAAGTACTCTCCTTTGTCAGTGTTACCTTCCCCACTGCCTCACTACACGCTTTGACGTCCTGACTATCGGCTACCTTAGTTGCTGGACTACAAGTCTGGTTCCCATTCCCCTGCCAAATTAGTTTAAACCCTCCCGAAGAGTACTAGAAAACCTCCCCCCCCAGGTTATTGGTGCCCCTCTGGTTCGGATGCAACCCGTCCTGCTTGTACAGGTCCCACCTTCCCTAGAATGCGCTCCAATTATCCAAATACCTGAAGCCCTCCCTCCTACACCATTCCTGCAGCCACGTGTTCAACAGCACGCTCTCCCTACTCCCAGCATCGCTATCACGTGGCACTGGCAACAAACCAGAGATGACAACTCTGTCTGTCCTGGCCTTTAACTTCCAGCCTAACTCCCTAAATTCGTTTATTACATCCACACCCCTTTTCCTACCTATGCCGTTGGTACCAATGTGCACCACGACTTCTGTCTCTTCACCCTCCCCCTTAAGGATCCTGAAGACACGATCCGACACATCCCTGGCCCTGGCACCCGGGAGGCAACATACCTTCCAGGAGGTCCCGCTCGCGACCACAGAATCTCCTATCTATTCCCCTAACCATTGAATCTCCGATCGCTATTGCTTTTCTATTCTCCCACCTTCCCTTCTGAGCCCCAGAGCCAGACTCAGTGCCAGAGACCTGTCCGCTAGGGCCTTCCCCCGGTAGGTCATTCTCCCCAACAGCATCCAAAACGGTATACTTGTTTTGAAGGGGAACGGCCACGAGGGATCCCTGCACTGTCTGCCCGTTCATTTTTTTTCCCCTGACTGTAACCCAGCTACTCTTGTCCTGTACCTTGGGTGTGGCTACCTCCCTGTAACTCTTCTCTATTACCCCCTTTCCCTCCCGGATGATCCGAAGTTCATCCTGCTCCAGCTCCAGTTCCCTAACACGGTCTCTGAGGAGCTGGAGTTGGGTGCACTTCCCGCAGGTATAGTCAGCGGGGACACCGGTGGTATCCCTCACCACCCACATTCTACAGGAGAAGCATGCAACTGCCCTAGCCTCCATCCCCTCTAGATAAGTCCCCTGGGCCCGATGGGATTTATCCTAGGATTCTCTGAGAAGCTAGGGAGGAGATTGCTGAGGCTTTGGCTTTGATCTTTAAGTCATCTTTGTCTACAGGAATAGTGCCAGAGGACTGGAGGATAGAAGACAAAGAATGGTGGTTGATGGGAAATGCTCTGACTGGTGTCCAGTTACTAGTGGTGTGCCACAAGGATCTGTTTTGGGGCCGTTGCTGTTTGTCATTTTTATAAATGACCTGGAGGAGGGCGTAGAAGGATGGGTGAGTAAATTTGCAGATGACACTAAAGTCAGTGGAGTTGTAGACAGTGTGGAAGGATGTTACAAGTTACAGAGGGACATAGATAAGCTGCAGAGCTGGGCTGACAGGTGGCAAATGGAGTTTAATGCAGAAAAGTGTGAGTTGATTCATTTTGGTAGGAATAACAGGAAGGCAGAGTACTGGGCTAATGGTAAGATTATTGGTATTGTGTACGAGCAGAGAGACCTCGGTGTCCATGTCCATAGATCCCTGAACGTTGCCACCCAGGTTGAGAGGGTTGTTAAGAAGGCGTACGGTGTGTTAGCTTTTATTGGTAGAGAAATTGAGTTTCGGAGCCATGAGGTCATGTTGCAGTTGTACAAAACTCTGGTGCGGCCGCATTTAGAGTATTGCGTACAGTTCTGGTCGCCTCATTATAGGAAGTATGTGGAAGCATTGGAAAGTGTACAGAGGAGATTTATAAGAATGTTGCCTGGTATGGAGGGAAGATCATATGAGGAAAGGCTGAGGGACTTAAGGCTGTTTTTGTTAGAGAGAAGAAGGTTAAGAGGTAATTTAATTGAGGCATACAAGATGACCAGAGGATTAGATAGGGTGGACATCGAGAGCCTTCTCCCGCGGATGGTGATGTCCAGCACGAGGGGACATAGCTTTAAATTGAGGGGAGATAGATATAGGACAGATGTCAGAGGTAGATTCTTTACTCAGAGAGTAATAAGGGCGTGGAATGCCCTGCCTGCAACAGTAGTGGACTCGCCAACACTAAACGCATTCAAATGGTCATTGGATAGGCAGATGGACGATAAGGGAACAGTGTAGAGGGACTTTAGAGTGGTTTCACAGGTCGGAGCAACATCGTGGGCCGAAGGGCCTGTACTGCGCTGTAATGTTCTATGTTCTATAGCTGCCCTGTGTACCAACTGGAACTCCGCCCTCCGACTCTGCTCCCAGTCAGCTGTACTCTCTGTAAACTCCTGGCTCCCTTCTCGCTCTTTGAGGAAATGTAGGAAATGAAATGAAAGGAGCACCTTACTCCCTCTTCACCTAACTCCCTTAGTCACCAAACTCTCACTACAGCACTCAAATGCACCAAATTCAGCACTCCCTTAGTCACCAAATTCTCACTGTAGCACTCAAATGCACCCAAATTCATCACTCCCTCAGTCACCAAATTCTCACTGTAGCACTCAATTGCACCAAATTCAGCACTCCCTCAGTCACCAAACTCTCACTACAGCACTCAAATGCACCCAAATTCAGCACTCCCTCAGTCACCAAACTCTCACTATAGCACTCAAATACACCCAAATTCCGCACTCCCTCAGTCACCAAACTCTCACTATAGCACTCAAATGCACCAAATTCAGCACTCCCTCAGTCACCAAACTCTCACTATAGCACTCAAATACACCCAAATTCCGCACTCCCTCAGTCACCAAACTCTCACTATAGCACTCAAATGCACCCAAATTCAGCACTCAGTGCAAACAAAGTCTGCACTGTAACTAGTTCAGATTTATACTGTGGGATTTGTGGGAGGAAACCGGAGCACCCGGAGGAAACCCACACAGACACAGGGAGAACGTGCAGATTCCGCACAGACAGGGAATCTGGGTTACTGGCGCTGTGAAGCCACAGTGATACCCACTGTGCTACTGAGCTGCCCTTTAAATGAGTGGCAGGGGATTTAGGGGGGATTTGAGGAAAGATTTTTTCACCAAAGGGTGGTGGGAATCTGGAACGCTCTGCCTGTGCTGGGAGTGTGGTGGGAATCTAGAACACTGCCTGTGCTGGGAGGGTGGTGGGAATCTAGAACACTGCCTGTGCTGGGAGGGTGGTGGGAATCTGGAACCCACTGCCTGTTCTGGGAGGGTGGTGGGGCTCTAGAACGCTCTGCTTGTGCTGGGAGAGTGGTGGGAATCTGGAACCCACTGCCTGTTCTGGGACGGTGGTGGGGCTCTAGAACGCTCTGCTTGTGCTGTGAGAGTGGCAGGAATCTAGAACCCTCTGCTTGTGCTGGGAGGGTGGTTGGAATCTAGAACCCACTGCCTGTTCTGGGAGGGTGGTGGGGCTCTAGAACGCTCTGACTATGCTGGGAGAGTGATGGGAATCTAGAACCCTCTGCTTGTGCTGGGAGGGTGGTGGGAATCTGGAACCCACTGCCTGTTTTGGGAGGGTGGTGGGGCTCTAGAATGCTCTTCCTGTGCTGGGAGGGTTGTGGAGCTCTAGAACGCTCTGCCTGTGCTGGGAGGGTTGTGGGGCTCCAGAACGCTCTGCCTGTGCTGGGAGGGTGCTGGGAATCTGGAACCCACTGCCTGTTCTGGGAGGATGGTGGGGCTCTAGAATGCTCTGCCTGTGCTGGGAGGGTGGCGGGAATCTGGAACCCACTGCCTGCTCTGGGAGGGTGGTGGGGCTCTAGAACGCTCTGCCTGTGCTGGGAGGGTGGTGGGAATCTGGAACGCTCTGACTGTGCTGGGAGAGTGGTGGGAATCTAGAACCCACTGCCTGTTCTGGGACGGTGGTGGGGCTCTAGAACGCTCTGCTTGTGCTGTGAGAGTGGCAGGAATCTAGAACCCTCTGCTTGTGCTGGGAGGGTGGTTGGAATCTAGAACCCACTGCCTGTTCTGGGAGGGTGGTGGGGCTCTAGAACGCCCTGACTGTGCTGGGAGAGTGATGGGAATCTAGAACCCTCTGCTTGTGCTGGGAGGGTGGTGGGAATCTGGAACCCACTGCCTGTTCTGGGAGTGTGGTGGGGCTCTAGAATGCTCTGCCTGTGCTGGGAGGGTTGTGGAACTCTAGAACGCTCTGCCTGTGCTGGGAGGGTTGTGGGGCTCCAGAACGCTCTGCCTGTGCTGGGAGGGTTCTGGGAATCTGGAACATTCTGACTGGGCTGGGAGGGTGGTGGGAATCTGGAACTCTCTGGCTGAGCTGGGAGGGTGCTGGTAATCTGGAATTCTCTGACTGGACCGGGAGGGTGCTGGGAATCTGGAACGCTCTGGCTGAGCTGGGAGGGTGCTGGGAATCTGGAACCTTCTGGCTGTGCTGGGAATCTGGAACACTCTGGCTGTGCTGGGAGGGGGCTGGGAATCTGGAACGCTGTGCCTGTGCTGGGAGGGTGCTGGGAATCTGGAACACTCTGGCTGTGCTGGGAATCTGGAACGCTTTGCCTGTGCTGGGAGGGTGCTGGGAATCTGGAACACTCTGGCGGTGCTGGGAATCTGGAACACTCTGACTGAGCTGAGAGGGTGCTGGGAATCTGGAACGCTCTGACTGTGCTGGGAGGGTGCTGGGAATCTGGAACTTTCTGGCTGTGCTGCGAATCTGGAACGTTCTGGCTGTGCTGGGAGGGTGCTGGGAATCTGGAACGCTCTGACTGAGCTGGGAGGGTGCTGGGAATCTGGAACTTTCTGGCTGTGCTGCGAATCTGGAACGTTCTGGTTGTGCTGGGAGGGTGCTGGGAATCTGGAACGCTCTGACTGTGCTGGGAGGGTGGTGGGAATCTGGAACGCTCTGACTGTGCTGGGAGGGTGCTGGGAATCTGGAACTTTCTGGCTGTGCTGGGAATCTGGAACGCTCTGGCTGTGCTGGGAATCTGGAATGCTGTGCCTGTGCTGGGAGGGTGCTGGGAATCTGGAACGCTCTGACTGGGCCGGGAGGCTGCTGGGAATCTGGAATGCTGTGCCTGTGCTGGGAGGGTGCTGGGAATCTGGAATGCTGTGCCTGTGCTGGGAGGGTGCTGGGAATCTGGAACGCTCTGGCTGTGCTGGGAATCTGGAATGCTGTGACTGGGCTGGGAGGGTGCTGGGAATCTGGAATGCTGTGACTGGGCTGGGAGGGTGCTGGGAATCTGGAACGCTCTGGCTGTGCTGGGAATCTGGAACGTTCTGGCTGTGCTGGGAGGCTGCTGGGGATCTGGAACGATCTGGCTGTGCTGGGAATCTGGAACACTCTGGCTGTGCTGGGAATCTGGAACGTTCTGGCTGTGCTGGGAATCTGGAACGTTCTGGCTGTG
Organism: Scyliorhinus canicula; assembly: GCF_902713615.1. Lineage (NCBI taxonomy): Eukaryota > Metazoa > Chordata > Chondrichthyes > Carcharhiniformes > Scyliorhinidae > Scyliorhinus > Scyliorhinus canicula. The sequence continues at coordinate 227,913,237 of NC_052150.1, read as the reverse complement.
CTGGGAATCTGGAACACTCTGGCTGTGCTGGGAATCTGGAACGTTCTGGCTGTGCTGGGGATCTGGAACGCTCTGACTGTGCTGGGAGGCTGCTGGGAATCTGGAACGTTCTGCCTGTGCTGGGAGGGGGGTAGAGGTGGAAAACCTTGGACCCTTTAAAAATGATTTGGATGAGCGTTTGAAATGTCATCACTTTCAAGGCTACGGGCCAAATGCTGGGCAGTAGGATTAGGGTAGATTTAGGGAAGTTTTGTCGGTGCAGATGGGCCTGTTCTGTATTGGATGACTATATGACGCTCTGGGCGTAACGATCTGGAGAGCAGTAAGAGAGGATGGTGTTTAAAACAGAATTTGTCACATTGTTAGGATGTCCCAAGCTGCTTTACATCCCAATACGGGACTGTATTGTGTGGTAGGATTTGTCTTTGCAGCCAATCTGTACAGAGCAAGCTCCCAGAAACAGCTGGCCGCCCAAGAACCGTTTCTATTGGTAAAGTATTGGTGGCCTGTGATATTTAACATCCAGGTGAGAGAGCAAATGTGGCCTCGTTTTCACATCATATCAGAAATTGGGGCTCTGCGGCTGTAATGACTTAATGATAACAATACTAATCGCTTATTGTCACGAGTAGGCTTCAATGAAGTGACTGTGAAAAGCCCCTAGTCGCCACATTCCGGCGCCTGTTCGGGGAGGCTGGTACCGGAATTGAACCCGCGCTGTTGGCCTTGGTCTCCATTATAAGCCAGCTATTTATCCCACTGTGCTAAACCATCCCCAGGCTTTGAGAATGGCCAATTAAAATAAGACTTCCCTGATTAGTGGCCTAATCAGGGAACCCCTTTCTCTGCATATACCAGGGAGTGTCAGATTCTCTGCACTCCCGGTGTAGACAGGGAGCTGAATGCACTCCCGGTGTAGACAGGGAGCTGAATGCACTCCCGGTGTAGACAGGGAGCTGAATGCACTCCCGGTGTAGACAGGGAGCTGAATGCACTCCCGGTGTAGACAGGGAGCTGAATGCACTCCCGGTGTAGACAGCGAGCTGAATGCACTCCCAGTGTAGACAGCGAGCTGAATGTACTCCCGGTGTAGACAGGGAGCTGAATGCACTCCCGGTGTAGACAGTGAGCTGAATGCACTCCTGCTGTAGACAGGGAGCTGAATGCACTCCCGGTGTAGACAGGGAGCTGAATGCACTCCCGGTGTAGACAGTGAGCTGAATGCACTCCCGGTGTAGGCAGGGAGCTGAATGCACTCCCGGTGTAGACAGGGAGCTGAATGCACTCCCGGTGTAGACAGGGAGCTGAATGCACTCCCGGTGTAGACAGCGAGCTGAATGCACTCCCAGTGTAGACAGCGAGCTGAATACACTCCCGGTGTAGACAGGGAGCTGAATGCACTCCCGGTGTAGACAGTGAGCTGAATGCACTCCTGCTGTAGACAGGGAGCTGAATGCACTCCCGGTGTAGACAGGGAGCTGAATGCACTCCCGGTGTAGACAGTGAGCTGAATGCACTCCCGGTGTAGGCAGTGAGCTGAATGCACTCCCGGTGTAGACAGGGAGCTGAATGCACTCCCGGTGTAGACAGGGAGCTGAATGCACTCCCGGTGTAGACAGCGAGCTGAATGCAGTCCCAGTGTAGACAGCGAGCTGAATGCACTCCTGCTGTAGACAGGGAGCTGAATGCACTCCCGGTGTAGACAGGGAGCTGAATGCACTCCCGGTGTAGACAGTGAGCTGAATGCACTCCCGGTGTAGGCAGTGAGCTGAATGCACTCCCGGTGTAGACTGGGTGCTGAATGTACTCCCGGTGTAGACAGGGAGCTGAATGCACTCCCGGTGTAGACTGGGTGCTGAATGTACTCCCGGTGTAGACAGGGAGCTGAATGCACTCCCGGTGTAGGCAGTGAGCTGAATGCACTCCCGGTGTAGACAGGGAGCTGAATGCACTCCCGGTGTAGACAGGGAGCTGAATGCACTCCCGGTGTAGACAGTGAGCTGAATGCACTCCCGGTGTAGACAGCGAGCTGAATGCACTCCCGGTGTAGACAGGGAGCTGAATGTACTCCCGGTGTAGGCAGCGAGCTGAATGCACTCCCGGTGTAGACAGGGAGCTGAATGCACTCCCGGTGTAGACAGGGAGCTGAATGCACTCCCGGTGTAGACAGTGAGCTGAATGCACTCCTGCTGTAGACAGGGAGCTGAATGCACTCCCGGTGTAGACAGGGAGCTGAATGCACTCCCGGTGTAGACAGTGAGCTGAATGCACTCCCGGTGTAGGCAGTGAGCTGAATGCACTCCCGGTGTAGACAGGGAGCTGAATGCACTCCCGGTGTAGACAGGGAGCTGAATGTACTCCCGGTGTAGACAGGGAGCTGAATGCACTCCCGGTGTAGACAGGGAGCTGAATGCACTCCCAGTGTAGACAGCGAGCTGAATGCACTCCCAGTGTAGACAGCGAGCTGAATGCACTCCCGGTGTAGACAGGGAGCTGAATGCACTCCCGGTGTAGACAGTGAGCTGAATGCACTCCTGCTGTAGACAGGGAGCTGAATGCACTCCCGGTGTAGACAGGGAGCTGAATGCACTCCCGGTGTAGACAGTGAGCTGAATGCACTCCCGGTGTAGGCAGTGAGCTGAATGCACTCCCGGTGTAGACTGGGTGCTGAATGTACTCCCGGTGTAGACTGGGTGCTGAATGTACTCCCGGTGTAGACAGGGAGCTGAATGCACTCCCGGTGTAGGCAGTGAGCTGAATGCACTCCCGGTGTAGACAGGGAGCTGAATGCACTCCCGGTGTAGACAGGGAGCTGAATGCACTCCCGGTGTAGACAGTGAGCTGAATGCACTCCCGGTGTAGACAGGGAGCTGAATGCACTCCCGGTGTAGACAGGGAGCTGAATGTACTCCCGGTGTAGGCAGCGAGCTGAATGCACTCCCAGTGTAGACAGGGAGCTGAATGTACTCCCGGTGTAGACAGCGAGCTGAATGCACTCCCGGTGTAGACAGGGAGCTGAATGCACTCCCGGTGTAGACAGGGAGCTGAATGTACTCCCGGTGTAGACAGTGAGCTGAATGCACTCCCGGTGTAGACAGGGAGCTGAATGCACTCCCGGTGTAGACAGGGAGCTGAATGTACTCCCGGTGTAGACAGGGAGCTGAATGCACTCCCGGTGTAGACAGGGAGCTGAATGCACTCCCGGTGTAGACAGGGAGCTGAATGCACTCCCGGTGTAGACAGGGAGCTGAATGCACTCCCGGTGTAGACAGGGAGCTGAATGCACTCCCGGTGTAGCCAACGAGCTGAATGCACTCCCGGTGTAGACAGGGAGCTGAATGTACTCCCGGTGTAGACAGGGAGCTGAATGCACTCCCGGTGTAGACAGTGAGCTGTATGTACTCCCGGTGTAGACAGCGTGCTGAATGCACTCCCGGTGTAGACAGCGAGCTGAGTGCACTCCCGGTGTAGACAGCGAGCTGAATGCACTCCCGGTGTAGACAGGGAGCTGAATGCACTCCCGGTGTAGACAGGGAGCTGAATGCACTCCCGGTGTAGACAGGGAGCTGAATGCACTCCCGGTGTAGGCAGGGAGCTGAATGTACTCCCGGTGTAGACCGCGAGCTGAATGCACTCCCGGTGTAGACAGTGAGCTGAATGCACTCCCGGTGTAGACAGGGAGCTGAATGTACTCCCGGTGTAGGCAGCGAGCTGAATGCACTCCCAGTGTAGGCAGCGAGCTGAATGCACTCCCAGTGTAGACAGGGAGCTGAATGTACTCCCGGTGTAGACAGCGAGCTGAATGCACTCCCGGTGTAGACAGGGAGCTGAATGCACTCCCGGTGTAGACAGGGAGCTGAATGCACTCCCGGTGTAGACAGGGAGCTGAATGCACTCCCGGTGTAGACAGTGAGCTGAATGCACTCCCGGTGTAGGCAGTGAGCTGAATGCACTCCCGGTGTAGACAGGGAGCTGAATGCACTCCCGGTGTAGACAGGGAGCTGAATGTACTCCCAGTGTAGACAGGGAGCTGAATGCACTCCCGGTGTAGACAGCGAGCTGAATGCACTCCCAGTGTAGACAGCGAGCTGAATACACTCCCGGTGTAGACAGGGAGCTGAATGCACTCCCGGTGTAGACAGTGAGCTGAATGCACTCCTGCTGTAGACAGGGAGCTGAATGCACTCCCGGTGTAGACAGTGAGCTGAATGCACTCCCGGTGTAGGCAGTGAGCTGAATGCACTCCCGGTGTAGACAGGGAGCTGAATGCACTCCCGGTGTAGACAGGGAGCTGAATGTACTCCCGGTGTAGACAGGGAGCTGAATGCACTCCCGGTGTAGACAGCGAGCTGAATGCACTCCCAGTGTAGACAGCGAGCTGAATACACTCCCGGTGTAGACAGGGAGCTGAATGTACTCCCGGTGTAGACAGGGAGCTGAATGCACTCCCGGTGTAGGCAGTGAGCTGAATGCACTCCCGGTGTAGACAGGGAGCTGAATGCACCACCGGTGTAGACAGGGAGCTGAATGCACCACCGGTGTAGACAGTGAGCTGAATGCACTCCCGGTGAAGACAGGGAGCTGAATGCACTCCCGGTGTAGACAGGGAGCTGAATGTACTCCCGGTGTAGGCAGCGAGCTGAATGCACTCCCGGTGTAGGCAGCGAGCTGAATGCACTCCCAGTGTAGACAGGGAGCTGAATGTACTCCCGGTGTAGACAGCGAGCTGAATGCACTCCCGGTGTAGACAGGGAGCTGAATGCACTCCCGGTGTAGACAGGGAGCTGAATGTACTCCCGGTGTAGACAGTGAGCTGAATGCACTCCCGGTGTAGACAGGGAGCTGAATGCACTCCCGGTGTAGACAGGGAGCTGAATGTACTCCCGGTGTAGACAGGGAGCTGAATGCACTCCCAGTGTAGACAGGGAGCTGAATGCACTCCCGGTGTAGACAGGGAGCTGAATGCACTCCCGGTGTAGACAGGGAGCTGAATGCACTCCCGGTGTAGACAACGAGCTGAATGCACTCCCGGTGTAGACAGGGAGCTGAATGTACTCCCGGTGTAGACAGGGAGCTGAATGCACTCCCGGTGTAGACAGTGAGCTGTATGTACTCCCGGTGTAGACAGCGAGCTGAATGCACTCCCGGTGTAGACAGCGAGCTGAGTGCACTCCCGGTGTAGACAGCGAGCTGAATGCACTCCCGGTGTAGACAGGGAGCTGAATGCACTCCCGGTGTAGACAGGGAGCTGAATGCACTCCCGGTGTAGACAGTGAGCTGAATGCACTCCCGGTGTAGGCAGGGAGCTGAATGTACTCCCGGTGTAGACAGCGAGCTGAATGCACTCCCGGTGTAGACAGTGAGCTGAATGCACTCCCGGTGTAGACAGGGAGCTGAATGTACTCCCGGTGTAGGCAGCGAGCTGAATGCACTCCCAGTGTAGACAGGGAGCTGAATGTACTCCCGGTGTAGACAGCGAGCTGAATGCACTCCCGGTGTAGACAGGGAGCTGAATGCACTCCCGGTGTAGACAGGGAGCTGAATGTACTCCCGGTGTAGACAGTGAGCTGAATGCACTCCCGGTGTAGACAGTGAGCTGAATGCACTCCTGCTGTAGACAGGGAGCTGAATGCACTCCCGGTGTAGACAGGGAGCTGAATGCACTCCCGGTGTAGACAGTGAGCTGAATGCACTCCCGGTGTAGGCAGTGAGCTGAATGCACTCCCGGTGTAGACAGGGAGCTGAATGCACTCCCGGTGTAGACAGGGAGCTGAATGTACTCCCAGTGTAGACAGGGAGCTGAATGCACTCCCGGTGTAGACAGCGAGCTGAATGCACTCCCAGTGTAGACAGCGAGCTGAATACACTCCCGGTGTAGACAGGGAGCTGAATGCACTCCCGGTGTAGACAGTGAGCTGAATGCACTCCCGGTGTAGACAGGGAGCTGAATGCACTCCCGGTGTAGACAGTGAGCTGAATGCACTCCCGGTGTAGGCAGTGAGCTGAATGCACTCCCGGTGTAGACTGGGTGCTGAATGTACTCCCGGTGTAGACAGGGAGCTGAATGCAGTCCCGGTGTAGGCAGTGAGCTGAATGCACTCCCGGTGTAGACAGGGAGCTGAATGCACTCCCGGTGTAGACAGGGAGCTGAATGCACTCCCGGTGTAGACAGTGAGCTGAATGCACTCCCGGTGTAGACAGGGAGCTGAATGCACTCCCGGTGTAGACAGGGAGCTGAATGTACTCCCGGTGTAGGCAGCGAGCTGAATGCACTCCCAGTGTAGACAGGGAGCTGAATGTACTCCCGGTGTAGACAGCGAGCTGAATGCACTCCCGGTGTAGACAGGGAGCTGAATGCACTCCCGGTGTAGACAGGGAGCTGAATGTACTCCCGGTGTAGACAGTGAGCTGAATGCACTCCCGGTGTAGACAGCGAGCTGAATGCACTCCCAGAGTAGACAGGGAGCTGAATGTACTCCCGGTGTAGACAGGGAGCTGAATGCACTCCCGGTGTAGACAGGGAGCTGAATGTACTCCCGGTGTAGACAGGGAGCTGAATGCACTCCCGGTGTAGACAGGGAGCTGAATGCACTCCCGGTGTAGACAGGGAGCTGAATGCACTCCCGGTGTAGACAGGGAGCTGAATGCACTCCCGGTGTAGACAACGAGCTGAATGCACTCCCGGTGTAGACAGGGAGCTGAATGTACTCCCGGTGTAGTCAGTGAGCTGTATGTACTCCCGGTGTAGACAGCGAGCTGAATGCACTCCCGGTGTAGACAGCGAGCTGAGTGCACTCCCGGTGTAGACAGCGAGCTGAATGCACTCCCGGTGTAGACAGGGAGCTGAATGTACTCCCGGTGTAGGCAGTGAGCTGAATGCACTCCCGGTGTAGACAGGGAGCTGAATGCACTCCCGGTGTAGACAGGGAGCTGAATGCACTCCCGGTGTAGACAGCGAGCTGAATGCACTCCCAGTGTAGACAGCGAGCTGAATACACTCCCGGTGTAGACAGGGAGCTGAATGCACTCCCGGTGTAGACAGTGAGCTGAATGCACTCCTGCTGTAGACAGGGAGCTGAATGCACTCCCGGTGTAGACAGGGAGCTGAATGCACTCCCGGTGTAGACAGTGAGCTGAATGCACTCCCGGTGTAGGCAGTGAGCTGAATGCACTCCCGGTGTAGACTGGGTGCTGAATGTACTCCCGGTGTAGACAGGGAGCTGAATGCACTCCCGGTGTAGGCAGTGAGCTGAATGCACTCCCGGTGTAGACAGGGAGCTGAATGCACTCCCGGTGTAGACAGGGAGCTGAATGCACTCCCGGTGTAGACAGTGAGCTGAATGCACTCCCGGTGTAGACAGGGAGCTGAATGCACTCCCGGTGTAGACAGGGAGCTGAATGTACTCCCGGTGTAGGCAGCGAGCTGAATGCACTCCCAGTGTAGACAGGGAGCTGAATGTACTCCCGGTGTAGACAGCGAGCTGAATGCACTCCCGGTGTAGACAGGGAGCTGAATGCACTCCCGGTGTAGACAGGGAGCTGAATGTACTCCCGGTGTAGACAGTGAGCTGAATGCACTCCCGGTGTAGACAGGGAGCTGAATGCACTCCCGGTGTAGACAGGGAGCTGAATGTACTCCCGGTGTAGACAGGGAGCTGAATGCACTCCCGGTGTAGACAGGGAGCTGAATGCACTCCCGGTGTAGACAGGGAGCTGAATGCGCTCCCGGTGTAGACAGGGAGCTGAATGCACTCCCGGTGTAGACAGCGAGCTGAATGCACTCCCGGTGTAGGCAGGGAGCTGAATGTACTCCCGGTGTAGACCGCGAGCTGAATGCACTCCCGGTGTAGACAGTGAGCTGAATGCACTCCCGGTGTAGACAGGGAGCTGAATGTACTCCCGGTGTAGGCAGCGAGCTGAATGCACTCCCAGTGTAGACAGGGAGCTGAATGTACTCCCGGTGTAGACAGCGAGCTGAATGCACTCCCGGTGTAGGCAGTGAGCTGAATGCACTCCCGGTGTAGACAGGGAGCTGAATGCACTCCCGGTGTAGACAGGGAGCTGAATGCACTCCCGGTGTAGACAGTGAGCTGAATGCACTCCCGGTGTAGACAGGGAGCTGAATGCACTCCCGGTGTAGACAGCGAGCTGAATGCACTCCAGTGTAGACAGCGAGCTGAATACACTCCCGGTGTAGACAGGGAGCTGAATGCACTCCCGGTGTAGACAGTGAGCTGAATGCACTCCTGCTGTAGACAGGGAGCTGAATGCACTCCCGGTGTAGACAGGGAGCTGAATGCACTCCCGGTGTAGACAGTGAGCTGAATGCACTCCCGGTGTAGGCAGTGAGCTGAATGCACTCCCGGTGTAGACTGGGTGCTGAATGTACTCCCGGTGTAGACAGGGAGCTGAATGCACTCCCGGTGTAGGCAGTGAGCTGAATGCACTCCCGGTGTAGACAGGGAGCTGAATGCACTCCCGGTGTAGACAGGGAGCTGAATGCACTCCCGGTGTAGACAGTGAGCTGAATGCACTCCCGGTGTAGACAGGGAGCTGAATGCACTCCCGGTGTAGACAGGGAGCTGAATGTACTCCCGGTGTAGGCAGCGAGCTGAATGCACTCCCAGTGTAGACAGGGAGCTGAATGTACTCCCGGTGTAGACAGCGAGCTGAATGCACTCCCGGTGTAGACAGGGAGCTGAATGCACTCCCGGTGTAGACAGGGAGCTGAATGTACTCCCGGTGTAGACAGTGAGCTGAATGCACTCCCGGTGTAGACAGCGAGCTGAATGCACTCCCAGAGTAGACAGGGAGCTGAATGTACTCCCGGTGTAGACAGGGAGCTGAATGCACTCCCGGTGTAGACAGGGAGCTGAATGTACTCCCGGTGTAGACAGTGAGCTGAATGCACTCCCGGTGTAGACAGGGAGCTGAATGCACTCCCGGTGTAGACAGGGAGCTGAATGCACTCCCGGTGTAGACAGGGAGCTGAATACACTCCCGGTGTAGACAACGAGCTGAATGCACTCCCGGTGTAGACAGGGAGCTGAATGTACTCCCGGTGTAGACAGTGAGCTGTATGTACTCCCGGTGTAGACAGAGAGCTGAATGCACTCCCGGTGTAGACAGCGAGCTGAGTGCACTCCCGGTGTAGACAGCGAGCTGAATGCACTCCCGGTGTAGACAGGGAGCTGAATGTACTCCCGGTGTAGACAGTGAGCTGAATGCACTCCCGGTGTAGGCAGGGAGCTGAATGTACTCCCGGTGTAGACCGCGAGCTGAATGCACTCCCGGTGTAGACAGTGAGCTGAATGCACTCCCGGTGTAGACAGCGAGCTGAATGCACTCCCGGTGTAGACAGGGAGCTGAATGTACTCCCGGTGTAGGCAGGGAGCTGAATGTACTCCCGGTGTAGACAGGGAGCTGCATGCACTCCCAGTGTAGACAGTGAGCTGAATGCACTCCCGGTGTAGACAGGGAGCTGAATGTACTCCCGGTGTAGACAGTGAGCTGAATGTACTCCCGGTGTAGACAGGGAGCTGAATGTACTCCCGGTGTAGACAGGGAGCTGAATGTACTCCCGGTGTAGACAGGGAGCTGAATGTACTCCCGGTGTAGACAGGGAGCTGAATGCACTCCCGGTGTAGACAGGGAGCTGAATGCACTCCCGGTGTAGACAGGGAGCTGAATGCGCTCCCGGTGTAGACAGGGAGCTGAATGCGCTCCCGGTGTAGACAGCGAGCTGAATGCACTCCCGGTGTAGACAGCGAGCTGAATGCACTCCCGGTGTAGACAGCGAGCTGAATGCACTCCCGATGTAGACAGCGAGCTGAATGCACTCCCGGTGTAGACAGGGAGCTGAATGCACTCCCGGTGTAGACAGGGAGCTGAATGCACTCCCGGTGTAGACAGGGAGCTGAATGTACTCCCGGTGGAGACAGGGAGCTGAATGTACTCTCGGTGTAGACAGGGAGCTGAATGTACTCCCGGTGTAGACAGGGAGCTGAATGTACTCCCGGTGTAGACAGTGAGCTGAATGCACTCCCGGTGTAGACAGGGAGCTGAATGCGCTCCCGGTGTAGACAGGGAGCTGAATGCACTCCCGGTGTAGACAGCGAGCTGAATGTACTCCCGGTGTAGACAGGGAGCTGAATGCACTCCCGGTGTAGACAGCGAGCTGAATGCACTCCCGGTGTTGGCAGGGAGCTGAATGCACTCCCGGTGTAGACAGCGAGCTGAATGCACTCCCGGTGTAGACAGCGAGCTGAATGCACTCCCGGTGTAGGCAGGGAGCTGAATGCACTCCCGGTGTAGACAGCGAGCTGAATGCACTCCCGGTGTAGACAGGGAGCTGAATGCACTCCCAGTGTAGACAGCGAGCTGAATGTACTCCCGGTGTAGACAGGGAGCTGAATGCACTCCCAGTGTAGACAGCGAGCTGAATGCACTCCCGGTGTAGACAGCGAGCTGAATGCACTCCCGGTGTAGACAGCGAGCTGAATGCACTCCCGGTGTAGACAGGGAGCTGAATGCACTCCCGGTGTAGACATTGAGCTGAATGCACTCCCGGTGTAGACAGGGAGCTGAATGCACTCCCGGTGTAGACAGGGAGCTGAATGTACTCCCGGTGTAGACAGGGAGCTGAATGCACTCCCGGTGTAGACAGGGAGCTGAATACACTCCCGGTGTAGACAGGGAGCTGAATGCACCGGATTGTTCGGCTGTTGGTTTGTAAATAAAAAGAATTCTGGTGAAGGAACTTCGATAGAACATTCCAGCGCAGTACAGGCCCTTCGGCCCTCAATGTTGCGCTGACCTGTGAATCCACTCTAAAGCCCACCTCCACTATTCCCTTATCATCCATATGTTTATCCAATGACCATTTAAATGCCCTTAATGTTGGCGAGTCCAGTACAGTTGCAGACTGGGCACGCAGGGCGTACTCCCCGGGCACGCAGGGCGTACTCCCCGGGCACGCAGGGCGTACTCCCCGGGCACGCAGGGCGTACTCCCCGGGCACGCAGGGCGTACTCCCCGGGCACGCAGGGCGTACTCCCCGGGCACGCAGGGCGTACTCCCCGGGCACGCAGGGCGTACTCCCCGGGCACGCAGGGCGTACTCCCCGGTTACGCCACATTCCGGTGCCCGGAGAATTCCCGAACCGGCACGGGGCCCGATTACAGCTTCAAACTGGGTTCTGCCCTCTGGCTCTGGCCCCGATTTTGGCGTCGGGGTGCGGAGAATCCAGCCCTACATCTTGTTCTTCAAAGCTAAGTTCCTTTCTCACTAACATACTGATTTGATCCCTTATTATAAGCACTAGCCCACCTCTTTTCCCTTTTTGCCTATCCTCTTTACATGTTCAATATCCTTGAATATTTTGTTCCCAGCCTTGGTCACCCTGCAGCCATGTCTCCGTAATGGCTATTGGGGCAAACCTTGCTCTTTATGCTGTCAGTTCCCCTACCTTGTTGCAAATGCCATGTGCATTCGAGTGGAGTGCCGATTATTTTCCTCCTTTTTGTATTGCAGGAGCTGCCAAGTACAGAGCTCTGCTACAGAAGCTTAATCCACGAATTGTGATCATGGAAGAGGCGGCTCAGGTACTGGAGGCCCATGTGTTGACCACACTGACTCCATCCTGTCAACACCTGATCATGATTGGTGATTTCAATCAGGTAAATGCAGTGTGCACTGGCACGCTCTCTCTCACTGGGAGCCAGTGGGACTTTCCTCGCTCTCTCTCACTGGGAGCCAGTGGGACTTTCCTCGCTCTCTCTCACTGGGAGCCAGTGGGATTTCCCTCGCTCTCTCTCTCTCTGGGAGCCAGTGGGATTTCCCTCGCTCTCTCTCACTGGGAGCCAGTGGGATTTCCCTCGCTCTCTCTCTCTCTGGGAGCCAGTGGGATTTCCCTCGCTCTCTCTCTCTGGGAGCCAGTGGGATTTCCCTCGCTCTCTCTCACTGGGAGCCAGTGGGAATTCCCTTGCTCGCTCTCACTGGGAGCCAGTGGGATTTCCCTCGCTCTCTCTCACTGGGAGCCAGTGGGAATTCCCTTGCTCGCTCTCACTTGGAGCCAGTGGGATTTCCCTCGCTCTCTCTCACTGGGAGCCAGTGGGACTTTCCTCGCTCTCTCTCACTGGGAGCCAGTGGGAATTCCCTTGCTCGCTCTCACTGGGAGCCAGTGGGATTTCCCTCGCTCTCTCACTGGGAGCCAGTGGGAATTCCCTTGCTCGCTCTCACTGGGAACCAGTGGGATTTCCCTCGCTCTCTCTCACTGGGAGCCAGTGGGACTTTCCTCGCTCTCTCTCACTGGGAGCCAGTGGGATTTCCCTTGAATTCTCTCACTAGGAGACAGTGGGATTTCCCTTGAATTCTCTCACTGGGAGCCAGTGGGACTTTCCTCGCTCTCTCTCACTGGGGAGCCAGTGGGATTTCCCTCGCTCTCTCTCACTGGGAGCCAGTGGGACTTTCCTCGCTCTCTCTCACTGGGGAGCCAGTGGGATTTCCCTTGAACTCTCTCACTGGGAGCCAGTGGGATTTCCCTTGAACTCTCTCACTGGGAGCCAGTGGGATTTCCCTCTCTCTCTCTCTCACTGGGAGCCAGTGGGATTTCCCTCGCTCTCTCTCACTGGGAGCCAGTGGGATTTCCCTCTCTCTCTCTCACGGAGCCAGTGGGATTTCCCTCTCTCTTTCTCACTGGGAGCCAGTGGGATTTCCCTCGCTCTCTCTCACTGCGAGCCAGTGGGATTTCCCTCGCTCTCTCTCACTGGGAGCCAGTGGGATTTCCCTCGCTCTCTCTCACTGGGAGCCAGTGGGATTTCCCTCGCTCTCACTGGGAGCCAGTGGGATTTCCCTCTCTCTCTCACTGGGGAGCCAGTGGGATTTCCCTCGCTCACTCTCACTGGGAGCCAGTGGGATTTCCCTAGCTCTCTCTCACTGGGAGCCAGTGGGATTTCCCTCGCGCTCTCTCACTGGGAGCCAGTGGGATTTCCCTCGCTCTCTCACTGGGAGCCAGTGGGATTTCCCTCGCTCTCACTGGGAGCCGGTGGGATTTCCCTCTCTCTCTCACTGGGAGCCAGTGGGATTTCCCTCGCTCTCACTGGGAGTCAGTGGGATTTCCCTAGCTCTCTCTCACTGGGAGCCAGTGGGATTTCCCTCGCTCTCTCACTGGGAGCCAGTGGGATTTCCCTCGCTCTCACTGGGAGTCAGTGGGATTTCCCTCGCTCTCTCTCACTGGGAGCCAGTGGGATTTCCCTCGCTCTCTCTCACTGGGAGCCAGTGGGATTTCCCTCGCTCTCTCTCTCACTGGGAGCCAGTGGGATTTCCCTCGCCCTCTCTCTCTGGAAGCCAGTGGGATTTCCCTCGCTCTTTCTCACTGGGGAGCCAGTGGGATTTCCCTCTCTCTCTCTCTCTCACTGGGAGTTAGTGGGATTTCCCTCGCTCTCTCTCACTGGGAGCCAGTGGGATTTCCCTCGCTCTCTCTCACTGGGAGCCAGTGGGAATTCCCTCGCTCGCTCTCACTGGGAGCCAGTGGGATTTCCCTCGCTCTCTCTCACTGGGAGCCAGTGGGATTTCCCTCGCTCTCTCTCACTGGGAGCCAGTGGGATTTCCCTCTCTCTCTCTCACTGGGAGTCAGTGGGATTTCCCTCGCTGTCTCTCACTGGGAGCCAGTGGGATTTCCCTCGCTCTCTCTCACTGGGAGCCAGTGGGAATTCCCTCTCTCTCTCCCACTGGGAGCCAGTGAGATTTCCCTCGCTCTCTCTCTCTCACTGGGAGTCAGTGGGATTTCCCTCGCTCTCTCTCACTGGGAGCCAGTGGGATTTCCCTCGCTCTCTCTGGGAGCCAGTGGTACATCCCTCAATGGGAACCAGTGGGATTTTATTCATGTTCCCAGGGAAACTTGGTCACAATTTACATTAATGCCTTTGATGTAACCTAAGGAAACTGCCAACCCCTGGGTCTAAAAGCCCAGACCTCCTGCCGTGTCCTTTAGAATCGAGCAGGTACCCTGGAGAACCTTAAAGCTACTGGGCTAGCCACTGGGATAGCCACTGGGATAGCCACTGGGATAGCCACTGGGATAACCACTGGGGGAACCACTGGGGGAACCACTGGGGGAACCACTGGGGGAAATGGTGGTGCAGTGGTGATGTTACTGGACTAATCCAGAGGCCCAGTCTGAGAAAGTTATGGAATTGAAGTGATCCGTGACCTTCCCTGGATCCTTGCTTTCCTGATCGGAGTACCCGGCGGAGGGTTTAGTTTTTATTATTTTATGGGGTTGTGGGGTTCAGGGTCAGAATTTGTTGCCCGTTCCCCACTTCCCCCTTGAGGAGGCGGTTGTGAGCCACCATCTTGAACCGCTGCAGTCCATGTCGTGTAGGTACACCCACGATGCTGTTAGAGAAGGATTTCCAGGCTGTTAACTCTTGATGGTGAACGGCCGATATATTGCCAAGTCAGGATGGTGTGGCCTGGAGGGGAACCTCCAGGTGGTGGCGATCCCCTTCACCAATATCATTGAGCCAGGCTTTGGGCCTGTGATTCCCTAGAAGCCCCCGGTGCTCACAGTTCCAGCTTTGAGTTGTTGCCAGAGCCGCTCCGAGCGGCGTGGCTGGTTCTGATTGCAAAGGTGGATGGGGATTCTTGAGCCGATACCATGGATGATGGATTTCCATTTAGCAGTGGTTCTGGCAGACGGGGGGGGGGGGAGTTCCCCAATTAGCCAGCTTTGGGCAAAGCTATTCGACCTCCGTGGTGCTGGAGCCATTTCCCCATCGCTTTTCTTCATTAGTTTTCTCTGCCAACGCATCCGGGTCCATCAACCCTTCACAGGAGTTACCTGAACCCACCATGGCCCTCTGCCAGGCCTGGCCATGCCCATGGCTACTGGACCATCCAGATCCAAGGCCTCTGGTTAGGGAGGGCTGGAAACTTGACTTGGAATAAGGGCGTCGCTGGGTAGGCCAGGATTCGTTATCCCACCCTAACAGCCCTCGAGAAGGTGATGACCTGCCGCTTTGAAGTGTGGTCGTCAATGTAACCATGTAGGATAGCAGAGGCAATGGTAACGTCAATGGAAATCTGCCGTCCTTACCCGGTGTGGCCTCCACGTGACCCGCAGCGCTGTCGAAATGGTCAAGCCAACCACTCTGTTGAAGGGCAATTAGGAATGGGCGTTGCCAGTGACACCCACATCCCACGGTAGAATTTTTAACAACCCCCGCATGGGGTTTACATTCCTCGAGGATATTAATGACAATCCGTTGTAATAGAGAGACAGACTGAGGTCTGAGGAAATTCTGGCCCTTTCCTCGTCCTGCATGAACTCATCATCTTCTTCTTGTGTTGCCTGCAGCTGAAACCAAAGTTATCGGATTACACGCTGGGCTCGGAGTATCGTCTCGACGTATCGCTGTTTGAGAGGATGGTTAAGAATAAGATTCCGTGCGAGCAGCTAAGCCACCAGGTACCAGGGCGAGATTCCCAGATTAGCCGGGAGCTGCAGCCTCGCTCCAGGAAAGGCCTCTGGGATAATCAGTGCGGTCATCCGACCATCCGACCTTTCACTTCCAGGGTCGGAATTTACTCCAGTCCCCCAATTTGGCTGGGGCGGGTGTTCCTGCCTTTTCCCGGGTTAGATCGGGAGAGGCTCCACCCAGAGAGTGGGGAATTCGCCTTTTCCCGGGTTAGATCGGGAGAGGCTCCACCCAGAGAGTGGGGAATTCGCCTTTTCCCGGGTTAGACCGGGAGAGGCTCCACCCAGAGAGTGGGGAATCTGGGGAATTCGCCTTTTCCCGGGTTAGACCGGGAGAGGCTCCACCCAGAGAGTGGGGAATCTGGGGAATTCGCCTTTTCCCGGGTTAGACCGGGAGAGGCTCCACCCAGAGAGTGGGGAATCTGGGGAATTCGCCTTTTCCCGGGTTAGACCGGGAGAGGCTCCACCCAGAGAGTGGGGAATCTGGGGAATTCGCCTTTTCCCGGGTTAGACCGGGAGAGGCTCCACCCAGAGAGTGGGGAATCTGGGGAATTCGCCTTTTCCCGGGTTAGATCGGGAGAGGCTCCACCCAGAGAGTGGGGAATCTGGGGAATTTGCCTTTTCCCGGGTTAGACCGGGAGAGGCTCCACCCAGAGAGTGGGGAATCTGGGGAATTCGCCTTTTCCCGGGTTAGACCGGGAGAGGCTCCACCCAGAGAGTGGGGAATCTGGGGAATTCGCCTTTTCCCGGGTTAGACCGGGAGAGGCTCCACCCAGAGAGTGGGGAATCTGGGGAATTCGCCTTTTCCCGGGTTAGACCGGGAGAGGCTCCACCCAGAGAGTGGGGAATCTGGGGAATTCGCCTTTTCCCCGGTTAGACCGGGAGAGGCTCCACCCAGAGAGTGGGGAATCTGGGGAATTCGCCTTTTCCCGGGTTAGACCGGGAGAGGCTCCACCCAGAGAGTGGGGAATCTGGGGAATTCGCCTTTTCCCAGGTTAGACCGGGAGAGGCTCCACCCAGAGAGTGGGGAATCTGGGGAATTCGACTTTTCCCGGGTTAGACCGGGAGAGGCTCCACCCAGAGAGTGGGGAATCTGGGGAATTCACCACCACCGAAAGACATTGAGGCTAAAACTTTGTGTAATTTCAAGAAGGAATTCGATATCGCTCTTGGAGATAAAGTGATCAAGGGATATGGGTGGAAGGCAAGATAGGGGTATTGAATTTGGTGACCAGCCATGATCATAATGAATGGGGCAGCAGGGCCAAATGGCCTCCTGCTTCTATTTTCCATGTATGTTTCTATGTACACGCAGACAGGCTCAGTCAGACAGACGCATGCACAGACACGTGCACAGATAGGTACTCACAGACACATGCACAGAAAGGCGTGCAAAGACACATGCGCAGACAAACAGACGCATGCAGACACATGTGCAGACAGACAGACACGCAGACACACGCGCAGACAAACAGACACACGCAGACAGGCAGACACACGCAGACATGTGCAGACAAACAGACACATGCAGACACATGTGCAGACAGACAGACACACGCAGACACGTGCACAGACAGACACACGCAGACATGTGCGCAGACATGTCTGCAGACAAGTGCACGAAAACACATGTGCGCACACAGACAGGTGTGTGCAGACACGTGTGCAGACAGAAAGGCGTGCGGAGGCACATGTGTGCAGAACCGACAGACAGGTGAACGCAAACGCGTGCCAGACAGGTGTGCAAAGATACATGTGTGCAGACGGACAGGTTTTTGGAGGCACATGAGTGCAGCCAGACAGGTGCACACAGACACATAGAACATAGAACAGTACAGCACAGAACAGGCCCTTCGGCCCTCGATGTTGTGCCGACATGTGCGCAGACAGACACGATCAATCTGCCAGTCTTGACCAAACATTAGTGTCTGTCCCCGAGATGGGGAGGGGACTCCCCTAATAATTCAGAGAACCTTCAGAACAGGCACTAAATCCACTTCAATCAATTCCACTGAGTTTCTCTGAGTTATGCAATCATTAACAGTCCAACAGAGGCAGTTCATCCTATCGGATTCATGATTGCCCTCTGTAGAACTATCGGTTGAAGATTAAATGCAGCACTAAGGGAGTTCCGCACTGTCAGAGGGTCAGTACTGAGGGAGTGCTGCACTGTCAGAGGGTCAGTACTGAGGGAGTGCTGCACTGTCAGAGGGTCAGTACTGGGGGAGCGCTGCACTGTCAGAGGGTCAGTACTGAGGGGGTGCTGCACTGTCAGAGGGTCAGTACTGAGGGAGTGCTGCACTGTCAGAGGGTCAGTACTGAGGGAGTGCCACATTGTCAAAGGGTCAGTACTGAGGGAGTGCCGCACTGTCAGAGGGTCAGTACTGAGGGTGGGCTGCACTGTCAGAGGGTCAGTACTGGGGGAGTGCTGCACTGTCAGAGGGTCAGTACTGGGGAGGGCTGCACTGTCAGAGGGTCAGTACTGGGGGAGGGCTGCACTGTCAGAGGGTCAGTACTGGGGGAGTGCCGCACTGTCAGAGGGTCAGTACTGAGGGAGTGCCGCACTGTCAGAGGGTCAGTACTGAGGGAGTGCTGCACTGTCAGAGGGTCAGTACTGAGGGAGTGCCGCACTGTCAGAGGGTCAGTACTGTGGGAGTGCCGCACTGTCAGAGGGTCAGTACTGAGGGAGTGCTGCACTGTCAGAGGGTCAGTACTGTGGGAGTGCTGCACTGTCAGAGGGTCAGTACTGAGGGAGTGCCGCACTGTCAGAGGGTCAGTACTGTGGGAGTGCTGCACTGTCAGAGGGTCAGTACTGGGGGAGCGCTGGACTATCTGACGCTGCCATCGTCTGGACGAGACATTAAACAGAGTTTGTGTCCTTTCGGGTTAACATAAAGGATCTGATGCCCACGGTTTTGAAGGAAAGTTGGGGAGTTCTCGTTCGTGTTTTGTCTCAAATATAAATGAATATCTGACAATTAGGTCGTTTGTGGGATCGTGCTGTGCTCTAATGGCTGGCTGCATTTTCGTGATTGCAGCAGAGAGTGCAATTGAAAAAAATTCTTCACGGCAGAGTGAATCGGGCAACTTCTCCCTTCCCCGGGGGTGTGTGAAGCTGTTGCTGCTGTCCCTATTCAAGCTGGGATGGTGGTGGAAAACCTAAGAACTGTGATGAACCACTGTGCACCTCTATTAGGGGATGTACGGTAGGACCTGCACTACAGGTTTGCCGGTAGCCCCTGCCGGCTAGCTCCGCCCACAAGGAGCTGTATAAATATGCGTGTCCTCCTCCTGATCAGCCATTTTGCCAGCTGCAGCAGGAGGCCACGTATCTGACTGTAATAAAGCCTCTGTTGTACCAATCTGAGTCTTTCGTGCAATTGATCGTGCATCACAAACCTCTCTCTCCCACTTGCTTGCAGCACCGAATGAGACCTGAAATCTCTCAGCTCATGGTCTCCATCTTCTACTCCAATCTTAAGGATCACAGATCAGTGTCACTGTATGAAGATATCAGGGTAAGAATCTCCATAACATGTGGGCATCTGAAAGGGGCCTCTTGGCTCATCGAGTGGCCCACAGCAATCCCATTAATCCCATCCTGCGTGGAAAACCGGGAGCAGCAGACACATGGGAACCCCACCACCTGGAGGCTCCCCATCAAACCGCACATCATCCTGACATGGAAATATATCGCCGTTCCTTCACTTGAGCCATGTGGTGTAGGTACACCCACTGTGCTGTTAGGGAGGGAATTCCAGGATGTTGCCCAGGCGACAGTGAAGGAACGGCGATATATTTCCAAGTCAGGGTGGTGAGTGACTTGGAGGGGAACCTCCAGGTGGTGGGGTTCCCAGGTATCTGCTGCCCTTATCCTTCGAGACGGTAGTGGCCGAAGGTTTGGAAGGTGCTGCCACGGGAGTCTTGTAGATGGTACAAACTCATAGAATTCCTACAGTGCAGAAGGAGACCATTCGGCCCATCGAGTCTGCACCAACCCCACTGTTCGTGTGGAGTTTGCACATTCTCCCCACAACCCAAAGTTGTGCAGGGTAGGTGGATTGGCCAGGCTAAATTGCCCCTTAATTGGAGGGGCGAAAAAAAGATTTGAGTACTCTAAATTTATATTTTTTAAAAAGTCTGCACCAACCCTGGAAAGAGCACCCCTACCCAGACCCACTCCCCCGCCCTCCCCCCTGTTACCCCACCTATCCTACACTTCTTTGGACACTAAGGGGCAATTTAGCATGGCCAATCCACCTAACCCGCACATATTTGGACTGTGGGAGGAAACCGGAGGAAACCCACGCAGACACGGGGAGAACGTGCAGACTCCGCGCAGACAGTGACCCAAGCCGGGAATCGAACCCAGGTCGCTGGCGGAGTGAGGCAGCCGTGCTAACCATTGTGCCTCCGTGCTGCCCCTGTGGGTCAGTGGGGGGGGGGGGGGGGGGGGAATATTTGTAGATCGGGAGCCAGTTGGGCGGGGCTGCTTTGTCCTGGATGGTGTTGAGCTTCGTGAGTGTTGTTGGAGCTGCACTCATCCAGGCAAATGGAGAGTATTCCATTAGACCCCTAACTTGTGTATTGTGGGTGGTGGACAGGCTTTTTGGGGGGGGGGGTTAATCAGATTGGTGACACTGATGCTAATGAACTCTCCGCACCCTCAGGATTGGACGGAGGGATATTTGGCCAGTAGATCACAGCTTGACCATTGGGAAGGACAGGTCCTACTTTGAGATAACACCCACACTTGAATCATCTGCTGGTGGCCACATAGCTCATGGGGAATGAGGGGATGGGGTGACGGTGGGGGTGGGAGCTTAGGGTACCTTTAGCAAGTTACTAGTTTGGTTGAAGCCCATTCAGTCCTGACTTTTTGTCTTTCTCGATTCTCCCCAGGGTCTATCGAAAAATATCTTCTTCGTTGACCATCAAGTGGAGGAGGACCACGTCACCGAGACCCCGTGTCACAGCAATGATCACGAGGCTCAGTTCCTGGTGGGACTCTGCCAACACCTTCTGAGGCAGGGATACACCACCGAGCAGATCACCATCCTGACGCCCTACGTGGCCCAGATGTGGAAGATCCGTTTGATGGCCCAGGAACGTGGGATGGCCAAGATTTCCATCAAGGCTATCGACGATTTCCAGGGGGAGGTGAACGACATTGTTTTGCTGTCTCTGGTCCGTAGTAACTGGGAGGAGAGGATTGACCTCTCGAGGGACAGGAACCATCTCTGTGTGGCCTTCTCCAGAGCCAAGATGGGGTTCTACTGCCTGGGGAACTTCCAGAAGCTGCTGCAGGGCCCGGAAACGAAGACGTGGAAGCAAATTCTTCAGGTGCTGGAGGAAAGGGGTCTTGTGGGGAAAGGTCTGCCCTTGCCTTGCCCAAATCACCCGGAAAGCCAATTACTCATCGAGTCCCCGGAGGATTTCCAGCGGTTTCCTGAGTGGACCTGCGATCGTTCTTGTGGTCACCATCTGGAGTGTGGCCACGTCTGCAAACATCGCTGCCACGCGCACCATCAAAGGCAGGGGGTCTATCGCTGCAAGGAGCCCTGTGGTCGGACCCTCTGCAGAGATGGGCACGGGTGTCCCAAACGCTGCTGGGAAGAGTGCAGCCCGTGTCAGGAGATGGTGGAGAAGATTGTGCCAGAATGTGGGCACCTCCAGTGGGTGGCGTGTAGCGTCCCTTTAGAGGCCATGCCCTGTGACCACCCGTGTGAGAGACTCCTGGACTGCGGCCACACCTGCCGGCGACCGTGCAGCGAAAACTGCGTTGACTCTCCCTGTGCGGCCAAGTGCACCGAGGTGCTGCAGTGTGGGCACCCGTGCATGGGCACATGCATGGAGTGCCTGGAGGGGAGGCTGCACCGGGGCTGCAATCGGAAATGCGGACGGGTGCTTCTGTGTGGCCACCAGTGTAAGGACCCCTGTGCTGATAGCTGCCCGCCCTGCCGATTGGCGTGTGACTATAAGTGTGGACATGGTCAGTGCCAGAAGCGGTGTGGTGAGATCTGCAGCCCATGCCTGAAGCCATGCCCATGGAGATGCAAGCACCACCAGTGCAGCCGGGCCTGCTCCGAGGAGTGCGACCGCCCTCGCTGCGACCAGCCCTGCGACCTGGCCCTTCCCTGCGGCCACCCCTGCGTCGGCCTGTGTGGGGAGGTGTGCCCGGTCCTGTGCCGCACGTGCCACGCACCCAAGCTGATCACCGCCTTCTTTGGCTCGGAGGGCAGCCCCGATGCCCGTTTTGTGGTGATGGAAGACTGTGGGCACATCCTGGAGGTGGGCGGGATGGACCGGCTGATGGACGAGGGCCCGCGCCCTCTCCGGCTCGAATCGTGCCCAAAGTGCGGGACTCTCATCCAGTGGCACAGCCGCTACAACACCGCCATCAAGAGGAGGTGGCATGGCATCAATCACGTGAAGAGGGTAATCCTGGGCAGCTCGGAGGAGATCGAGGAGAAGAAGCAGCAGCTGACGGAGGGTATCATCGCCGCCTCCATAAACCTGCATTATGGCGAGCAACGGTACAACATCCGCAAGAAGGTTAAAACCTCCCAGTCTCTCCAGGAACTGGCCACACTGGAGAGAGCCCTCGGCATTTACCGATTCCTGGACATGGTGAGGAAGCAAACCAAAGCTTGCACGTCGGAGCGCCGCGTGAGTTTGGAATTGATGCTCACCAAGCTGGACTGGTGGTTGGGCACCAAGCGGGTAACCTTTACCCACCAGCAACTGGGCGAGTGTCGGAACGAGATTGCCAGGATATCCTACCTCACCGATCTGATGCGCCTCCTCAGTCACTGTGAAGCCAGTAAGCTGACACTGGCCGACGAGGTGGCAAAGACCCTTGACCCCCTCCTGGAAAACCTGAGGGGAAAGCTGACGGAGGAGTCGGAGCCGGAGATCAAGGGGGACCTGGAGAAGATCGGGCAGCTCTTCCCCTGCGGAGGCCTGTGGATCTCAGAAGATGAACGGCTGTCGGTGGCCAAGGACATGGAGATGGCGAAGAGAGACTGGTATCAGTGCCCTGCTGGTCACCTGTACGCGGTGGAGGAGTGTGGCGTGTCTGCCGACCAGGCAGACTGTCTGGAGTGCGCGCTGATAACTGAAGGATAGATCCAACCTCCTGAGGAGGACGTTTCTCACGTGGTTGAGATGGACGGAGGTTCCACCTGTCCCAGCAGCCCCTCAGTGAGCGACCTCCTTCCACCCGCCTTGGACAGCTGCGAATTCTCACCCCATCCCAACGATAGTTCAGGCTGACGTCCCCCAGTGCAGAACTGAGGGGGCGCTGCAATGTTTGAGATGTAGCTTTTGATATGAGAAATCCTGTCTAATCTGTCGGCTGAATGTGGAAGATAACGCGTGGAGTACTTTGAAGAGGATCAGCTGAGCTCTTAACTCCAGCTTGACGACTAGTGATCTCTCGGCCAATGCAAGTGAATGAAATGACCTGGTCACAGTCTCATTAAACTTTTTACTTCATTCATTGATGGGACCAGCATTTATTACCCATCCCTAATTGCCCTTCAGAAGGTGGTGGTGAGCTGCCTTCTTGAACCGCTGCAGTCCCTGAGGTGTAGGTGCACCCACCGTGCTGTTATATTTTCAAATTGGTTTATGTCTCTATCACCCTGTCCAATAGCAATAGACAGGAGATGGATCCTTCACACCAGGACGATTCGAGTTTTGTTACAGTCCCGTTGGGACACGACGAGTTCTAGATTTCCATGATGTATAATAAACAGAATCTTCAGAGCATTTCCTGTTGTCGTCTTGTTTTCTGATCTCCAAATAGCGAGTGGGGGTGGGAATCGTTACTCAATCAGGGTTAGGTTATTCAATCAGAGAACATAGCATGGAAGAAGACCATGCAACCCGTTGCACCAGTGCTATCCCTTCCGAAAGACCTCTTCCCTGACTTCCATTCTTTTTTAAAAATAAATTTAGAGTACCCAATTCTTTCTTTTTCCAATTGAGGGGCAATTTAGCGTGGCCAATTCACCTAATCTGCACATAATAATAATCTTTATTGTCACAAACAGCAGGGGCTGTTTAGCACAACGCTAAATTGCTGGCTTTGAAGGCAGACCAAGCAGGCCAGCAGCACGGTTCGATTCCCGTAACAGCCTCCCCGAACAGGCGCCGGAATGTGGCGACTAGGGGCTTTTCACAGTAACTTCATTTGAAGCCTACTCGTGACAATAAGCGATTTTCATTTCATTTCATTTTCATTTCATTTCATTCACAAGTAGGCTTACACTAACACTGCAATGAAGTTACTGTGAAAATCCCCTAGTTGCCACATTCCGGTGCCTGTTCGGGTACACAGTGGGAGAGTTCAGAATGTCCAAATTACCACAAGCACGTCTTTCGAGACTTGTGGGTGGAAACCGGAGCACCCGGAGGAAACCCACACAGACACGGGGAGAACGTGCAGACTCCACACAGACAGTGACCCAAGCCGGGAATCGAATCTGGGTCCCTGGAGCTGTGAAGCAACAGTTCTAGCCACTGTGCTACCCTGCACATCTTTGGGTTGTGGGGGGGGGGGGGGGGTGGGGGGTGGGGGGGGGGGGGGGGGGGGGGGGGAAGGGAGGGAGACCCGTGCAGACACTGGGAGAATGTGCAAACTCCACATGGACTCCGCCCAGCGTTGGGATCGAACCCGGGTCATTGGCGCCATGACGCAGTAGTGCTAACCACCGTGCCTCCCTTTATCCCCGTGACCTAACTTGCACAATCCTGGGCACTAAGGGGAAATGTAACATAGCCAATCCAGCTAATTGCACATCGTTGGACTGTGGGAGGAAACCGGAGCACCCGGAGGAAACCCACGCAGGCACGGGGAGAACGTGCAGACTCCACTCAGACAGTCACCTGAGGCCGGAATTGAACCCGGGTCCCAAATCTCTGGCGCTGTGAGGCAGCAGTGCTAACCAATGTGCCGCCCTCTGTGTAAGAGGTGGTCTAGTGGTGGCTTACAGATAATGCTCGGGGGATATTGGTTCAAATCCCACCATGCAGCAGGTGCCATTTATATTTAGTTAATAAATAAAAATCTACAATTGAAATCTAGTCTCAGTAATGGTGCCATCAAACCACCATTTTTTTTTTGTAAAATATTTTATTAAGGCATTTGTGATTTTATAACAGTAACAGTAAACCATATACAAACAACTTATAAACATAGTGCAAAGACCCTCTACCTCACCGATCCCACCATCCTAGAACAGTAACCTAGACTTAAACCCCCCCACCCCGCTGACGGATAATTTTCTCTAACGAAGTTGATGAACGGCTGCCACCTCCTGGTGAACTCTAGCATTGACCGTCTTCGGGCGAACTTGATTTTCTCCAGGCTGAGAAAGCCAGCCCTGTCATTGACCAGGTCTCTGATTTTGGGGGCTTTGAGTCCCTCCAAGCTAATAGTATCCGTCTCCGGGCTACCAGGGAGGCAAAGGCCAAGACATCTGCCTCTCGCGTCCCCTGGATTCCCGGGTCCCCTGACACTCCGGAAATCGCTACTTCTGGACTCGGTGCCACCCTTGTTTTTAACACCGTGGACGTGACATCTGCAAACCCCTGCCAGAATCCCCTAAGCTTTGGACATGTCCAAAACATGTGGACATGGTTCGCTGGCCCTCCCGCCCGCCAAAAAAACTTGCTCATCCGGGCCTCCGTCATGTGTGCCCGGTGGACGACCTTAAATTGTATCAGGCTGAGCCTGGCACATGATGTGGACATGTTGACCCTGCTTAACGCATTCACCCAGAGACCTGCCTCTATCTCCCGCCCTAACTACTCCTCCCATTTGTGCTTTAGCTCCTCTGTCTGCGTTTCCTCTGACTCCATGAGTTCTTTACAGATATCTTGAGACCTTCCCCTGTCCCACCCATACTGTAGACATTACCCTATCTTGTGTCCCATGTGGTGGTCGGAGCGGGAAGATTGGAACCTGCTGTCGCCAAAACCAAAAGTTCCCTGCTGGGAACCAAAAGTCCCGAATCTGCAGTTATCTAAAACCATTCCCTCCCGTCAACTCAAACTTCTCCTCTAACTCCCTCAAACCGAGGAAGCTCCCATCTATAAACAAATCTGCCATCCCCGAAACCCTCCATCTGGCCTCCCCTGGGGCAAAGCGATGGTTGCTACAGATTGGAGCCCAAACCGATGCTCCCTCCGCTCTCACATGTTTCCTCCACTGCCCCCAGACTCTCAGAGTCGCCACTACCACCGGGCTTGTGGAGTACCGGGCCGGCTAGAACGGCAGAGGTGCCGTGATCAATGCCCCTAAACTTGTGTCCTTACAAGATGCTTCCTCTACTCGCTCCCACACTGACCCTTACCCCACTACCTACTTCCTAATCATGGCTATATTTGCTGCCCAGTAATAGTTGCTAAGGTTCAGCAGCGCCAACCCACCCTCCCTCTGGCCACGCTCCAGCATCACCTTCTTCACCCGCTGGGTTTTACCCGTCCACTTGGGATAAAGACGGGGAGGCACTGAAAAACAAACCGGAATCTCGGGAGGACCGCCATTTTCACTGTCTGTACCCTTCCCCACCAGTGATAAGGGGAGTCCCACCTTCGGAAGTCCTTTTTCATTTGTTCCACTAACTGGGTCAAGTTTAGTTTATGTAACAGCCCCCAGTCTCGTGCCACCTGGATCCCTAAATAGCGGAAGCTCCCTCCCACCACTCTGAACGGCAGCTCTCCCAGTCTCCTCTCCTGCCCCCTTGCCTGGATCACAAACATCTCGCTTTTCCCCCATGTTTAATTTGTACCCCGAAAAACCACCAAATTCCCCTAAAATCCTCACATCAAACCATCATTAACTTGTAAAAACCCATCTGGTTCACTAATGTCCTTTAGGGAAGGGGAAATCTGCCGCCCTTACACGGTCTGGCCTACATGTGACTCCAGACCCACAGCAACGTGGTTGACTCTCGCCCCCTGAAATGGCCGAGGGAGACACTCAGTTCAAGGGACATTCGGGATGTGTAATAAATGCTGGTCTCGCCGCCAATGCCCACATCACAAGAAAAGAGTCAATTTTGAAAAATATTTTGTCATTTCCAATTTGTCCCATTCCTCCCATTGAGTTATCATTTTGCCCATTGTCTCTTTGGTCATTAATGAATTAGTGACATTATGAATTTGGATTGTGGACATCACTGGCGAGGCTGGTACCTTTTGCCCATGAGTTGGTGCTGAGAAGGAGGTGGTGCATCTTTCTTTTAAATTATAAATTTAAAGTGCCCAATTCATGTTTTCCCATTAAGGGGCAATTTAGCGTGGCCGATCCACCTATCCTGCACATCTTTGGGTTGTGGGGGCGATACCCACTCAACACGGGGAGAATGTGCAAACTCCACACGGACAGTGACCCAGAGCCGGGATCAGACCTGGGTGCCGTGATGCAGCAGTGCTAACCCACCATGCTGCCCATGGTGCATCTTTTTGAGCATTGACTCTTGAGAGATGAAGGTGCTCCCAGTGTGCTGTTAGGTGAGGCACTTCCCAGTATTTGGACCCAGGACATAAGGCTAGAAGATGTAGGAGCAGAGGTAGGCCATTCGGCCCATTGAGTGCTATTCAATGAGATTGCAACTGATTTTATAGAAAATTGTTCATAGGGTGCTGGCTGGGCCAGCATTTATTGCCAATCGTTCAGGACATTTCAGAGTCAACCACACTGCTGTGGATCTGGAGTCACATATAGGCCAGACCAGGTAAGGACGGCAGATTTCCTTCCCGAAAGGACATTACTGAACCAGATAGGTTTTATGACAATCGCCAACAATTTACAAATGTTGGAACAAGATGAGGCCATTTGGTCCTTCGAGTCCGCTCCGCCATTCATTATGATTATGGGGGAAAGTTTAAGGGAGATGTGCGTCGAAAGTTTTTTACGCTGAGGGTGGTGGGTGCCTGGAACGTTTTACCAGCGGAGGTGGTAGAGGCGGGCACGATAGCATCATTTAAGAAGCATCTAGACAGGTATATGAACGGGCGGGAACAGAGGGAAGTAGACCTTGGAAAATAGGAGACAGGTTTAGATAAAGGATCTGGATCGGCGCAGGCTGGGAGGGCCGAAGGGCCTGTTCCTGTGCTGTAATTTTCTTTGTTCTTTGTTCTTTGTTCCCCTCCATATCGTTTGATCCCTTAAATCCCCAAGAGCTATATCGTTCAAGAAAGGGAATATGAATGACCCGAGTAATTATAGGCCAGTTAGTTTTACTTCTGTGGTCGGTAAGTTAATGGAAAAGGGTCCTGAGGGATAGGATTTATGACCATTTGGAAAGATGCAGCTTAATCCGGGATAGTCGACACGGATTCGTGAAGGGTAAGTCTTGCCTCACAAATTTGATTGAATTCTTTGAGGAGGTAACTAAGTGTGGAGATGAAGGTAGAGCAGTTGATGTCGTATACATGGATTTTAGTAAGGCGTTTGATAAGGTTCCCCATGCTCGGCTCATGAAGAAAGTAAGGAGGTGTGGGATAGAGGGAAATTTGGCCAATTGGATAAGTAATTGGCTATCACATAGAAGACAGAGGGTGGTGGTGATGGAAAATTTTCAGACTGGAGACCAGTTACCAGCGGTTTACCACAGGGATCAGTGCTGGGTCCTCTGCTATTTGTGATTTTTATCAATGACTTGGAGGAGGGGGCTGAAGGGTGGGTCAGTAAATTTGCTGATGACACCAGGATTGCTGGAGTAGTGGATGAGGTGGAGGGCTGTTATCGGCTGCAAAGAGACATTGATAGGATGCAGAGCTGGGCCGAAAAATGGCAGATGGAGTTTAACCCTGATAAGTGCGAGGTGATTCATTTTGGTCGGACAAATTTGAATGTAGATTACAGGGTCAACGGCAGGGTTCTGAGGAATGTGGAGGAACAGAGAGATCTTGGGGTTCATGTCCACAGATCTCTGAAGGTTGCCACTCAAGCGGATAGAGCTGTGAAGAAGGCCTATAGTGTGTTATCGTTTATTAACAGGGGCTTGAGTTTAAGAGCCGTGGGGTTATGCTGGAACTGTACAGGACTCTGGTGAGACCACATTTGGAGTATTGTGTGCAGTTCTGGTCACCTCATTATAGGAAGGATGTGGAAGCATTGGAAAGGGTACAAAGGAGATTTACCAGGATGCTGCCTGGTTTGCAGGATAGGTCTTATGAGGAAAGGTTGAGGGAGCTAGGGCTTTTCTCATTGGAGCGGAGGAGGATGAGAGGCGACTTAATAGAGGTTTATAAGATGATGAGGGGGATAGATAGAGTGGACGTTCAGAGACTATTTCCTCGGGTGGATGTAGCTGTTACAAGGGGGAATAACTATAAGATTCAGGGTGGGAGATATAGGAGGGATGTCAGAGGTAGGTTCTTTACTCAGAGAGTGGTTAGAGTGTGGAATGGACTGCCTGCTCTGATAGTGGAGTCAGACACTTTAGGAACTTTCAAGCGATTATTGGATAGGCACATGGAGCACACCAGAATGACAGGGAGTGGGATAGCTTGATCTTGGTTTCGGACAAAGCTCGGCACAACATCGAGGGCTGAAGGGCCTGTTCTGTGCTGTACTGTTCTATGTTCTAACTCCTGCTTGAAAATGTACAATGCCTCATAGAACATAGAACGATACAGCGCAGTACAGGCCCTTCGGCCCACGATGTTGCACCGACATGGGAAGTCAAAAACTAAAGGCCATCTAACCTACACTATGCCATTATCATCCATATGCTTATCCAATAAACTTTTAAATGCCCTCAATGTTGGCGAGTTCACTACTGTTGTAGGTAGGGCATTCCACGGCCTCACCACTCTTTGCGTAAAAAACCCACCTCTGACCTCTGTCCTATATCTATTACCCCTCAATTTAAGGCTATGTCCCCTCATGCTAGCCACCTCCATCCTCGGGAGAAGGCTCTCGCTGTCCACCCTATCTAACCCTCTGATCATTTTGTATGCCTCTATTAAGTCACCTCTTAACCTTCTTCTCTCTAACGAAAACAACCTCAAGTCCATCAGCCTTTCCTCATAAGACTTTCCCTCCATACCAGGCAACATCCTGGTAAATCTCCTCTGCACCCGTTCCAATGCTTCCACGTCCTTCCTATAATGAGGCGACCAGAACTGTACGCAATACTACAAATGCGGCCGTACCAGAGTTTTGTTCAGCTGCAACATGACCTTATGGCTCCGGAACTCAATCCCTCTACCAATAAAGGCCAACACACCATAGGCCTTCTTCACAACCCTATCAACCTGGGTGGCAACTTTCAGGGATCTATGTACATGGACACCGAGATCCCTCTGCTCATCCACACTACCAAGAATTTTACCATTAGCCAAATATTCCGCATTCCTGTTATTCTTTCCAAAGTGAATCATCTCATACTTCTCTGCATTAAACTCCATTTGCCACCTCTCAGCCCAGCTCTGCAGCTTATCTATGTTCCTCTGTAACCTGCAACATCCTTCCACACTGTCTACAACTCCACCGACTTTAGTGTCGTCTGCAAATTTACTCACCCAACCTTCTGTGCCCTCCTCTAGGTCATTTATAAAAATGACAAACAGCAATGGCCCCAGAACAGATCCTTGTGGTACGCCACTCGTAACTGAACTTGCCATCAACCACCACCCTCTGTCTTCTTTCAACTAGCCAATTTCTGATCCACATCTCTAAATCACCCTCAATCCCCAGCCTCCGTATTTTCTGCAATAGCCGACCGTGGGGAACTTTATCAAACGCTTTACTGAAATCCATATACACCACATCAACTGCTCTACCCTCATCCACCTGTTTGGTCACCTTCTCAAAGAACTCAATAAGGTTGTGAGGTATGACCTACCCTTCACAAAACCATGCTGACTATCCCTAATCATATTATTCCTATCTAGATGATTATAAATCGTATCTCTTATAATCCTCTCCAAGACTTTACCCACAACAGACGTGAGGCTCACCGGCCTATAGTTACCGGGGTTATCTCTACTCCCCTTCTTGAACAAAGGGACCACATTTGCTATCCTCCAGTCCTCTGGCACTATTCCTGTAGCCAATGATGACCTAAAAATCAAAGCCAAAGGCTCAGCAATCTCTTCCCTGGCTTCCCAGAGAATCCTAGGATAAATCCCATCAGGCCCCAGGGACTTATCTATTTTCACCTTGTCCAGAATTGCCAACACTTCTTCCCTACGCACCTCAATGCCATCTATTCTAATAGCCTGGGTCTCAGCATTCTCCTCCACAACATTATCTTTTTCCTGAGTGAATACTGACGAAAAGTATTCATTTAGTATCTCGCTTATCTCCTCAGCCTCCACACACAACTTCCCACCACTGTCCTTGACTGGCCCTACTCTTACCCTAGTCATTCTTTTATTCCTGACATACCTATAGAAAGCTTTTGGGTTTTCCTTGATCCTACCTGCCAAAGACTTCTCATGTCCCCTCCTTGCTCGTCTTAGCTCTCTCTTTAGATCCTTCCTCGCTTCCTTGTAACTATCAAGCGCCCCAACTGAATCTTCACGCCTCATCTTCACATAGGCCTCCTTCTTCCTCTTAACAAGAGATTCCACTTATTTGGTAAACCACGGTTCCCTCGCTCTACCCCTTCCTCCCTGCCTGACTGGTACGTACTTATCAAGAACACGCAATAGCTGTTCCTTGAACAAGCTCCACATATCCAGTGTGCCCAACCCTTGCAGCCTACTTCTCCAACCTACACATCCTAAGTTATGTCTAATGGCATCATAATTGCCCTTCCCCCAATTAATAATTGCTCTTGCCCTGCGGGGTATACTTATCCCTTTCCATCACTAACATAAAGGTCACCGACTTGTTTAGTAAATTGAAATTTCACCATCTGCTGTGGTTAGATTTGAACCTGGGACCCCAGAGTATTGCCCTGGGTTTCTGGAAGGCTAGTCCAGCAACAAAACCACTACATCACCACCTTCCCATTTGATCTGATAATTCTCAACTCCACTGCCTTATCCCCATAACCCTCATCTCCCTCACTGATTAAAAATCTGTCTCTCTCAGCCTTGAACGACCCAGCCTCTACAGCTCTCTGCGGTAAAGAATTCCACAGATTCACTCCCCTCTGAGAGAAGATATTCCTCCTCATCTCTGTCTGAAATGGGCGACCCCCTGACTCTGAGATTGTGCTCTCTGGCCCTAGACTCTCCCACAAGGGGAAACATCCTCTCAGCATTGACCCTGTCAAACCCCCTGAGAATCCTGTATGTCTCAATAAGGTCGCCTCTCATTCTTCTAAGCTCTAATGAGTACAGGCTCAACCTCATAAATTAGGTGCAGAATTAGGCCATTGGGCCTATGGAATCTGCTCCGCCATTCTAACATGGCTGATATGTTCTTTATCTGCTACCTACAATATTACAGGCCAAGAGCTGGATTGTGAAATCAGCCAGAGCATCTCCTCCCTGGAACACATGACCCAGGAGGGGGAGTCGGCAATTTAGCCTCCTGAGCCTAACACCCTCAATGTGATCATGGCTGATCCCACCCTGGCCTCAACTCCACCATCCTGCCCGTTCTCCATAATCCTTCACCCCATTACCAATTACAAATCTCTCTAACTCCTCCTTAAATTTACTCACTATCCCAGCATCCACCGCACTCTGGGGTAGCGAATTCCACAGATTCACAACCCTTTGGGAGAAGCAGTTTCTCCTCATCTCTGTTTTAAATTTGCTGCCTCTTAAATTTACTCACTATCCCAGCATCCACCGCACTCTGGGGTAGCGAATTCCACAGATTCACAACCCTTTGGGAGAAGCAGTTTCTCCTCATCTCTGTTTTAAATTTGCTGCCTCTTATCCTGAGTCTATGACCTCTCATTTTAGAATGCCCCACAAGAGGAAGCATCTGCCCTACGTCTACTTTATCTGTACCTTTTAGCATATTGAATACCTCTTCATTCACCCCCCCCCCCCCCCTCATTCTTCTAAACTCTTGAGTATAGGCCTAAACTGTTCAATCTCGCTTCATACGACAAGCCCCTCATCTCTGGAATCAATCTAGTGAACCTTCTCTGAACTGCCTCCAATGCCAGTGCATCCTTCCTTAGATAAGGGGCTGAAAACAGGCCTTCCCAGCTTTTTGTGATTTATGCACGAGGACCTCCAGGTCTCTCTGTGCTGCAGCTTTTGCAAACGTGGAGAAACCAAGTCCTCCGATGGGGAGATCCAGAGTGAGGGGCCATAATCGTAAAATTAAAACTTAGTCGTCATACAAAATGGAGGCACTGGAGAGGGTGCAGAGAAGATTTACCGGGATCGCACCGTAGATGCAGCTTATCAGGAACGAATTGCCAGGCTGGGCCACTTCTCTCGATGATAAGGCTGAGGGGTGATCTGATCGAGGTCTTTAACATTATGGAAGGTTTTGATCAAATGGATACAGAGAGAGTGTTTCCTCGTGTCATTAGAACTGAGACGAGGAGGAACTACTTCTCGCAGAGTGGGGTCAATTTGTGGAATTCACTGCCCCCTAGTGCGGTGGAATCTGGGTCATTAAATGTTTTCAAGAAAGAGATGTTTCTGATTTATAAAACAGGCTAAGGGGATATGGGGAACAGTTGGGGCGGTGGATTTGAGACCAGGAAGAGATCAGCCATGATGTGATTGAATTGCGGAGCAGGCGCGAAGGGCTGAATTGCCTACTTCGCTCCTAATTCCTATGTGGGGAAGGGCATAACTGAGGCCATCAATATAAGATAGTTGGCAAGAAATTCACATTCGGGAGAAATGTTTTTACCCAGAGAGTGGTGAGAATGTGGAACTCACTCCGACAGGAAGTGGATGAATTGACTAGTGGAGCTAGAACATCGTAAATAAGAGCAGGAGCTCCACATTCAACATGTTGATTGTTGATCCTCTAACTAAACAACAAACTGCAGTGCTCTCCCCATACCTTTCGTTGCCTTTCGAGTCTAGAAATCTGAATCTATTTCCTTCTTAAATGTATTCCGTGTCTTGTCCTCCTTTGCCTTGTGTGGTAGAAAATTCCACAGGGTCACTACCCTCTGACTGAAGAAATCTCTCCTCGTCTCCGTTCTAAATGAACTACCCCGAATCCTGAGACTGTGACCCCTTGTTCTAGACCCCCCGGCCTGAGGAAACAACATCCTTGCATCCAGTCTATCCAGCTCTGTCTGAATTTAATGTTTCAATTAGATCCCCTCATATTTTTCTAAATTCCAGTGGATACAGGCCCAGTCTACCCAATCTCTCCTAATATGACCACCCTGCCGTCCCAGGAATCAGCCCAGTGAACCTTTGCAGCCCTCCTCCTATGGCAAGCATAAACTTTTTTTGGTAATGTTACAACACCCTGGGTGGATGCGCATTCAATTTCAGCCCCACAGACCCCAGAGTCCCAACACAAGGGAATCACCCGATAATTTCATAGAATCACGGCTCCTTGGAAAGAGCACCGCACTTAAGACCATGCCTCCACCCTATCCCCCATGATCCCAGTTGCCACACCCAACCCAACCTTTTTGGACACCAAGGGCAATTTTATCATGGCCAATCTACCTAACCTGCACATCTTTGGACTGTGGGAGGAAACTGGAGCACCTGGAGGAAACCCACGCAGACACGGGGAGAACGTGCAGACTCCGCGCAGAAGTGACCCAAGCCGGGAATCGAACCTAGAGCTGTGAAGCAACTGTGCTAACCACTGTGCTACGGTGCTTGTATAAGGTTTCTGAGAGCTTTGGCTCCTGACTGCTCCAGTGACATACAGGCACTAGATTTGTAAGTGAAACGCAACAACTGTTTATTTAGAACAAAAATAGACATGAGACATGCAATAGTTATACTAGAATAACGGGCAGCTAATCTACACTTTACCTCGAACTCCCCCCCCCCCCCTCGCCTTCACCGACCCACCTTCTCTTCCCAAACCCACTCAAGACAGACACACGCTGGGGAAGGGGAGGGGTAAAAATAAGAAGAGGTTTAAAATGAAATGGAAGATGAGCGTCTGGCTTTGAATGTTGAAGTTGTCGCAGAACAGGCTGCACCTCGTAGAATGATTGAAACCACCGATTGGTTTGCTAAGGAGGATCTTCTGGCTGCAACATTCAGTCAGAACTCCCAGCCCGCAGGATTCCCTCTGCGCCTCATGGCTCGTGTAATTCTTATTTGTTTCCAAGTCCACCCAAATGATCAACAGCCTTTCTGAGACAAGAACAAGAGTTCTCCACACAAGATTTGAGACTACTGACCCTGCCTTCAGCTGGCAGATGGTCTGGATTTACTTAAGATTTTCTTTGTCTCCCTTCAAACCCAGTTGTCAGCATGGGTTTTCCTCTTACTTGGTTTCCAGACTCACTAGAATGTCCTCCAGCTTTACCGAGGATAGAACAGAGCCTCCAACTGGGTGTTTGAGAGAGGTTTACCCTTACAGGGAAAAACTCAACCTCCTTCAACTCTGAGTTCAAAAGGAAACTAAAACCTGGAGAAACAGTCTCACAGAGGAAGGAACATGCCAGAGAAAAACCTGACCAATCAGCATTGAGCATCAGCATCCAGGCAATTCAAAATAGCCTATTGACCGACAGCCAAGTCCATCAAGGTGTATCAGCACTGATGTCAGACCAAACAGCACATCCTGCTGGAGTTTCCTTTTTAAAAAAAAAAATTAAAGGCCCACCAGGACATAGCAAAGAATCCTAGTCGATTATGTGGAGCCGGTCGAAGGCACCTGTTTGTGGTCATGGTTGATGGGCATTCAAAGTGTCCTGAGGTAGGCATCATAAAATCGCCAACTTTGGGACAGACCAGAGAAAGGCTTGACTGAGATATGCGCAAGAGTCAGGCGAGCTGAACAACTCGGGAGCAATAATGGCACTCAGTTAGGAGCAGAACGGTAACACAGTGGTTGGCACCATTGCTTCACAGCTCCAGGGTCCCAGGTTCGATTCCCGGCTTGGGTCACTGTCTGTGCGGAGTCTGCACGTTCTCCCCGTGTCTGTGTGGGTTTCCTCCGGGAGCTCCGGTTTCCTCCCACACTCCAAAGATGTGCAGGTTAGGTGGATTGGCCATGATAAATTGGTCTTAGTGTCCAAAACAAATAGGTTAGGTGGGGTTACGGGGATAGAGTGGAGGTGTGGGGATAGGGTGGAGGTGTGGACTTGGATAGGGTGCTCTTTCCAAGGGCCGGTGCAGACTCAATGGGCCAAATGGCCTCCTTCTGCACTGTAAATTCTCTGATTCGATGTGTTCACATCAGCTGAAATTGAGGACTACCTGAGGTGTGGCACGCACCATATCAAATCTGTGCCCTGCCAACAGCTTAGCTAAATGTTTCACACAATCACTCAAACATGCAGTAACAGTTTTGAGGGATCAAGGCTCTCTACATACACGTATCAATATCTGACCCCACAACCCAAAGATGTGCAGGGTAGGTGGTTTGGCCGCACTAAATTGATGACTCCAGCACTCCAGCAATTATACTAGCCAGAACCGTCTGATTTCATATGCTGTGCAAACTGACGATGAACAAATTTGGCGTCGACCAATTATTGTGAGAGTACAGAATTTGTATCAGTTGCTTACACAGCGTACGGACATCAACATGCCCGAGCTGAGGACTACAACATGCCAAGATTATTGAACCTGTTATGACAGAAACAGGTCCTGTGTTGGTTTCGCCAGCTGTAACACCGACCAGTGTACAGGAAGAGACTCTGTAATGACATCCTGGACTAGTGCACGGTCAATTCCAGTTCCACAGCCCCTGGAGCCCCAATGCAAGTGAATCAACCAATAATTTGTATAAGGTTTCTGAGATCTTTGGCCCTCTACTGCTCCAATGAATTAAAGGCACCAGATTTGTGAGTGAAATACAACAACTCTTTATTTCTAACAAAATAGAGATGAGATATGAAATAATTAGGATAGAACAGCAGCTAGCTAATCTTCTATCCCCCACTCCGCCCCTTTTACCATCCCACCCTCTCCCCAAACACACACAAGGCAGGCACACACACACACAGGGAGAGGAAAGGGATAAAATAATAATAAGATTGATATGAAATGGAAGATGTGTCCTTGCTTCGGATGTTGAAGTTATTGCAGCAAACAGTTGTCCTCCCAGGATGCGGAGTGGTTGGCACCACGGGTTGGATTGCTAACCAGGATGTAACTGAGGCCGTTCCACTGCCCCCAGATCTTCAGAGTCGCCGCCCCCACTGGACTCATGATGTACCTTGTCGGCGGGAGCGGCAACGGTGCCGTCACCAGCGCCCCCAGACTCGTACCCACACAAGACGCCACCTCTAGCGTCCTCCACGCCGCCCCCTCTCCCTCCATTACCCACTTACGGATCATCGCCACATTAGCTGCCCAATAATAGCCACATAGATTCGGCAGCTCAGTCCAACAAATTTAAGTATTTCGCAATCGCTTCAAGTACCTCCGCCTTCTTAGCTTTAACTGGTACAGCCAGTTTTCATTGCCCTGCCAATTCGACTAGGGGATCTTTGCGAAGCCCCTCAAAATAAACCAGAGTTAAGTCTTCCACCTAATAAAACACTTAGCAGCTTCCAGAGCCACCCTATTTCATCACTACAAACCTGGTATCTCTTTATAATTTACACTGTAACCCAAATTTGCTCCACGATCCTGGACAAACCTCCAATTTATGTTACCCTGGGCTAGTGTGCGGTCAATTCAAGCCCCACAGGCCCCAGACTTGTAACACAAGTGAATTAACCGATACTTTACAGGCACCAGCCCTAACCTTAATTCTAACCCTAACAAAAATAGAGATAAGACATGCAATGTATCTATGATAGAACAACAGCCAGCTATTCTACTACTTCCCCCTTTACCGTCCCATCCTCTACCCAAACACACAAGACAGACGCATACAGGGAAGGGAAAGGGATAGCTTAATAAGAGAATTCATTTTGCCTGGTCAAGCGAGGATATTTTGAAACAGCTGGAACAAAGGTTTTCTGTACTGCCTTGACTCTAAAACTTAGAAGCTTGTTTGTTGTAAACTTGTAGCTGGAAACTGGCCTGTCCGCTTTCTGAGACTGCTTGCTGGTAACTGCTTTTCCTGGCTTCTCAAGGACTAGTCAATTATACCTTTGTTATTCTTTGATTATGTCTTCTGTATATTTGATTGTCTGCCCCCATCAACTTCCTTGACTATACATTAACCCAATATCTTACCAATTGTCTAGAATCTGTTTCTTCTCCGTGAACTTGCTATCGGGAGAGACGCATACCAATTGAGTATTGTCTACTGCTATCTCCAGGTAGATTCATGAGAAGGGGCAATGATTGGAATCCCCCTTGTTGGAGATGGGCTTTGCATGGCACTTGTGTGGTACGAATGTTACTTGCCACTCATCAGTTCAAACTTGAGCATTGCACAAGTCTTGCTGGTGATTGCAAAATGCTTCGCACCATTCCTGACTCCTTGGTTACTGAAGCACTTGATGCCCAAATGCAGCAAGAGCTGGAAGAAGAGTTACGACTCAAAACGTTAATTTGCATAGAATCCCTACAGTGCAGACGGCCATTTGGCCTAAAAGCCCTTCGAATGAGCACTCTGTCCATGTCCATTCCCCCATCCACCCTAACCTATCCCTGTAGCCTCATACCCTAATCTGCACAGCCCGAGACTCTAAGGGACAATTTATCACAGCCAATCCACCTAAACCCAGACAGGGGGTGAATGTGCAAACTCCACGCAGTGATCCATGGCCGGAATTGACTCCCTGGCATTGCGAGGCAGCCGTGCTAAGCACTGTCCCACCCAGAGAACCTCTGCTTCCCTCTCATTGATGCTGTCAGACCTGCTAACGTTTTCCAGCATTTTCTGCTTTTCGTCCAGAGCATTCCTCTGGATTACTAGTCCAGGAGCATTAGCCTGGATTACTAGTCCAGCAACATTAACCTGGATTACTAGTCCAGGAGCATTAGCCTGGATTACTAGTCCAGGAGCATTAACCTGGATAACTAGTCCAGGAGCATTCACCTGGATTACTAGTCCAGGAGCATTAGCCTGGATTACTAGCCCAGAGCATTCGCCTGGATTACTAGTCCAGGAGCATTCACCTGGATTACTAGTCCAGAGCATTAGCCTGGATTACTAGTCCAGAGCTTTAGCCTGGATTACTAGTCCAGGAGCATTCACCTGGATTACTAGTCCAGGAGCATTCACCTGGATTACTAGTCCAGAGCATTAGTCTGGATTACTAGTCCAGGAGCTTTAGCCTGGATTACTAGTCCAGGAGCATTCACCTGGATTACTAGTCCAGGAACATTAACCTGGATTACTAGTCCAGTGCATTAGCCTGGTTTACTAGTCCAGGAGCATTAGCCTGGATTACTAGTCCAGGTGTTTAAGTCTGGATTACTAGTCCAGTGCATTAGCCTGGTTTACTAGTCCAGGAGCATTAGCCTGGATTACTAGTCCAGTGCATTAGCCTGGATTACTAGTCTAGAGTGTTAGCCTGGATTACTAGTCTAGAGTATTAGCCTGGATTACTAGTCCAGTGCATTAACCTGGATTACTAGTCCAGAGGATTAGCCTGGATTACTAGTCTAGAGTATTAGCCTGGATTACTAGTCCAGTGCATTAACCTGGATTACTAGTCCAGAGGATTAGCCTGGATTACTAGTCCAGAGGATTAGCCAGGATTACTAGTCCAGGAACATTAGCCTGGATTACTAGTCCAGGAGCATTAGCCTGGATTACTAGTCCAGGAGCATTAGTCTGGATTACTAGTCCAGGAGCATTAGCCTGGATTACTAGTCCAGGAGCATTAGCCAGGATTACTAGTCCAGGAACATTAGCCTGGATAACTAGTCCAGAACATTAGACTGGATTACTAGTCCAGTGCATTAGCCTGGATTACTAGTCCAGGAACATTAACCTGGATTACTAGTCCAGATCATGAGCCTGGATAACTAGTCCAGAGTATTAGCCTGGATTACTAGTCCAGGAGCATTAGCCTGGATTACTAGTCCAAGAGTATTAGCCTGGATTACTAGTCCAGAGCATTAGTCTGGATTACTAGTCCAGAGCATTAGCCTGGATTATTAGTCCAGTGCATTAGTTTGGATTACTAGTCCAGGAGCATTGGCCTGGATTACTAGTCCAGGAGCATTAGCCTGGATTACTAGTCCAGGAACATTAACCTGGATTACTAGTCCAGTGCATTAGCCTGGATTACTAGTCCAGGAGCATTAACCTGGATTACTAGTCCAGGAACATTAGCCTGGATAACTAGTCCAGAACATTAGACTGGATTACTAGTCCAGAGCATTAGCCTGGATTACTAGTCCAGGAGCATTAGCCTGGATTACTAGTCCAGTGCATTAGCCTGGATTACTAGTCCAGGAGCATTAGCCTGGATTACTAGTCCAGGAGCATTAGCCTGCATAACTAGTCCAGAACATTAGACTGGATTACTAGTCCAGTGCATTAGCCTGGATTACTAGTCCAGGAACATTAACCTGGATTACTAGTCCAGATCCTGAGCCTGGATAACTAGTCCAGGAGCATTGGCCTGGATTACTAGTCCAGGAGCATTAGCCTGGATTACTAGTCCAGAGCATTAGCCTGGATTACTAGTCCAGTGCATTAGCCTGGATTACTAGTCCAGTGCATTAGCCTGGATTACTAGTCCAGGAGCATTAGCCTGGATTACTAGTCCAGGAACATTAGCCTGGATAACTAGTCCAGAACATTAGACTGGATTACTAGTCCAGAGCATTAGCCTGGATTACTAGTCCAGGAGCATTAGCCTGGATTACTAGTCCAGGAGCATTAGCCTGGATTACTAGTCCAGAGCATTAGCCTGGATTACTAGTCCAGTGCATTAGCCTGGATTACTAGTCCAGGAGCATTAACCTGGATTACTAGTCCAGGAACATTAGCCTGGATAACTAGTCCAGAACATTAGACTGGATTACTAGTCCAGAGCATTAGCCTGGATTACTAGTCCAGGAGCATTAGCCTGGATTACTAGTCCAGTGCATTAGCCTGGATTACTAGTCCAGGAACATTAACCTGGATTACTAGTCCAGGAGCATTAGCCTGGATTACTAGTCCAGGAGCATTAGCCTGCATAACTAGTCCAGAACATTAGACTGGATTACTAGTCCAGTGCATTAGCCTGGATTACTAGACCAGGAACATTAACCTGGATTACTAGTCCAGATCATGAGCCTGGATAACTAGTCCAGAGTATTAGCCTGGATTACTAGTCCAGGAGCATTAGCCTGGATTACTAGTCCAAGAGCATTAGCCTGGATTACTAGTCCAGGAGCATTAGCCTGGATTACTAGTCCAGATCATGAGCCTGGATAACTAGTCCAGAGTATTAGCCTGGATTACTAGTCCAGAGTTTAGCCTGGATTACTAGTCCAAGAGCATTAGCCTGGATTACTAGTCCACAGCATTAGCCTGGATTACTAGTCCAGAGTTTAGCCTGGATTACTAGTCCAGAGCATTAGCCTGGATAACTAGTCCAGAGCATTAGCCTGGATTACTAGTCCAGGAGCATTAGCCTGGATTACTAGTCCAGTGCATTTGCCTGGATTACTAGTCCAGGAGCATTAGCCTGGATTACTAGTCCAGAGCATTAGTCTGGATTACTAGTCCAGAGCATTAGCCTGGATTACTAGTCCAGGAGCATTAGCCTGGATAATTAGTCCAGGAACATTAACCTGGATTACTAGTCCAGTGCATTAGCCTGGATTACTAGTCCAGGAGCATTAGCCTGGATTACTAGTCCAGGAGCATTAGCCTGGATTACTAGTCCAGGAGCATTAGCCTGGTTTACTAGTCCAGGAGCATTAATTTGGATTACTAGTCCAGAGCATTAGCCTGGTTTACTAGTCCAGGAGCATTAATCTGGATTACTAGTCCAGAGCATTAGCCTGGATTACTAGTCCAGGAGCATTAACCTGGATAACTAGTCCAGGAACATTAACCTGGATTACTAGTCCAGGAGCATTAGCCTGGATTACTAGTCCAGAGCATTGGCCTGGTTTACTAGTCCAGGAGCATTAATCTGGATTACTAGTCCAGAGCATTAGCCTGGATTACTAGTCCAGGAGCATTAGCCTGGATTACTAGTCCAGGAGCATTAGCCTGGATTACTAGTCCAGAGGATTAGCCTGGATTACTAGTCTAGAGTATTAGCCTGGATTACTATCCCAGAGCATTAGCCTGGATTACTAGTCCAGGAGCATTAGCCTGGATTACTAGTCCAGGAGCATTAGCCTGGATTACTAGTCCAGGAGCTTTAGCCTGGATAACTAGTCCAAAACATTAGCCTGGATTACTAGTCTAGAGTATTAGCCTGGATTACTATCCCAGAGCATTAGCCTGGATTACTAGTCCAGGAGCATTGGCCTGGATTACTAGTCCAGGAGCATTAGCCTGGATTACTAGTCCAGGAGCATTAGCCTGGATTACTAGTCCAGGAGCATTAGCCTGGATTACTAGTCCAGAGGATTAGCCTGGATTACTAGTCCAGGAGCTTTAGCCTGGATTACTAGTCCAGGAACATTAGCCTGGATTACTAGTCCAGGAGCATTAGCCTGGATTACTAGTCCAGAGGATTAGCCTGGATTACTAGTCCAGGAGCTTTAGCCTGGATTACTAGTCCAGAGCATTAGCCTGGTTTACTAGTCCAGGAGCATTAGCCTGGATTATTAGTCCAGAGGATTAGCCTGGATTACTAGTCCAGAGCATTAGCCTGGATTACTAGTCCAGGAGCATTATCCTGGATTACTAGTCTAGAGTATTAGCCTGGATTACTAGTCCAGGAGCATTAGCCTGGATTACTAGTCCAGGAGCATTAGCCTGGATTACTAGTCCAGGAGCATTAGCCTGGATTACTAGTCCAGGAGCATTAGCCTGGATTATTAGTCCAGAGGATTAGCCTGGATAACTAGTCCAGAGCATTAGCCTGGATTACTAGTCCAGGAGCATTAGCCTGGATTACTAGTCCAGAGCATTAGCCTGGATTACTAGTCCAGTGCATTAGCCTGGATTACTAGTCCAGTGCATTAGCCTGGATTACTAGTCCAGGAGCATTGGCCTGGATTACTAGTCCAGTGCATTAGCCTGGATTACTAGTCCAGTGCATTAGCCTGGATTACTAGTCCAGGAGCATTGGCCTGGATTACTAGTCCAGTGCATTAGCCTGGATAACTAGTCCAGAGCATTAGCCTGGATGACTAGTCCAGAGCATTAGCCTGGATTACTAGTCCAGGACCTTAAGCCTGGATTACTAGTCCAGGAGCATTAGCCTGGATTACTCGTCCAGGAGCATTCGCTTGGATTACTAGTCCAGAGCATTAGCCTGGATAACTAGTCCAGGGGCATTAACCTGGATTACTAGTCCAGGAACATTAACCTGGATTATTAGTCCAGGAGCATTAGGCTGGATAACTAGTCCAGAGCATTAGCCTGGATTACTAGTCCAGTGCATTAGTCTGGATTACTAGTCCAGGAGCATTAGCCTGGATAACTAGTCCAGGACCTTAAGCCTGGATTACTAGTCCAGGAACATTAACCTGGATTACTAGTCCAGGAGCATTAGTCTGGATAACTAGTCCAGAGCATTAGCCTGGATTACTAGTCCAGTGCATTAGTCTGGATTACTAGTCCAGGAGCATTCACCTGGATTACTAGTCCAGGAGCATTAACCTGGATAACTAGTCCAGGACCTTAAGCCTGGATTACTAGTCCAGGAACATTAACCTGGATTACTAGTCCAGGAGCATTAGCCTGGATAACTAGTCCAGGAGCATTAACCTGGATTACTAGTCCAGGAGCATTAGCCTGGATTACTAGTCCAGGAGCATTAGCCTGGATTACTAGTCCAGGAGCATTAACCTGGATTACTAGCCCAGTGCATTAGCCTGGATTACTAGTCCAGGAGCATTAGCCTGGATTACTAGTCCAGGAGCATTAACCTGGATTACTAGTCCAGGAGCATTAGCCTGGATTACTAGTCCAGGAGCATTAACCTGGATTACTAGCCCAGTGCATTAGCCTGGATTACTAGTCCAGGAGCATTAGCCTGGATTACTAGTCCAGGAGCATTAACCTGGATTACTAGTCCAGGAACATTAGCCTGGATTACTAGTCCAGAGCATTAGCCTGGATTACTAGTCCAGTGCATTAGCCTGGATTACTAGTCCAGTGCATTAGCCTGGATTACTAGTCCAGGAGCAGTAGCCTGGATTACTAGTCCAGGAGCTTTAGCCTGGATTACTAGTCCAGAACATTAGACTGGATTACTAGTCCAGAGCATTAGCCTGGATTACTAGTCCAGGAGCATTAGCCTGGATTACTAGTCCAGAGAAGTAGCCTGGATTACTAGTCCAGGAGCATTAACTGGATTACTAGTCCAGGAACATTAGCCTGGATTACTAGTCCAGAGCATTACCCTGGATTACTAGTCCAGTGCATTAGCCTGGATTACTAGTCCAGGAGCATTAACCTGGATTACTAGTCCAGAGTATTAGCCTGGATTACTAGTCCAGGAGCATTAGCCTGGATTACTAGTCCAGGAGCTTTAGCTTGGATTACTAGTCCAGGAGCATTAGCCTGGATTATTAGTCCAGAGGATTAGCCTGGATTACTAGTCTAGAGGATTAGCCTGGATTACTAGTCTAGAGTATTAGCCTGGATTACTAGTCCAGAGCATTAGTCTGGATAACTAGTCCAGGAGCATTAGCCTGGATTACTAGTCTAGAGGATTAGCCTGGATTACTAGTCCAGAGCATTAGTCTGGATTACTAGTCCAGAGCATTAGCCTAGATTACTAGTCCAGAGCATAAATCTGGATTACTAGTCCAGGAGCATTAGCCTGGATAACTAGTCCAGAACATTAGACTGGATTACTAGTCCAGGAGCATTGGCCTGGATTACTAGTCCAGAGCATTAGCCTGGATTACTAGTCCAGGAGCTTTAGCTTGGATTACTAGTCCAGAGCATTAGCCTGGATTACTAGTCCAGAGCATAAATCAGGATTGCTAGTCCAGGAGCTTTAGCTTGGATTACTAGTCCAGAGCATAAATCTGGATTACTAGTCCAGGAGCATTAGCCTGGATTACTAGTCCAGGAGCAGTATCCTAGATTACTAGTACAGGAGCATTGGTCTGGATTACTAGTCCAAGAGCATTTGCTTGGATTACTTGTCCATTGCATTAACCTGGATTACTAGTCCAGGAGTATTAGCCTGGATTACTAGTCCAGAGCATTAGCCTGGATTACTAGTCCAGAGCATTAGTTTGGATTACTAGTCCAGGAGCATTAGCCTGGATTACTAGTCCAGAGCATTAGTTTGGATTACTAGTCCAGGAG
The DNA here is from genome assembly GCF_902713615.1 of Scyliorhinus canicula. Taxonomy (NCBI): domain Eukaryota; kingdom Metazoa; phylum Chordata; class Chondrichthyes; order Carcharhiniformes; family Scyliorhinidae; genus Scyliorhinus; species Scyliorhinus canicula. Next base: position 227,868,355 of record NC_052150.1, on the reverse strand, counting down.
CATTAGCCTGGATTACTAGTCCAGGAGCATTTGCCTGTATAACTAGTCCAGAGCATTAGCCTGTATAACTAGTCCAGAGCATTAGTTTGGATTACTAGTCCAGGAGCATTAACCTGGATTACTAGTCCAGGAGCATTAGCCTGGATTACTAGTCCAGTGCATTAGCCTGGATTACTAGTCCAGGAGCATTAGCCTGGATTACTAGTCCAGGAGCATTAACCTGGATTACTAGTCCAGGAGCATTAGCCTGGATTACTAGTCCAGTGCATTAGTCTGGATTACTAGTCCAGGAGCATTAGCCTGGATTACTAGTCCAGGAACATTAACCTGGATTACTAGTCCAGGAGCATTAACCTGGATTACTAGTCCAGAGCATTAGCCTGGATTACTAGTCCAGGAGTATTAGCCTAGATTATTAGTCCAAAGGATTAGCCTGGATTACTAGTCCAGAGTATTAGCCTGGATTACTAGTCCAGAGCATTAGCCTGGATTACTAGTCCAGAGCATTAGCCTGGATTACTAGTTCAGAGCAATAGCCTGGATTACTAATCCAGGACCATTAGCCTGGATAATTAGTTCAGAGCATTAGCCTGGATTACTAATGCAGGACCATTAGCCTGGATTACTAGTCCAGAGCATTAGCCTGGATTACTAGTCCAGAGCATAAATCTGGATTGCTAGTCCAGGAGCTTTAGCTTGGATTACTAGTCCAGAGCATAAATCTGGATTACTAGTCCAGGAGCATTAGCCTGGATTACTAGTCCAGCGAATTAGCCTGGATTACTAGTCCAGGAGCAGTATCCTAGATTACTAGTACAGGAGCATTGGTCTGGATTACTAGTCCAGAGTATTAGTCTGGATTACTAGTCCAAGAGCATTTGCTTGGATTACTTGTCCATTGCATTAGCCTGGATTACTAGTCCAGGAGCATTAGCCTGGATTACTAGTCCAGAGCATTAGCCTGGATTACTAGTCCAGAGCATTAGTTTGGATTACTAGTCCAGGAGCATTAGCCTGGATTACTAGTCCAGAGCATTAGTTTGGATTACTAGTCCAGGAGCATTAGCCTGGATTACTAGTCCAGGAGCATTTGCCTGTATAACTAGTCCAGAGCATTAGCCTGGATTACTAGTCCAGGAGCATTAACCTGGATTACTAGTCCAGGAGCATTAGCCTGGATTACTAGTCCAGTGCATTAGTCTGGATTACTCGTCCAGGAGCATTAGCCTGGATTACTAGTCCAGTGACATTAGCCTGGATTACTAGTCCAGGAGCATTACCTGGATTACTAGTCCAGAGCATTAGCCTGGATTACTAGTCCAGGAGTATTAGCCTAGATTATTAGTCCAAGGACATTAGCCTGGATTACTAGTTCAGAGTATTAGCCTGGATTACTATGCAGAGCCATTAGCCTGGATTACTAGTCCAGATGCATTAGCCTGGATTACTAGTTCAGAGCAATAGCCTGGATTACTAATCCAGGACCATTAGCCTGGATAACTAGTTCAGAGCATTAGCCTGGATTACTAATGCAGGACCATTAGCCTGGATTACTAGTCCAGAGCATTAGCCTGGATTACTAGTTCAGAGCAATAGCCTGGATTACTAATCCAGGACCATTAGCCTGGATAACTAGTTCAGAGCATTAGCCTGGATTACTAATGCAGGACCATTAGCCTGGATAACTAGTTCAGAGCATTAGCCTGGATTATTAGTCGAGCAGCATCACAACTAGCCACCAGCTATACATATGGCGGTGGTGCAGTGTTTTGTGTTGCTATGGGAGCGGTTGGACATTCCGCAGGGTGTTAATGGGTATGAGTGAGGGACGCTGACACCATCACCAGGCTCAATGCCAGCTGACTACAAGCGGCTCTGTTACCACAAACAAACAGCACGTGGCGGCCTTGGCGGGCTTTATGCAGATTGTGGAATGTGGGCGTGGCCTGGGCTCTGGCCGACTCCTCCCGAGCCCCATTGTCCTCGGCCTGTCTATTGGCGTCCCGCCGAAAGGCTACCAATCTCCGCCTCGCATGCTAATAAGGTCGCCGAGTCTGTCCAATGGCGACGCTCGGAGAGGACGCTATGCAAATAGCGGAGTTGTTCCCGGGCGCTGAAGGGGCGGGAGTGAGGGTAGGCGGGGCCTGTTTTGACCAATGCGATGACGGAGAGCCGGGAGAGCGCGGCAACCCCGGTCCTAATGCAGGGGGGGGGGTTTCAGCAACGGCACTTAGCAACGAAACACCACAGCAACGGCCCTCGGCAACAGGTCGCCACGGTAACGGCCCTTGGATACCGGGCAGCAGCAGGCGCGGCCGCTGGGTCTCCAAACAGACGGGCTGAGGCCGCTTCCCCCCGCGGCAGCCGCTCCCGCACCCCGGCCTCGGAGCGGCTGGGCGGAACCTCGCAGCGCCGGAACCTTTGTTCGGGAGCGGCGGCTACAGCCGGACGTTGCTAAGGCCCCGGGTCCGAGATGTTCAAGAACACGTTCCAGAGCGGCTTCCTCTCCATCCTCTACAGCATCGGCAGCAAACCGCTACAGATCTGGGACAAGAAGGTGAGCGGAGCCGGGGGGAAGCGCCAGGCCCCACCGTCCGGGCCACCCGCCAGGCCCCGGTCCCCCCCCCCCCCCCCGTGCCAGGCCCCGGTCCCCTCCCCCCCCCCCCCCCCCCGTGCCAGGCCCCGGTCCCCCCCCCCCCGTGCCAGGCCCCGGTCCCCCCCCCCGTGCCAGGCCCCGGTCCCCCCCCCGTGCCAGGCCCCACCGCCCGAGCCACCCGCCAGGCCCCGGTCCCCCCCCCCCCCCCCCCGTGCCAGGCCCCGGTTCCCCCCCCCCCCAGGCCCCGGTCCCCCCCCCCCCCCCCCCCCCCCAGGCCCCGGTCCCGGTCCCGTTCCCCCCCCTGCCAGGCCCCCTCTTCTCCCCCCCCCTGCCAGGCCCCCTCTTCTCCCCCCCCCTGCCAGGCCCCCTCTTCCCCCCCCCTGCCAGGCCCCCTCTCCCCCCCCTGCCAGGCCCCCTCTCCCCCCCCCCCCCCTGCCAGGCCCCCTCTCCCCCCCCCCCCCTGCCAGGCCCCCTCTCTCCCCCCCCCCCCCCCCCTGCCAGGCCCCCTCTCTTCCCCCCCCCCCCTGCCAGGCCCCCTCTCTCTCCCCCCCCCCCCCCCCCCTCTCCCCCCCCCCCCCCCCCCCCCCCTCTCCCCCCCCCCCCTGCCAGGCCCCCTCTCCCCCCCCCCCTGCCAGGCCCCCTCTCCCCCCCCCCCCCCTGCCAGGCCCCCTCCCCCCCCCCCACCAGGCCCCCTCTCTCCCCCCCCCCTGCCAGGCCCCCTCTCCCCCCCCCCCCCCTGCCAGGCCCCCTCTCCCCCCCCCCCCCCCCTGCCAGGCCCCCTCTCCCCCCCCCCTGCCAGGCCCCCTCCCCCCCCCCCCCCCCCTGCCAGGCCCCCCCCCCCCCCCCCCTGCCAGGCCCCCTCTCCCCCCCCCCCCTGCCAGGCCCCCTCTCCCCCCCCCCCCCCCTGCCAGGCCCCCTCTCCCCCCCCCCCCCCCTGCCAGGCCCCCTCTCCCCCCCCCTGCCAGCCCCCTCTCCCCCCCCCTGCCAGGCCCCCTCTCCCCCCCCCTGCCAGGCCCCCTCTTCCCCCCCCCGGCCAGGCCCCCTCTCCCCCCCCCCCCTGCCAGGCCCCCTCTCCCCCCCCCCCCTGCCAGGCCCCCTCTCCCCCCCCCCTCTACCCCCGTGCCAGGCCCCGGTCCCCCCCCCCCCCCCCCCCGTGCCAGGCCCCGGTCCCCCCCCCCCCAGGCCCCCCCTCCTGCCAGGCCCCCTCCCCCCTCCCTGCCAGGCCCCCTCTCCCCTCCCTGCCAGGCCCCCTCTCCCCCCTCCCTGCCAGGCCCCCTCTTCCCCCCCCCCCCCCTGCCAGGCCCCCTCTCCCCCCCCCCCTGCCAGGCCCCCTCTCTCCCCCCCCCCCCCCCCCCCCCCCCGGGCCAGGCCCCCCCCCCCCCCCCCCCCGGCCAGGCCCCCCCCCCCCCCGGCCAGGCCCCCCCCCCCCCTGCCAGCCCCCCTCTCCCCTGCCAGCCCCCCTCTCCCCCCTGCCAGCCCCCCTCTCCCCCCTGCCAGCCCCCCTCTCCCCCCCTGCCAGGCCCCCCTCTCCCCCCCCCCCCCTGCCAGGCCCCCCTCTCCCCCCCCCCCCTGCCTGCCCCCTCTCCCCCCCCCCCCCCCTGCCAGCCCCCCCCCCCCCCCCCCCTGCCAGCCCCCCCCCCCCCCCCCCCCCCCCCGGACCAGGCCCGCTTCTCCCCCCCCCCCCCCCCACTCTCTGCCAGGCCCTCTCTTCCCCCCTGCCCCGCCCTCCCAGGAGGCCCCCTCCCCCTGCTAGGCCCCCGCCAGGCCCCCTCCCCCACCCGCCAGGCACCGGACCAACCCCCCCAGCCCACAGACCACGGTAACACTGGTTAGGACAGTGGTTAGCACTGTTGCTTCACAGCTCCATGGTCCCAGGCTCGATTCCCGGCTGGGTCACTGTCTGTGCGGAGTCTGCACTTTCTCCCCGTGTCTGAGTGGGTTTCCTCCGGGTGCTCCGGTTTCCTCCCACAGTCTAAAGATGTGCAGGTTAGGTGGATTGGACATTCTGAATTCTCCCTCTGTGTACCCGTAACTTCATTGCAATGTTAATGTAAGCCTACTTGTGACAATAAAGATTATTATATTAATCGTGGGGTGGGCGTATTAGTGGGCAGGGGTTACTGGAGAATTAGCAGGGAGGATGGGGCGCGGTGGGGGCAATAGGGTAGTTAGTGCGGGGGGATAAATGAGAGCGCGGGGGGGGGAGAAAGGGGAGTCAGCGGGGCCAATAGGGAGTTAGAATCACCGGGGGGGAAATACGGGAGTTCGCACAGGGCTAAATCACTGGCTTTGAAAGCAGACCAAGCAGGCCAGCAGCACGGTTCAATTTCCGTACCAGCCTCCCCGAACAGGTGCCAGAATGCGGCGACTAGGGGCTTTTTACAGTAACTTAATTTGAAGCCTACTTGTGACAATAAACGATTTTCAGTTTTTCATTTCATACAGGAGTTCGCACAAGAGGGGAGGAAATACTGGAGTTAGCACAGTGGGGTGGTGGAAATACGGGAGTTAGAACCGGGGGGGGGGGGGGGGGGGGGAAGGAAATACAGGAGTTAGCACGGGTGGGGGGGGGGGGGGTCTGGAAATACGGGAGTTAGCATGGGAGGGGGGAATTAGGATGGGTGTCGGGGATTGGAGCGAATAGGCGTGCCTGAAAGTCTGCGTTTGGAAAGACTGAGGTTGGTGGTGAGGGTGACCATGTCAGGATGGACAGAGAGAGAGAGAAAGATCTATTCTCACAGCCACATCGCATGGCATTTGTGACTTTTAATAAAAGCCCTTTTGGGACTGTGTTCATGGTGACAGCTGTACCCGATTGGAGGGATTTAAACATGGGAATTCCACCCAGCGAAGTGAGAGGTGAGGCGTTTGCAAAGGCTGAACAAGGCAAAGGAATACACAATAAAGGGGATGATACCGAGATTGGATTGGATTGGATTGGATTTGTTTATTGTCACGTGTACCGAGGTACAGTGAAAAGTATTTTTCTGCAAGCAGCTCAACAGATCATTCAGTACATTGGAAGAAAGGGAATTGAACAGAATTCAAGAAAGTACATGAGAATACATAATAGGGCTACACAACATACAATGTAACTACATAAGCATTGGCATCGGATGAAGCAGACAGGGTGTAGTATTAATGAGGACAGTCCATAAAAGGGTCGTTTAGGAGTCTGGTGACAGTGGGGAAGAAGCTGGTTTTGAGTCTGTTCGTCCGTGTTCTCAGACTTCTGAATCTCCTGCCCGATGGAAGAAGTTGGAAAAGTGAGTAAGCCGGGTGGGAGGGATCCTTGATTATGCTGCCTGCTTTCCCCCGGCAGCGGGAGGTGTAGATGGAATCGATGGATGGGAGGCAGGTTCGTGTGATGGACTGGGCGGTATTCACGACTCTCTGAAGTTCCTTGCGGTCCTGGGCCGAGCAGTTGCCATACCAGGCTGTGATGCAGCCCGAGAGGATGCTCTCTATAGTGCATCTGTAAAAGTTGGTGTAGAGGAAGCAAAGGATCTTGAAGTGAATGTCCACAGATCCCTGAAGGTAGCAGGACAGATTGATAAAGTGGTTAAGAAAGCAGATGGAATCTAATCATTTATTAGCCCAGGTGTCGAATATTAATACATGGAGGTTATGCTGGAAATCTATAAAGCATTAGTTAGGCCACTACTGTGTGCGGTCTGGTCCCCTCATTACAGAAAGGCTGTAATTGTATTGGAGTGGGTACAGAGGAGATTGACGAAGGTGTCAGAACTGGAAAGTTGCAGCAGTGAGGAGAGGTTGGACAGGCTGAGGTTGTTCGCTCTGGAATGGAGGAGGCGGAGGGGAGGATGGATTGAGATGTACAAAATTGTGTGGAGCCTGGATAGAGTGGACGGGATGAGCCTATTGACTTTAGCAGAGAGGTCACTGATCAGTGGGCATAGATTTAAAGTGATTGGTCGAAAGATTGGCGAGGCAATTTGGAGATTTTCTTTTGCCCAGAGGGTTGTGGGGCTCTGGAACTCTCTGCCTGAAAGGGTAGGAGAGGCAGAAACCCTCAACTGAAGGTGTCTGGACGTGGACTTCATGTTCACGGCGAGTGGGTGTTCAGCTGAGTGCCTCGTTTTTCAGCTGGCCCAGACACGATGGGCCGAGTGGCTTTCTGTGATGCTATGGAGTCCTGGAATAGGGGGGCACAGATTTGGGAAGGTGACAACAGATTCAAAGGCTTTGGAAGGAAAGTGGGGGGAGGGGGCGGGGTTGGAGATGGGATGGTAACTTGCAAGAACAGTGGTGGGGGGAGAGTGCGCAGGTTTGGGTTTTATTTTGAGCAGATGCTGATGTTGGCAGGTTCAAAGAGAGGGACGGTTTCTTAAGGGCAAGAACTGTCAATAATATCGGCCAACGTGCAGACCAGAAGGGGAGGTTTGATGCTCAGCAGTGTAGTGGAATTAGATTGAGGGATCAGGAGGAGGTGGGCCTCATGGGCAGGGTAAGCTCAGAGAGGGCAGGAGGGATGGTAGAAGAGAAACGAGAGAAAGCTGTGAGTTTAGCGCACTGGGGAGATTGAGAGGAAATTTGGCCAGCTGGGCTAGTGGATGGGAGGGACACAGCAGAGTTACCTGATCGGAGTGTCTCAATCTGAGTGACAGTGGTGTCCATGATCCCCTCGCAATTGATGAGATTTGGTTTTACCCGAGAGTTATACAGTGGGTGTAATGAGGCCATGTGAGATGGCAAGATCCGGGCTGTGAGCATGAATATGGGTTGGGGAGAATGAACATTGGGAGGGTAAGAGGAGAGGAAAGTGTTGTAGGTTGAACGTGTCGAGGATGAGGAGTCATTTGGAGCACATGGTGAGGGAGGAAAGCACTGACGATATTCTGGTGAGAGACTTGTTCTGGTGCTCGGTCGGGACGTGGGATGTAGAACTCTGGATGAGGGATCAAGCCCTTTAGCACAGAATATGGAGGATCAGCCATGATAACGAATGGCGGAGCGCCCACTCCCTCAGTTCTTCCCCCCACAGTGCGGCACTGACCCTCGGACATGAGAGTAGGGCAGGGCTTCCTTGGATGGAGATTTTAGTGGGTCACCAAACTATTTGGGTGCCTTTTTAAGGTAAAAATGAAAAGGCACAGAACGGAGGTATGGTGGGACCTGGTGTCACCTGATTATTGCTCAACTCTATCGCAAAGCTGGACAAGAACTCTCTCCCCGGAATGCTTGGCATTCTCAGCCATGGTTAGTTTAGTGATGTATCTTGGCCTGAGCTGGGTTGTGCTGAGAGGCCCATTTTCCAATATTTCAACACTCCGTACATACAGGTTGGTTAAAGCCCAATCTCTGTTGGGTCAGTTTGAGATGAGGCAATGCTTTAAACCTGCTCTTTCTTCAATACTGAGTGACTGGGGCTCTGGTAGTGATCACCCTAGTTTCGGTGAGTGAGTGAGGGGCAGTCAGGAGCTGCCATTGAATTCTGGCAGCGACTGAGAGGAATTTCCACTTCCTGCTGCAGCTTCAGAAAGTGGCTCTTCAGAGCCACCTAGGTGCCAGAGCCTGCAACTACATTGTGCCGGTTGACATGGCAACGTTCAGTGGGAAAGATTGCTGGAGCAATTTCCAATGGTAAACATGAGCAGAACAATGAGCTGGGCTTTGGCGCAACCAAATCATCTTTGTCTGTAAATCTGGAAGAGAAATAGAAAATGCTGGATGAACTCAGCAGGTCTGGCAGTATGTGTGGAGACAGGAAGGCTTAGCGTTTGGAGTCCATGCCTGGTTACTTCTTACTGAGAACTGACAGCTGTACATCGGGCTGGAAGAGGGACATGTGTGGCCTCCGCTCTGGCTGTTTGGGTTTATTTTGCAGCAGTAACGACGCTCTCTGTGGCTCCACTGAACTCTGGTTACTGGACAGATTGCTTCCTTCCTCTATGCTGCCAGTGCTGGCTGGGGTGGGGGGGGGGATTCCCTCCTTAAAAATCTTCCCACCGGGACATATCACTCACTAACGTTATGCTTCAGTGAACACACCTTTGGTCACCTTTCCCTCAGCTCCAGCTCAGCATCCACTCCCTCCCTCTGTGAAGTGACTGTGGATGTCTTGCTGTGTGAAAGACTGTGCAACCAGATCACTTTCATTCACTGGGACACATTAACATAATGATGTAAAATGCCTCCAGACTGCTCATTTCTGACCCGTGTTCTGGAAGCTCTGCAGTCAGGAGCTGCCTGTCTGAATGGCCTCCTGCACTGTGACAAGGTGGTGACTCTCTGCTCTTTGACCCTGTTCAGGTGAGGAATGGACACATTAAAAGAATTACAGACAATGACATCCAGTCTCTCGTTTTGGAGGTTGAAGGGACCAATGTCAGGTGAGTCTTGCAGATGCCATCCTGTTTTTAAAAATGTCTTTATTGAGATTTTCTATTTTTTTTAAATAAAAATTTGCCTTGAATAAACAAAAGCTGGAAGACAGCTCTAGGTGTCAATGTACAGTTACAGCACGGAACAATAATCATTGCATAATTGGGAACAAATAAAACTGGATAATACAGGGTCTGAATCCCCAACAAGTTTCTTCCCCAGGTAAGTGACCAATCTGCACCCAGCCAGGATACAGGTAACACTTTGCACGCACACCGCACCCACCCCTAACCCACCCTGCACCCACATCACACACCGCACCCACATCACACACCGCACCCACATCACACACCGCACCCACATCACACACCGCACCCACATCACACACCACACTGCACCCACATCACCGCATTGCAGCCGCATCACACACCGCATCCACCCCTAACCCACCCTGCATCTACAGCACACCCACATCACACACCACACTGCACCCACATCACCGCATTGCAGCCGCATCACACACCGCATCCACCCCTAACCCACCCTGCATCCACAGCACACCCACACCGCACCCACATCACACACCACACTGCACCCACATCACCACATTGCAGCCGCATCACACACTGCACCCACATCACCGCACTGCAGCCGCATCACACACTGCACCCACATCACCGCACTGCAGCCGCATCACACACCGCATCCACCCCTAACCCACCCTGCATCTACAGCACACCCACACCGCACCCACATCACACACCGCATCCACCCCTAACCCACCCTGCATCTACAGCACACCCACACCGCACCCACATCACACACCGCACCCACATCACACACCACACTGCACCCACATCACCGCATTGCAGCCGCATCACACACCGCATCCACCCCTAACCCACCCTGCATCCACAGCACACCCAAACCGCACCCACATCACACACCACACTGCACCCACATCACCACATTGCAGCCGCATCACACACTGCACCCACATCACCGCACTGCAGCCGCATCACACACTGCACCCACATCACCGCACTGCAGCCGCATCACACACCGCATCCACCCCTAACCCACCCTGCATCTACAGCACACCCACACCGCACCCACATCACACACCGCATCCACCCCTAACCCACCCTGCATCTACAGCACACCCACACCGCACCCACATCACACACCGCACCCACATCACACACCACACTGCACCCACATCACACCACACTGCACCCACATCACCGCATTGCAGCCGCATCACACACCGCACCCACATCACACACCGCACCCACATCACACACCACACTGCACCCACATCACCACATTGCAGCCGCATCACACACTGCATCCACCCCTAACCCACCCTGCATCTACAGCACACCCACACCGCACCCACCCTGCATCTACAGCACACCGCACCCACCCTGCATCTACAGCACACCCACACCGCACCCACATCACACACCGCACCCACATCACACACCGCACCCACATCTTACAAATCAACGTGACGAAAGAAAACTCTACCCCCAGAACCCCAGCGCTAAGGGGAATCGACTAATGCTTCCAGCACAATTTAAACTCTTCTCCAGAATGAGACATTCTGTATCCTATACCATTGAGACGGCAAAGACAGAGAAGACGGGGCAAAACAAACCTTAATCCTCCGCCTGGGTCTCCCACAGAAGAATTCACTCTCAGCCCCAGATCAAAGGACAAAACACATCACGGAAACACCAGCATCGCCCTCAGAGTACAACAGGATATTACGGGGTCAGGAGTATAAACTGGTTGCAATCATTAAACAGGGGGGGGGGGGGGGGGGAAGAAACCACTCCAGGACAGGGGAGGCCGTCAGTGACCCCCAAACTGGAGAGCGCCCTGGGAGGGAATGCTGACACCCAACCCGCCGGCCACCTAAAATGTAGCACACATCTGTATCATAAGCATAAGAACTAGGAGTAGGCCATCTGGCCCTTCGAGCCCGCTCTGCCATTCAATAACATCATGGCTGATCTTTTAATGGACTCAGCTCCACTTACTGCCCACTCATCGTAACCTTTTATTCCTTTACTGTTCAAAAAATACCTACCTTTGCCTTAAAAACATTTAATGAGGTTGTCTCAACTGCTTCACTGAGCAGGGAATTCCACAGATTCCTCCTCAACTCAGTCCTGAATCTGCTCCCCCTTATTTTGAGGCTATTCCTCCTAGTTCTAGTTTCACCCGCCAGTGGAAACAACCTCCCTACTGCTATCCTTCTATTCCCTTAATAATTTTATATGTTTATAAGATCCCCCCTCATTCTTCTAAACTCCAGTGAGTATAGTAGTCACAGTCTACTCAATGTCTCCTCTAAAACTAACCCTCTCAACTCCGGATTCAATCTCCAGTGCCAACAAAGAAAAGTACAGCACAGGAACAGGCCCTTCGGCCCTCCAAGCCTGTGCCGACCATGGTGCCCATCTAAACTAAAATCTTCTACACTTCCGGGGCCCTTATCCCTCTATTCCCATCCTATTCATGTATTTGTCAAGGTGCCCCTTAAATGTCACTATCGCCCCTGCTTCCACCACCTCCTCCGGCAGCGAGTGGCAGGCACCCACTACCCTCTGTGTAATAAAAAAAAACTTGCCTCGTACATCTCTAAACCTTGCACCTTAAACCTATGCCCCCTAGTAATTAACCCTCTACCCTGGGGAAAAGTCTCTGACTATCCACTCTGTTAAAGCCCCTCATAATTTGAATGAAAATGAAAATCGCTTACTTGTCACAAGTAGGCTTCAATGAAGCTACTATGAAAAGCCCCTAGTCGCCACATTCCGGCGCCTGTTCGGGGAGGCTGGTACGGGAATTGAACCGTGCTGCTGGCCTGCCTTGGTCTGCTTTAAAAGCCAGCTATTTAGCTCAGTGTGCTAAACCAGCCCCTGAACCAAGTTTATTCAACCTCTCCTCATAGCTAATGCCCTCCATACCAGGCAACATCCTGGTAAATCTCTTCTGCACCCTCTCTAAAGCCTCCACATCCTTCTGGTAGTGTGGCGACCAGAATTGAACACTATACTCCAAGTGTAGCCTAACTAAGGTTCTATACAGCTGCAACATGACTTGCCAATTTTTATACTCAATGCCCCAGCCAATGAAGGCAAGCATGCCGTATGCCTTCTTGACTACCTTCTCCACATGTGTTGCCCCTTTCGGTGACCTGTGGACCTGTATACCTAGATCTCTCTGACTGTTAATATTCTTGAGGGTTCGACCATTCACTGTATATTCCCTACCTGCATTAGCTTCCAAAATGCATTACCGCACATTTGTCCGGATTAAACTCCATCTGCCATCTCGCCGCCCAAGTCTCCAAACAATCTCCTGCTGTATCCTCTGACAGTCCTCATCACTATTCGCAATTCCACCAACCTTTGTGTCGTCCGCAAACTTACTAATCAGACCAGTTACATTTTCTTTCAAATCATTTATATATACTACGAACAGCAAAGGTCCCAGCACTGATCCCTGCGGAACACTACTAGTCACAGCCCTCCAATCAGAAAAGCACCCTTCCATTGCTACTCTCTGCCTTCTAATATCATAATATTTATTATTGTCACAAGTAGGCTTACATTAACATTGTAATGAAGTTACTGTGAAAAGCCCCTAGTTGCCACATTCCGGCGCCTGTTCGGGTACACAGAGGGAGAATTCAGAATGTCCAATTCCCCTAACAGCACATCTTTTGGGACTTGTGGGAGGAAACCAGAGCACCCGGAGGAAACCCACGCAGACACGGGGAGACAGTGACCCAAGCCGGGAATCAAACCCAGGTCCCTGGCGCTGTGAAGCAACAGTGCTGACCAACAGGACCACACCAAACCCAGGCTGGAACGCCAATCTGACTCTGGGTCTTGGAGACTGGGTTAAATCTCCTCCATCGAATTTGAGCTGTCTGACTTCACTCCAGATCAGGATTCCTGAAACATGGCCGACAGTTCTCAAACTGGGCTGAGAGCGTCTCTGTCACCTCACCGGGGAACCAGACACAACCGAGTTCCTCACTGTTCCCCCTTTGTCCTCACCCGGATTTCTCAAGTTGGATGACAGGCCCTGCAACAGGAACTCAGCCGTGTGGAGGCAGGTCTCCACCAGAGGCAGTGCTCTCTTTGCAACAACAACCTCCGCGTGCGATGCCATCGCTTCCATAAAGACACCCCAAACACTTGAAACTGGGCTTGAATGTCCAGCTCCGCAGAGCCATCACCGTCAACCCAGGCACCATCGATGGGTGTGCACCGCATCGTCAGGACGGGAACATAAGAACTAGGAGCAGGAGTCTGCCATCTGGCCCCTCGAGCCTGCTCCGCCATTCAATGAGATCATGGCTGATCTTTTGTGGACTCAGCTCCACTTTCCGGCCCGAACACCATAACCCTTGATCCCTTTATTCCTCAAAAAACTATCTATCTTTACCTTAAAAACATGTAATGAAGGAGCCTCAACTGCTTCACTGGGCAAGGAATTCCATAGATTCACAACCCTTTGGGTGAAGAAGTTACTCCTAAACTCAGTCCTAAATCTACTTCCCCTTATTTTGAGGCTGTGCCCCCTATTTCTGCTTTCACCCACCAGTGGAAACAACCTGCCCGCATCTATCTGTGCCACCAAAGATGAGGGCCCACCCCATCCCATCCCTGCCGCCACAAAGCAATGAGGTTAAAGCTTATTGTCTCAACTCAGTAATGCTGAAAGTTTGGCCAATAATTCTGGGTACGTGATAAATCCATTTAAATCGAAGATAAAGGATAAAGATAAGGATTGAAAGATGAGCAGGGTGAGAGCTTGCGAATGTCAGCCGCCCCCCCCCCCCCCCCCCCCCTAGCCTGCTAGTGAACTCCCTCATTAACTCAATCGCAGGCTCAGTCAGGCACACACAGACCCTGCCTTCCCGTGTCTTATTCAGTGAACCCAGCTCAACTGATTGATGGCAGAAGGTGCAGAATCGGCCTCAGCAATGTGGGCTGCATTTAGGAGACGGAGTTAGGATTGGGGAGGGGGAGAGGATGTTTGGTGGGGGTAAGAGTGGTGGGGGTAAGAGTGGTGGGCGATGGGAGCACCAGGAACGCTGGGAATGTAATAATTCCAGGTAATGTTTGTATAGGATCGGAAGATTACAGCCGGCATGGGTTGTAACATTAATTTTTTTTTTTTTTTTTTTATAAATTTAGATTACCCAATTATTTTTTCCAATTAAGGGGCAATTTAGTGTGGCCAATCCACCTACTCTGCACATTTTTGGGTTGTGGGGGCGAAACCCACGCAGACACGGGGAGAATGTGCAAACTCCACACGGACAGTGACCCAGAGCCGGGATCGAACCTGGGACCTCAGCGCCGTGAGGCGGTTGTGCTAACCACTAGACCACCGTGCTGCCCGGGTTGGAACATTAATAACTGGGTCTCCCCCAGAGAACAATGATCCTCACAGGATACACGGTCTATTCAGAAACTTTGCAGGTTCATGGTGTGTCTGGGAGCTGACATCGGCCCACGGTTTGGTTTTTAACTGATACTAACTGACACAAATCCCTTTCAGTACCACTTACATCACCTGCCCAGCAGATCCAAAGAAGACCCTGGGAATCAAGCTTCCCTTCCTGGTGATGATCATCAAGAACTTGAAGAAATATTTCACCTTCGAAGTCCAGGTGAGAATGAAGGAGGTGCCACTGGAACCTGACACCAGGACAGTGAACTGCGTGAGAGGGGTGGTGGGGGGCGGGAGTAGTGATCCTGTGTCAGACACACTAACACAGCTCCGTGCTCAGACTGTGATCCTGTGTCAGACACACTAACACAGCTCCGTGCTCAGACTGTGATCCTGTGTCAGACACACTAACACAGCTCCGTGCTCAGACTGTGATCCTGTGTCAGACACACTAACACAGCTCCGTGCTCAGACTGTGATCCTGTGTCAGACACACTAACACAGCTCCGTGCTCAGACTGTGATCCTGTGTCAGACACACGAACACAGCTCCGTGCTCAGACTGTGACCCTGTGTCAGACACACTAACACAGCTCCGTGCTCAGACTGTGATCCTGTGTCAGACACACTAACACGGCTCCGTGCTCAGACTGTGATCCTGTGTCAGACACACTAACACGGCTCCGTGCTCAGACTGTGATCCTATGTCAGACACACTAACACGGCTCCGTGCTCAGACTGTGATCCTGTGTCAGACACACTAACACGGCTCCGTGCTCAGACTGTGACCCTGTGTCAGACACACTAACACAGCTCCGTGCTCAGACTGTGATCCTGTGTCAGACACACGGCTCCATGCTCAGTCTGTGATCCTGTGTCAGACACACTAACACAGCTCCGTGCTCAGACTGTGATCCTGTGTCAGATACACTAACACAGCTCCGTGCTCAGACTGTGATCCTGTGTCAGACACACGGCTCCGTGCTCAGACTGTGATCCTGTGTCAGATACACTAACACAGCTCTGTGCTCAGACTGTGATCCTGTGTCAGACACACTAACACGGCTCCGTGCTCAGACTGTGATCCTCTGTCAGACACACGAACACAGCTCCATGCTCAGACTGTGATCCTGTGTCAGACACACTAACACAGCTCCGTGCTCAGACTGTGATCCTCTGTCAGACACACGAACACAGCTCCATGCTCAGACTGTGATCCTGTGTCAGACACACAGCTCCGTGCTCAGACTGTGATCCTGTGTCAGACACACTAACAAGGCTCCGTGCTCAGACTGTGATCCTGTGTCAGACACACGGCTCCATGCTCAGTCTGTGATCCTGTGTCAGACACACTAACACAGCTCCATGCTCAGACTGTGATCCTGTGTCAGACACACGAACACAGCTCCATGCTCAGACTGTGATCCTGTGTCAGACACACAGCTCCGTGCTCAGACTGTGATCCTGTGTCAGACACACTAACAAGGCTCCGTGCTCAGACTGTGATCCTGTGTCAGACACACGGCTCCATGCTCAGTCTGTGATCCTGTGTCAGACACACTAACACAGCTCCATGCTCAGACTGTGATCCTGTGTCAGACACACTAACAAGGCTCCATGATCAGACTGTGATCCTGTGTCAGACACACGGCTCCATGCTCAGTCTGTGATCCTGTGTCAGACACACGAACACAGCTCCGTGTTCAGACTGTGACCCTGTATCAGACACTCTAACACAGCTCCGTGCTCAGACTGCGATCCTGTGTCAGACACACTAACACGGCTCCGTGCTCAGACTGTGATCCTGTGTCGGACACACTAACACGGCTCCGTGCTCAGACTGTGATCCTGTGTCAGACACACTAACACAGCTCTGTGCTCGGACTGTGATCCTGTGTCAGACACACTAACACAGCTCTGTGCTCGGACTGTGATCCTGTGTCAGACACACCAACACAGCTCTGTGCTCAGTCTGTGATCCTGTGTCAGACACACTAACACAGCTCCGTGTTCAGACTGATCCTGTGTCAGACACACTAACACGGCTCTGTGATCCTGTGTCAGACACACTAACACAGCTCCGTGTTCAGACTGTGATCCTGTGTCAGACACACTAACACGGCTCTGTGATCCTGTGTCAGACACACTAACACAGCTCCGTGCTCAGACTGTGATCCTGTGTCAGACACACTAACACAGCTCCATGCTCAGACTGTGATCCTGTGTCAGACACACTAACACAGCTCCGTGCTCAGACTGTGATCCTGTGTCAGACACACTGACACAGCTCCGTGCTCAGACTGTGATCCTGTGTCAGATACACTAACACGGCTCCGTGCTCAGACTGTGATCCTGTGTCAGATACACTAACACAGCTCCGTGCTCAGACTGTGATCCTGTGTCAGACACACGGCTCCGTGCTCAGACTGTGATCCTGTGTCAGACACACGGCTCCGTGCTCAGACTGTGATCCTGTGTCAGACACACTAACAAGGCTCCGTGTTCAGACTGTGATCCTCTGTCAGACACACGAACACAGCTCCATGCTCAGACTGTGATCCTGTGTCAGACACACTAACACGGCTCCGTGCTCAGACAGTGATCCTGTGTCAGACACACTAACACGGCTCCGTGCTCAGACTGTGATCCTGTGTCAGACACACTAACACAGCTCCGTGTTCAGACTGTGACCCTGTATCAGACACTCTAACACAGCTCCGTGCTCAGACTGCGATCCTGTGTCAGACACACTAACACGGCTCCGTGCTCAGACTGTGATCCTGTGTCGGACACACTAACAAGGCTCCGTGCTCAGACTGTGATCCTGTGTCAGACACACTAACACAGCTCCGTGCTCAGACTGTGATCCTGTGTCAGACACACTAACACAGCTCCGTGCTCAGACTGTGATCCTGTGTCGGACACACTAACACAGCTCCGTGTTCAGACTGTGACCCTGTGTCAGACACACTAACACGGCTCCGTGCTCAGACTGTGATCCTCTGTCAGACACACTAACACAGCTCCGTGCTCAGACTGTGATCCTGTGTCAGACACACTAACACAGCTCCGTGCTCAGACTGTGATCCTGTGTCAGACACACAGCTCCGTGCTCAGACTGTGATCCTGTGTCAGACACACTAACAAGGCTCCGTGCTCAGACTGTGATCCTGTGTCAGACACACGGCTCCATGCTCAGTCTGTGATCCTGTGTCAGACACACTAACACAGCTCCATGCTCAGACTGTGATCCTGTGTCAGACACACTAACAAGGCTCCATGATCAGACTGTGATCCTGTGTCAGACACACGGCTCCATGCTCAGTCTGTGATCCTGTGTCAGACACACGAACACAGCTCCGTGTTCAGACTGTGATCCTGTATCAGACACTCTAACACAGCTCCGTGCTCAGACTGCGATCCTGTGTCAGACACACTAACACGGCTCCGTGCTCAGACTGTGATCCTGTGTCGGACACACTAACACGGCTCCATGCTCAGACTGCGATCCTGTGTCA
The DNA here is from genome assembly GCF_902713615.1 of Scyliorhinus canicula. NCBI lineage: Eukaryota > Metazoa > Chordata > Chondrichthyes > Carcharhiniformes > Scyliorhinidae > Scyliorhinus > Scyliorhinus canicula. The sequence continues at coordinate 227,850,416 of NC_052150.1, read as the reverse complement.
GACACACTAACACGGCTCCGTGCTCAGACTGTGATCCTGTGTCGGACACACTAACACAGCTCCGTGCTCAGACTGTGATCCTGTGTCAGACACACTAACACAGCTCCGTGCTCAGACTGTGATCCTGTGTCAGACACACTAACACAGCTCTGTGCTCGGACTGTGATCCTGTGTCAGACACACTAACACAGCTCCGTGCTCAGACTGTGATCCTGTGTCAGACGCACTAACACGGCTCCGTGTTCAGACTGTGATCCTGTGTCAGACACACTAACACAGCTCTGTGCTCAGTCTGTGATCCTGTGTCAGACACACTAACACAGCTCCATGCTCAGACTGTGATCCTGTGTCAGACACACTAACACAGCTCCGTGCTCAGTCTGTGATCCTGTGTCAGACACACTAACACAGCTCCATGCTCAGACTGTGATCCTGTGTCAGACACCTACACAGCTCCGTGCTCAGACTGTGATCCTGTGTCAGACACACTAACACGGCTCCGTGCTCAGACCGTGACCCTGTGTCAGACACACTAACACAGCTCCGTGCTCAGACTGTGATCCTGTGTCAGACACACGGCTCCATGCTCAGTCTGTGATCCTGTGTCAGATACACTAACACGGCTCTGTGCTCAGACTGTGATCCTGTGTCAGACACACTAACACAGCTCTGTGCTCGGACTGTGATCCTGTGTCAGACACACTAACACAGCTCCGTGCTCAGACTGTGATCCTGTGTCAGACACACGGCTCCGTGCTCAGACTGTGATCCTGTGTCAGACACACTAACACAGCTCCATGCTCAGACTGTGATCCTGTGTCAGACACACTAACACGGCTCCGTGCTCAGACTGTGATCCTGTGTCGGACACACTAACAAGGCTCCGTGCTCAGACTGTGATCCTGTGTCAGACACACTAACACAGCTCCGTGCTCAGACTGTGATCCTGTGTCAGACACACTAACACAGCTCCGTGCTCAGACTGTGATCCTGTGTCGGACACACTAACACAGCTCCGTGTTCAGACTGTGACCCTGTGTCAGACACACTAACACGGCTCCGTGCTCAGACTGTGATCCTCTGTCAGACACACTAACACAGCTCCGTGCTCAGACTGTGATCCTGTGTCAGACACACTAACACAGCTCCGTGCTCAGACTGTGATCCTGTGTCAGACACACAGCTCCGTGCTCAGACTGTGATCCTGTGTCAGACACACTAACAAGGCTCCGTGCTCAGACTGTGATCCTGTGTCAGACACACGGCTCCATGCTCAGTCTGTGATCCTGTGTCAGACACACTAACACAGCTCCATGCTCAGACTGTGATCCTGTGTCAGACACACTAACAAGGCTCCATGATCAGACTGTGATCCTGTGTCAGACACACGGCTCCATGCTCAGTCTGTGATCCTGTGTCAGACACACGAACACAGCTCCGTGTTCAGACTGTGATCCTGTATCAGACACTCTAACACAGCTCCGTGCTCAGACTGCGATCCTGTGTCAGACACACTAACACGGCTCCGTGCTCAGACTGTGATCCTGTGTCGGACACACTAACACGGCTCCATGCTCAGACTGCGATCCTGTGTCAGACACACTAACACGGCTCCGTGCTCAGACTGTGATCCTGTGTCGGACACACTAACACAGCTCCGTGCTCAGACTGTGATCCTGTGTCAGACACACTAACACAGCTCCGTGCTCAGACTGTGATCCTGTGTCAGACACACTAACACAGCTCTGTGCTCGGACTGTGATCCTGTGTCAGACACACTAACACGGCTCTGTGATCCTGTGTCAGACACACTAACACAGCTCCGTGCTCAGACTGTGATCCTGTGTCAGACGCACTAACACGGCTCCGTGTTCAGACTGTGATCCTGTGTCAGACACACTAACACAGCTCTGTGCTCAGTCTGTGATCCTGTGTCAGACACACTAACACAGCTCCATGCTCAGACTGTGATCCTGTGTCAGACACACTAACACAGCTCCGTGCTCAGTCTGTGATCCTGTGTCAGACACACTAACACAGCTCCATGCTCAGACTGTGATCCTGTGTCAGACACCTACACAGCTCCGTGCTCAGACTGTGATCCTGTGTCAGACACACTAACACGGCTCCGTGCTCAGACCGTGACCCTGTGTCAGACACACTAACACAGCTCCGTGCTCAGACTGTGATCCTGTGTCAGACACACGGCTCCATGCTCAGTCTGTGATCCTGTGTCAGATACACTAACACGGCTCTGTGCTCAGACTGTGATCCTGTGTCAGACACACTAACACAGCTCTGTGCTCGGACTGTGATCCTGTGTCAGACACACTAACACAGCTCCGTGCTCAGACTGTGATCCTGTGTCAGACACACGGCTCCGTGCTCAGACTGTGATCCTGTGTCAGACACACTAACACAGCTCCATGCTCAGACTGTGATCCTGTGTCAGACACACTAACACAGCTCCGTGCTCAGACTGTGATCCTGTGTCAGACACACTAACAAGGCTCCGTGTTCAGACTGTGATCCTGTGTCAGACACACTAACACAGCTCCGTGCTCAGACTGTGATCCTGTGTCAGACACACTAACACAGCTCCGTGCTCAGACTGTGATCCTGTGTCAGACACACTAACACAGCTCCATGCTCAGACTGTGATCCTGTGTCAGACACTAACACAGCTCCGTGCTCAGACTGTGATCCTGTGTCAGACACACAGCTCCGTGCTCAGACTGTGATCCTGTGTCAGACGCACTAACACAGCTCCGTGCTCAGACCGTGATCCTGTGTCAGACACACTAACACGGCTCCGTGCTCAGACCGTGATCCTGTGTCAGGCACACTAACACAGCTCCGTGCTCAGACTGCGATCCTGTGTCAGACACACTAACACGGCTCCGTGTTCAGACTGTGATCCTGTGTCAGACACACTAACACAGCTCCGTGCTCAGACTGTGATCCTGTGTCAGACATACTAACACAGCTCCGTGTTCGGACTGTGATCCTGTGTCAGACACACTAACACAGCTCCGTGCTCAGACTGTGATCCTGTGTCAGACACACTAACAAGGCTCCGTGTTCAGACTGTGATCCTGTGTCAGACACACTAACACAGCTCCGTGCTCAGACTGTGATCCTGTGTCAGACACACTAACACAGCTCCGTGCTCAGACTGTGATCCTGTGTCAGACACACTAACACAGCTCCATGCTCAGACTGTGATCCTGTGTCAGACACTAACACAGCTCCGTGCTCAGACTGTGATCCTGTGTCAGACACACAGCTCCGTGCTCAGACTGTGATCCTGTGTCAGACGCACTAACACAGCTCCGTGCTCAGACCGTGATCCTGTGTCAGACACACTAACACGGCTCCGTGCTCAGACCGTGATCCTGTGTCAGGCACACTAACACAGCTCCGTGCTCAGACTGCGATCCTGTGTCAGACACACTAACACGGCTCCGTGTTCAGACTGTGATCCTGTGTCAGACACACTAACACAGCTCCGTGCTCAGACTGTGATCCTGTGTCAGACATACTAACACAGCTCCGTGTTCGGACTGTGATCCTGTGTCAGACACACTAACACAGCTCCGTGCTCAGACTGTGATCCTGTGTCAGACACACAGCTCCGTGCTCAGACTGTGATCCTGTGTCAGACACACTAACACAGCTCCGTGCTCAGACTGTGATCCTGTGTCAGACACACAGCTCCGTGCTCAGACTGTGATCCTGTGTCGGAAACACTAACACAGCTCCGTGCTCAGTCTGTGATCCTGTGTCAGACACACTAACACAGCTCCGTGTTCGGACTGTGACACTGTGGCCTCTCTGCGCTCTCCACCCTCGACTGCCTGCTCCTCCCCTGACCCCACCCTCAGTCCTGACTGCCTGCTCCTCCCTTTGCCTCCCCTACCCTAGTCTTGACTGCCTCCCCCACCCCAGTCCTGACTGCCTGTCTTCCATCTTGACAGGTTCTGGATGACAAGAATGTTCGCCGGCGTTTCCGCGCGAGTAACTATCAGAGCACGACCCGAGTGAAGCCCTTCATCTGTACCATGCCGATGAGACTGGATGACGGCTGGAATCAGATCCAATTTAACTTGTCCGACTTCACTCGCCGAGCCTACGGAACCAATTACATCGAGACACTGCGAGTGCAGGTGAGGCACACGGGGCCTGGGAGGAGGAGTACACCATTTGGCCCCTCCACACTCCTCTGATTAAAATCGTGGCTGTTCTGCCTGATATATCTATTCCCACGTTTTTCCTGCCCCCTGAGCGGCGTGAGGCAGCAGTGCTAACCAGTGCGCTACCATCCCCCCCCCCCCCCCCCCCCCGAATGCTCTTAAATTAGTTTCCCTCCGACTCCAAAAACCAGAGACTCCGGAGGTTAGGGTTGTTTTTATAGAGTCACAGAATGTTGCAGCCCATCGTGTCCTCGCGGCCAACTATTCGAATCCCATTTTCCAGCCTTGTGCGCTGTGGTGTTTCAAATGCTTGTCTAAATGCTTCTTAAATGTTATGAGGGTTCTCGCCTCTACCACCCTTTCAGGCAGACTGTTCCAGATTCCCCTTCTGGGTGAAAAAGGGTTTTCCTGAAATCCCCTCTAAATCTCCTGCTCCTGACCTTAAATCGATGTTCCCTGGTTATTGACCTCTCTACTAATGGATAAATGTTTTTTCCTATCCACACCTATCTGTGTCCCTCATAATTTTGTACACTTTCAACAGGCCCGCCCCTCAGCCCTCTCTGCTCGAAGGAGAACAACCCCAACCTAATCAACCTCTCTTCATAGCTGAAACGTTCCAGCCCAGGCAGCATCTTGGTGAATCTCCTCCGTACCCTCTCCAATATAATCACATCCTTCCTATAGTGTGGCAACCAGAACTGCACACAGAACTCTAGCTGTGGCCTAACCAGTGTTTTATACGGCTCCATCATAACCTCCCTGCTCTCATATTCTGTGCTGTGGCTAAAAATGGCGAGTGTCGCACATGACTTTTTGCCAGGTCGGAACGGCTACCTGGGCGCCCTAGCAACACCAGGGTGGCACCTGGACAGCACAACCAGGGGTGCCAGGCTAGCAGTCCCTGGGTAGCATCACCCCCCCCCCCCCCCCCCCAACATGCCTCTGGCGTACGTCTGGACCATGTTTGTGGAGACCAGTGCTAACCAACGCTCGCTCAGGGTCTCCAAGACCCTCGTATGTCTTCTTAACCACCTGTCTGCTTGTCCTGCTGCCTTCCGGAATCTTTGGACAGGCATCCCAAGATCCCTCTGTACTTCCTCATGTCCTACCATTCATTGTGTATTCCCTTGACTTGTTAGTCTCCTGAAATGCATCACCTCGTACGCTTCAGGGTTAAATTCCATTTGCCATTGCTCTGCCCATCCCACCAGACCACCTATATCGTAGCGTAATCTGAGGCTTTCCTCCTCACTATTTACCACATCACCAATTTCCATGTCATCTGCGAGCTTACTGATCATATCCTCCACATTCCTGTCTAGATCATTAATGTACACTACAAGCAGCAGGGGACCCAGCACCGAACCCTGCGGTACACCGCTGGACACAGCCTGCCAGTCACAAATACAACCTTCCACCATCACCCTCTGCCCCACCTCCCCCACCTCCCCAGGACAAAGCAATGCTGATTAACCTTGATTAATCCCTGCCACTCCAAGTGGAGATTAATTCTGTCCCTCAGGATGTTTTCCAATAACTTCCCCACCACTGACGTTGGACTCAGGCCTGTAATAACCTGGTTCTCCCCTTCTTCACTTCTTGAATAATGGTATCACATTAGCTGTCCTCCAGTCTTCTGGCACCTCTCCTGTGGTCAGAGAGGATTTGAAAATTATTGTCAAGAGCCCCTGCAATCTCCCCTCTCGCCCCCCCCCCCCCCCCCCACAGCAGCCGAGAACACATCTCATCAGGGCCTCGGGACTGAGCCACGTTTAATCCCAATTAAAACCTCCCCTCTCAATGTTACTCTGTTCAGTTATATCACAGACCCTCTCCCTGATTCCTGTACCTGTGATGTCCTACTCCATCATGAACACAGATGCAAAATACTCGTTTAATATCTTGTCTCCATCTTTCAGTTCCACTATTACCAAAATGCTCCCCCACTCACACCTCTACCACCTGCCCAGCATCATTCTCTAAAATTGGGACAAGTGCTGCCCCCCTCCCCCCTCCCCCTTCTTGTACTACCTTCTATGTGCTGGCTCAGAAAGCCCCCCCCCCCCCCCCCCTGTGCTGGCTCAGAAAGTCCTGGACGCACTTTAAGAATTTTGCCCTCTCTAAACTTTTCACACTTTGCCTGTTCCAATTAATAGTGGGGGAGTTGAAATCTCCAACCATTCATACCCTATTATTTTTGCACTTCTGAGATTGGCCCAGACATCTGCTCTTCAATCTCTCACAGACTGTTTGGGGGTCTATACTACAATCCCAGAAAAGTGATGGGGGATGGATGGTGTGTGTGGGTAACTCTGTGATGGGGGATGGATGGTGTGTGTATGGGTAACTCTGTGATGAGGGATGGATGGTGTGTGGTGTAACTGATGGGGGATGGATGGTGTGTGTGGGTAACTCTGTGATGGGGGATGGATGGTGTGTGTGGGTAACTCTGTGATTGGGGGATGGATGGTGTGTGTGGGTAACTCTGTGATGGGGGATGGATGGTGTGTGTATGGGTAACTCTGTGATGGGGGATGGATGGTGTGTGTATGGGTAACTCTGTGATGGGGGATGGATGGTGTGTGTATGGGTAACTCTGTGATGGGGGATGGATGGTGTGTGTGGATAACTGTGATGGGGGATGGATGGTGTGTGTGGGTAACTCTGATGGGGGATGGATGGTGTGTGTGGGTAACTGTGATGGGGGATGGATGGTGTGTGTGTAACTGTGATGGGGGATGGATGGTGTGTGTGGGTGGGTAACTGTGATGGGGGATGGATGGTGTGTGGGTAACTCTGTGTGATGGGGGGTGGATGGTGTGTGGTGTAACTCTGTGATGGGGGATGGATGGTGTGTGGTGTAACTCTGTGATGGGGGTGGATGGTGTGTGGTGTAACTCTGTGATGGGGGATGGATGGTGTGTGGTGTAACTCTGTGATGGGGGATGGATGGTGTGTGTGTAACTCTGTGATGGGGGATGGATGGTGTGTGGTGTAACTCTGTGATGGGGGATGGATGGTGTGTGGTGTAACTCTGTGATGGGGGATGGATGGTGTGTGGTGTAACTCTGATGGGGGATGGATGGTGTGTGGTGTAACCCTGTGATGGGGGATGGATGGTGTGTGTGTAACTCTGATGGGGGATGGATGGTGTGTGGGTAACTCTGTGATGAGGGGATGGATGGTGTGTGTGTAACTCTGATGGGGGATGGATGGTGTGTGGGTAACTCTGTGATGGGGGATGGATGGTGTGTGGGTAACTCTGTGTGATGGGGGGTGGATGGTGTGTGGTGTAACTCTGTGATGGGGGATGGATGGTGTGTGGTGTAACTCTGTGATGGGGGATGGATGGTGTGTGGTGTAACTCTGTGATGGGGGATGGATGGTGTGTGGTGTAACTCTGTGATGGGGGATGGATGGTGTGTGGTGTAACTCTGTGATGGGGATGGATGGTGTGTGTGGGTAACTCTGTGATGGGGGATGGATGGTGTGTGGGTAACTCTGTGATGGGGGATGGATGGTGTGTGGGTAACTCTGTGATGGGGGATGGATGGTGTGTGGTGTAACTGATGGGGGATGGATGGTGTGTGGGTAACTCTGTGATGGGGGATGGATGGTGTGTGGTGTAACTCTGTGATGGGGATGGATGGTGTGTGGGTAACTGATGGGGATGGATGGTGTGTGGGTAACTGATGGGGATGGATGGTGTGTGTATGGGTAACACTGTGATGGGGGATGGATGGTGTGTGTGGGTAACTCTGTGATGAGGGGGATGGATGGTGTGTATGGGTAACTCTGATGGGGGATGGATGGTGTGTGGTGTAACTCTGTGATGGGGGATGGATGGTGTGTGGGTAACTCTGTGATGGGGGATGGATGGTGTGTGGTGTAACTGATGGGGGATGGATGGTGTGTGTAACTGTGATGGGGATGGATGGTGTGTGGGTAACTCTGTGATGGGGGATGGATGGTGTGTGGGTAACTCTGTGATGGGGGATGGATGGTGTGTGTGGGTAACTCTGTGATGGGGATGGATGGTGTGTGGGTAACTGATGGGGATGGATGGTGTGTGGGTAACTGATGGGGATGGATGGTGTGTGGGTAACTGATGGGGATGGATGGTGTGTGTATGGGTAACACTGTGATGGGGGATGGATGGTGTGTGTGGGTAACTCTGTGATGGGGGATGGATGGTGTGTGTGGGTAACTCTGTGATGGGGGATGGATGGTGTGTGTGGGTAACTGTGATGGGGGATGGATGGTGTGTGTGGGTAACTCTGTGATGAGGGGGTGGATGGTGTGTGGGTAACTCTGTGATGGGGGATGGATGGTGTGTGGGTAACTCTGTGATGAGGGGATGGATGGTGTGTGGTGTAACTCTGATGGGGGATGGATGGTGTGTAACTCTGTGATGGGGATGGATGGTGTGTGGGTAACTCTGTGATGAGGGGATGGATGGTGTGTGGTGTAACTCTGATGGGGGATGGATGGTGTGTGTGGGTAACTGATGGGGGATGGATGGTGTGTATGGGTAACTCTGTGATGGGAGATGGATGGTGTGTGTGGTGTAACTCTGATGGGGGATGGATGATGTGTGTGGTGTAACTCTGTGATGAGGGGATGGATGGTGTGTGGGTAACTCTGATGGGGGATGGATGGTGTGTATGGGTAACTCTGTGATGGGAGATGGATGGTGTGTGTGGGTAACTCTGATGGGGGATGGATGGTGTGTGTGTGTGTAACTCTGTGATGGGGGGATGGATGGTGTGTGTGTGTGTAACTCTGTGATGGGGGATGGATGGTGTGTGTGTGTAACTCTGATGAGGGGATGGATGGTGTGTGGGTAACTCTGATGGGGGATGGATGGTGTGTGTGTGTGTAACTCTGATGGGGGATGGATGGTGTGTATGGGTAACTCTGTGATGGGAGATGGATGGTGTGTGTGGTGTAACTCTGTGATGGGGGATGGATGGTGTGTGTGTGTAACTCTGATGAGGGGATGGATGGTGTGTGGGTAACTCTGATGGGGGATGGATGGTGTGTATGGGTAACTCTGTGATGGGAGATGGATGGTGTGTGTGTGTAACTCTGTGATGGGGATGGATGGTGTGTGGGTAACTCTGTGATGGGGGATGGATGGTGTGTGTGGGTAACTCTGTGATGAGGGGATGGATGGTGTGTGGTGTAACTGATGGGGGATGGATGGTGTGTGTATGGGTAACTCTGTGATGAGGGGATGGATGGTGTGTGTGGGTAACTCTGTGATGGGGGATGGATGGTGTGTGGGTAACTCTGTGATGGGGGATGGATGGTGTGTGTGTAACTCTGTGATGGGGATGGATGGTGTGTGTGTAACTGATGGGGATGGATGGTGTGTGGTGTGTAACTCTGATGGGGGATGGATGGTGTGTGTAACTCTGATGAGGGGGTGGATGGTGTGTGTATGGGTAACTCTGTGATGGGGGATGGATGGTGTGTGTATGGGTAACTCTGTGATGGGGATGGATGGTGTGTGGGTAACTCTGTGATGGGGGATGGATGGTGTGTGTGGGTAACTCTGTGATGGGGGATGGATGGTGTGATTTCTTTTTCTAGTTCTGGTTTTCATCCCAAGAGCAGAAACTGAATCCACAGATAATCTGAGCTGTTTAACTGATCTCCACATCTTTGTGGGTGGCAGGGCTGTCGTCTAGCCTGGGTGCATATTTTATGTTTCAGTTGGCTTCAAGTAACAATTCCCCAATGTGTATCAGCTGCATATTGTGATTGGAATCTGAGAGATGTGTTAATCCAAACCCCTCCCTGGTCGATCCCGATCCGTTCCTGAGTGTTGATTTCACTTTCACTGAAGAGGGTTGAGTAAAAGAGTTATCCTGTTTGCTTCGCAGATTCACGCAAACTGTCGGATCCGCCGCGTTTACTTCTCTGACAGGCTGTACTCGGAGGACGAGCTCCCAGCAGAATTCAAACTTTACCTACCTGTACAGAATAAGGCCAAGGTGAGTCTGGAGCAAACTATGGACTCCTTACATTAACCAGAGCTGTGGTATCAGCACAACTGGGCTGGGCAACCTTGTGTAAGATTGACAGGAGGGGTGGGATGGATTGAACACAGTGGTGCAGGGAGGTGGGACGTGACAACGGATGGTCAGCTGTGAGGTTTTTGGTTTGTTTGCATTTGGAGAAGGTATTGTAAACTGTCACAGGCCAGTGCTGCAGACAGACTGGGCTTCCTGCTTGTTCTCCCAACATTCATGTAAAAATAGTAACTTTTAAAAAGCCAGCAGATATCTCCTGGTTCTGACCTCCCAGTGCCACTCCCCTGATCCTTGAAGTGAGGATGGATGTTCTGAAGAGGGGAGGGGGGGGGGGGAAATCACCAGTGCATGTCAAGTCTGAAGTCATAGAACCATCAGATTCCTGTAGTGCAAAAGGGGGCCATTTGGTCCATCGAGTCTGCACTAACTCTCCGAAAGAGTTCCCAACCTAGCCCCCCCCTCCCAGCTCATCACCCCTGTTAATCTTCACATCGTTGGACACAAAGGGGCAATATATCGTGGCCAATCCACCTAACCTGCAGAATTTTGGACTGTGGGAGGAAACCCACACAGACATGGTGGGAATGTGCAAACTCCACACAGACAGTGACCCACGGTTGGAATCGAGCCTGGGTCCCTGGCGCTGTGAGGCAGCAGTCACTATGTTGCCCTTGGAAGCACTCTGCCCAGCCAAAGCAAAGTCCCCATCTTGGGTGATTATTCTAAAAGTTATTTTATTATATCTAATCAGTTTTTAAAAAAGATTCTCCACCCCATGACATTCTTGATTTTTTTCCATTCTCCATGTGTTTGGTTGGGAGGGACAGGAAGCTACTGAATGGCTGCTAACCTGACAGGAATGTTCAATGATTGACTCGCAGGGAGCAAAGAGCCCTGTGTTGGTGAATTTTACACACCGCAATCTGCTACCCACCTGCTTTGGTAACAGAATAAAGGGAGGAGGCAAGGACTGCAGAGATCTAACACATAATCTGTCCTAAACATTTCTCTCTACAGTGAGAAACGCAAGCAGGATGAAGGTTCCATATACTGTCAGAAGTCCAGCACCCCTCCCTCTCTCCAGCACCACCGTCTTCCCCAACACGGAGAAACCCTACACAAAGTAAATGTTTTGTATATTTTCATTTAATATAAACCCAGTGATTTAAACTTTTTGTTCAATATTGCATCTTTTATCTGAAATAAACTTTCTTACACCTGAGCTGCGCCCAGTGTTTTGCTGATGGAGGTCTGTGGCGTAAGGTACATATTCAAGTGGAGCACTATCCCGATAGAGACTGCGGTCTGTCTTAGGAAGCCATGATGTGGAGATGCCGGCATTGGACTGGGGCGAGCACAGTAAGAAGTCTTACAACACCAGGTTAAAGTCCAACAGGTTTGTTTCAAACACAAGCTTTCGGAGCACTGCTCCTTTACCTGGTGTTGTAAGACTTCTTACTGTCTTGGGAAGGGCAGTGAAAGCAGCCCTTCCAGCATCGGCCAGACCCTGAGATTAAATGGTGCTGACTGGTGTCATTCTATTTTATTCCTTCACGGATTGAGCCTCACTGACTGGACTCGCATTTACCGTCCATCCCTAACGGCCCTGGAGAAGGTGGTGGTGGTGAGCTGCCATGCTGAACCTGGATGGCGTGGAGAACCCAAATTGCTGCTCAACTGACCCAGCGACAGTGAATGAATGGTGATAAAGTTCCAAGTCATGATTGGGGGACTTAACAGATGGTGGTGCGATATGTCCTCGAGGTGTTGAAGCAGCCTTGGTGAATTGCTGAAATGTATGGTGGGGTGGGGGGGGAGGTTATAGCTCAGTAAATGCCACTTGATAACAATATGGATCACTCATTCCATCATTTTGCTCATGATTGATGGTAGACTAGGTGGTAATTGGATACCTCAAGAATTTAAAGAGCTGGGGAATTTGCCAGTGTTGTCTCTGTACTCAGGTTACAGGACAGTTCAGGAATCAGCAGCAGGAGAAGTGGAGAGAGCGAGCGCGCCTCCAACCAAAATCACCAATATTTGCAAGGTAGCTATACTGATGTCCCAAACAGGGATGGAGCTATTGGTGAGTAGCTGGTAAGTGTTTCTTGCTAATATGTGGAAGGTCATGGTCGGGTATCTCAGCCCCATAGAATGCCCATCCTGTGTCATTTGGGAAATACTGGACATGTCACATCACTGTCTAGTATCAATCAGCAAACTTGAGCAGCAACTGAGGCACTATGGTGCATCCATGAGGCTTTGAACATAGCACATGTGTGGAGATGGTCACCGTAGCAGCTTAATAATATTAAGGCAGCGAGGGAATGAATGACCACCAGATAAACTAGGAGGACCAGGCAGGTAAGGCAGGGGTTCCATGAGTGCTTCTCTCTTTCTGGTTTAGCACAGTGGGCTAAACAGCTGGTTGTCATGCAGAACCAGGCCAGCAGCACGGGTTGAATTCCTGTACCAGCTTCCCTGAACAGGCGCAGGAATGTGGTGACTAGGGGCTTTTCACTAACTTCATTGAAGCCTACTTGTGACAATAAGCGATTATATAACCGGTATTCGGTACTCAGGAGGCCAGGTCCCCGACCAGTAAACAGGGATGGGGTGGAGGGTGAGCAGAGGAGTGGTAGGGGATGTAATAGGGAGGACAGGTGCTTCTTGGGATGGGTGAGGGTGACCAGTCAGAACATATGGCCCATATTGGCACCAGCGACATAGGTGGGAAGAGGTCTTTAAATTCCTGAGGGAAGTATATAGCTAAGATCAATAACATGGGGAAGGAAGAAAGGTGTTTCTGGACATTATGGAGGGCAGGTGGACAGTGCATTGTTTGGAAGTAATCATAATTCAGTTTGATTTAAGGACAAAGAGCAGGAATAAAAGCTACAATGTGATTTGGCAAAAGTGGATTGGAAACAACTGTTTGAAGATACTGTGAGAAGCATTCAAGAAAAGAGATAACAGAGCAAGCAAGCCTGTTGTGCAGCATTTCTAGGTCAATGGGTAGCCAGTATAGCAGGAGCTCCAAATGCTGCCTGCCTGGAATAGAAAGGCAGTGCTGTAATTTAGGAAAAGTTGTCAATGAGGAATGGGCAAATGTTGGCCTAGCTATCAAGGCCAAACGCCATTAATTAATTTGTAGCACCTTTTTTTTAAAAAAAGTAATGAAATGTCCCAAATTGCAGAAGGGCCTGGGTAACCAATGGAACAGCGCTCAGTGGTGGAGGGGGCTTGGCACGATGCTTAAGAGGCCAGAATTCGAGGAGTACAGCTATCAGAGGGCTGTGGGGCTGGAGAAAATGAGAAACAGCCAGAGGGATGTGTGTCGCTTGACCAGGAGCCTCTCAGATAGCTCCTTTAAAGATCACAATCCCAGATAGTTTCACAGTCCACTGAAGGAACTCACTGCACACAACCAATTCATCAAAAGCTTCATGAACTTGTTTAAAATGATTGTTTTATTAAAAACCCCTATTGCAGGAACTACCCGAAGAGTAGCCATTTTCTCAGGCCTGGCCAGGCTTAATTTCCCATGATCTCCATTTATCTATTTAATTTCCATGATTAAGGTACAATTTGAAAAACCTCCCTCAAGACATGGCATAAGATTGAAACCATTACAGTATTAGACATTGAACATACATATATAAAACTGTACAACAAACATGTTGGGTGGGACATCACAGACCTCTTTGTTGCAACTGTAACTCCATGAAGAAGTGGATGAAGGCTCGATGGAATTCTGATCCCAGATTACAGCTGCGCAGCATAAAAGATGGAAAGAGGAGGAAGAGACACACATACATACACCAGTCAAAGCTCAGCTATTTCTCAGAGGGAGAGACTGACAGACACCAGTTGAGGCACATAGATTGTTTTCTGGGATACGGTGGTCATTCCTTGTAATGGGGGCTGCGGTTGTGAAATCGCTAGCTGACGTACCGTTTGGTAAACAAGTTTTGGAGTTGTGTTCTTTTAAATCAAAAGGCTGTCATCATGACCAAGAGATTTAACAAACCTAGTAAAATGAGGTGGTTAGAGTCCATGATTAGTATTCAACAGTAATTAAATTCCAGCCAACACTGCTCAGTGAGTTGTCTATAGGTCAGGTTGTGTAATAGAAACATTGAATTCATAGAGTGCAGAAGGAGACCATTTGGCCCATCGAGTCTGCACTGACCCTCTGAAAGAGCACTCTACCTAGGCCCACTCCCCCACCCTATCCCCGTAACCCCACCTAACCTGCACGTCTTGGACACCAAGGGGCAATTTAACATGGCCAATCCACCTAACCTGCACATCTTTGTACTGGGGGAGGAAACCCACGCAGACACGGGGGAGAAAGTTCAAACTCCACACGGACAGTGAACAGAGGACTGAATTGAACCCGTGTCCCTGGTGCTGAGACAGTAGTGCTAACCACTGTGCCGTATTAAACAGCGCATTTCGAACTGCAGGGATATTAGTGAACCAGATGGGGTTTTTACAACAATCGGCGATAGTCAGGAGTCAGGCAGGTCACGATAGCTCAGGAGTTCCCACGTTATAATGATTCCTATCACAGGGCAGAGGGATTAGTGGGAAGCAGAGCTCCAGATCAGAATACAAAGTCCTCATGCTGGGAGTTTCTCAGCTCACAGGCAGTGCATTTGCAAGAAAAAAAGATGGATCAAAACCGAGCTGTATATTCAAAAATGAGCACAGGCACCACTGAAAATGGACAGGAGGTTTCTGAATACAGATCCGGTTAGTAAAGGCCTGTGTCCTCCAAAACCTGCTCCCCATCATTAATAAATGAGCCCCTCTCCACACACATTCAACATTTGGACGGATGGGGAAGCACATTAGAAACTTAAAGTTGGCCTGATCTGCCTGAACAGATAATAGTCCAGAGATTGCATCGCTGATCGCCGCTGCAGCTTTATCACCATACAGTCAAAGACAGGAAACAAAATTTACAATCAGAAGGTAGAAGTTCAGTCAGGCACTTAGTGAGAAACAACCAAGTTGCCGAGGATGGTCTCTGCTCCAGGCTGGTTTCAGCCCCCTTAAGATACAAGCATCAAAACAAAAATAGTTTTTTGAATGACTAGAGTTCATGGTGGGAATCTTCTCCAACACTTAATTCATACTGTGAC
The DNA here is from genome assembly GCF_902713615.1 of Scyliorhinus canicula. Taxonomy (NCBI): domain Eukaryota; kingdom Metazoa; phylum Chordata; class Chondrichthyes; order Carcharhiniformes; family Scyliorhinidae; genus Scyliorhinus; species Scyliorhinus canicula. The sequence goes on along the minus strand of NC_052150.1, from coordinate 227,835,032 downwards.
GTGGTGAAACCTACATCCACTCCAGGCGCACACACGGTGGGTGTGAAGAAATGGATAATCGGGAGTGTAGCTACAGGACAGTGGTGCAAGTATTGCTTAAAATACTCGCCCACCTAACTTTTTAAATGTATTAATAAAGACGAGATGAAGGGCTGTCAGGCCAGGACTCCTTCCTGAGAGGTTATTCTATACATGTAGTTAATTCAGTGACCTCACTGGCTGTAGTGGGGATTTCAGCTTTGTTACAGGTGGGCATTTCCAGGGCCGGGGGGCACTCATGGAGTTTGGCGGCCGTGCCCCTTGGGTGCATATCTGGAAATCGAGTGGAGGTTCTGCAGCTTCCCGCGTGGCAGCCGCTTGGGATAAACGGACTGTTGCCGACCTGGCTTGGGTGAAGTTTGGTCATTCCAGCTCGCGCTCAAATTTGGAATCACTTCAGAAATCTACACAAAATTAATAACTAATTCGCCTGAAGGCGTACGATACGAGCTCTCCCTCAGAGAGCACTCACTCTCGTTGACGAGTTTGAAATTTCTTCATGTTACCGCACAACCATTTTGTTTGGCACGAGTTGAAAGGAAAACCTCTCCACAAGCAAGCGTGAAACAGGAAGCTTTGCACATGTAACTGCTGAATTTCAACTGGAACAGGAACGGTGTCAAAGGCCCTCACAGTCCCAGACTGTACCTAGGCAGCCTCCCGGAGGCTGACACCAGGTTGATTCATTCCTCACTAAATACATCGGGCGATTGTGCAAAACGAGGTACAAAGCAGCAGATTGTGTCGCAAAGAGCTAAAACAAGGTTGGCTTCAGGGAGAAGTATTAATAAAAATATAAATGAATCTTCTCTCCACCCAATAAACCGAGACATCACCAACATATCCCTGAAGAGAGTGTTTGTGGAACATATTTTATTCAGCTTTGCTCAGTGGGGACGGTCTGGTTATGATCTTATCGATCACTGTATTAACCAGTTGAGCTGAGCAGACAGATCCTCATGGTCGTGTTGACTAGCCACCCTTCAGCCCCGCCTGTGGCTTAGTGCAGGTGAAGGGACTCGGACAGCACCAGTTCAGACATCTGCGAACTACACCTGCCAGCTGTGTCACTCCATCAAACTTTAACTCAAAGGTTAGTGGGGGGGGGGGGGGGGGGGGGGGGGTGAGCACAGCCCTTTGCAACATCACCCAACCTCCCCACACAACGGATAGTTCATTCATTCAGAGCGGCCGGAGACGTGGGGACGAGGAACAAACCTCACCTGCATCAACTCAATAGACATTTTACTTTTTTACTTCGAGCAAACATTCCACACCCAATCACCCGGGGGGGGGGGGGGGGGGGGAGAGAGAGAGAGAGAGAGGGGGGGGGGGGGGGGGGGTTTAATCCAGGGCGCTGATTTCAATCAAAAAGACAATGGAGAAATCCGACATCGAGCTCATTAACTCCCAGGAACACATTCCTGAACACAACTATCCCAAATCCACCCCACCATCAGGAATATTGATTTCAGGGACGGAGGACATGGGACAATGGCAAACGCATCAGTTTTAACAGAAACCAAGAAATTCAAACCCTTTGTGAAGATGGAAAAATAGTTTTCCTTTTAAGGGCTTCTACCCCTTCTACCCCCCCCCCCCCCCCCCCCCGTCACAGGGCTCAGCAACGAGCCCCATCTCTAGTCAGAGGAGATTTTCAATGTTAATACCTTCAAATAGAACACTGAGCAGCAGCTGTGAGATCCAAGAGAGATCTTCAACAGAAAAAACCCAATAATCAACAATGTGCTTTAATCTCCGACATGGGGGGGGGGGGGGGCAGGGAGAAGAGGTGAATGAAATATCTCTCAACGGGATGCCACTGTGTCCCTGTTGTCAGCAGACTGACACAGCCTCACCTTCCTCTTGGACAGTTGCACCCCTCATCTCAGTGGCTAGTTGAAATGCTACTTTTAACCTCGTTCTCCTCCATCCTAACACCCGCTAATCCTCCCTGTCCATCAGCTTCAGTTCCCTCTCTGGGCTCCAATTGCAATATTCAGTGACTGAGGTCCCATATTTCTCACTGATCTGTGGGAGCTGAGTTCATGCGCACACACCCACACCCGCTGTAAACGGATTAATCAAAGGGATGGTGCCCCCGTGTTCCACAAAAACTTCCCTTCATCCAAAAAATATATATAAATTCCTCTCTGAGAAATTTCCAGCAATTATAAAAATAAACAAGACAGGCGTCATCACAGTCCTTGCTCATCCACGAGATCCTGTCGTTGTAGCTTTCCCGCAATCACTGACGTCCCTCATAGTTCAGGATGTAATAATCGTGCACATACATCAGCACCGCCACTGGCTGCCCAATGATCAGGGACAGCCACACTGCTGCATTGCCGTAATTCCCACTCAGAAACCTGCCAACCAACCATGCCAGCGGAACCTGGAAGTGAAAAAAGGTCAAAGTCATTCCATTTCTTTTTAACTTTCTGTACTTCACCCTCCCTGTCTCCACCTTCACCAACCTCCCGATAGACACAGCTGACGGCATGAATAACAGAACCAGCCTGACAAAAGTACAGTAGTCTCTGCATTAACCTGGGGTTCAGACCTTGCAGCCCTTAACCACATGGCCAAATTCACTTCTCCAATTCAGTGGAACACAAATGTAGCTGACAATTTAAAAAAATAAAATAAATTTAGAGTACCCAATTCATTTTTTCCAATTAAGGGGCAATTTAGCGTGGCCAATCCACCTGCCCTGCACATCTTTGGGTCGTGGGGGTGAAACCCACGCAAACACAGGGAGAATGTACAAACTCCACACGGACAGTGACTCAGAGCCGGGATCGAACCTGGGACCTCGGCGCCATGAGGCCGCAGTGCTAACCACTGCGCCACCGTGCTGCCGATAGCCAACAATTCTGGGCATCGCATTTGTTAAGCTTAAAATCACCTCTTTAGACTGGTCTGTGGGGAATAGGGTGGGAAATGACCTGCAGCGGAGGTGATCAGAAATGTATTACTAAGCTGCCGTGTTTACTCTGCTGTCTGTTTTTAAAACCAGTTCTAATCGCAGTAGCTTGCCCTCTGTGAGCATGGGAGAGGAAGGAAATTGTCCACAGCCTGCATCTCTCTTCCCCCCCCCCCCCCCCCCCGCTCGTGCAATAACTGTGACGTTCAGAGTTGAAGGTTTGTTACAACTCGAGGAAACCTACTGCCAAGTCAAGAGGAACATCCCCTTATTTTTCTAGAAATGTTACCGATTTGTGCAGACCTGCTCCCAAACAACCGGGAACCAGTGCACCCAGTCCATCCTGCTCAGCATCCCGACGAAGAACTGCAGCAGAACAGGATGTTTCAGCTTCTCCAAATACACCTCCCACCACCAAAAGCCCAGAATCAGGCGGCTCTGTTACCGTGAGCTACTCACCTGAGCCATCATCCCCATGAACGCCCACAGGCGGAACATCTTCAGAGGAACACTGACCAAGTACTAGAGAAATAAGACAGTCATTAGGACCCAAAGTAGTGACACAGTTGAAGCATTACCTGGAAATCGTGGCGTTGAGGGTCAGCCGATACTCAGCTGGTAGCATTCTCACCCAAATCAGGAGATGATGGGTTCAAGCCTCACTCCAGGGCTTGGGTACATAATCCAGGCATAACCCCCTCAATGCCTTACTATAGGAGTGCTGCAATGTTGCAGGTGCCTTTCTTTGGAGGTGACAGGAGTTAGAGATGGCTCTTGGGGCTAAAGGGATCAAAGGACATGGGGGGGAGAAGTGGGAACTGGTTTCTGTGTTGGATGAATAGCCATGATCAAAATGAATGGCAGAGCAGACTCGATGGGCCGAACGGCCTATTTCCGCTCCTATGTCTTATGACAAATTATCAGATTGAAACCCAACTCATTATTAATCTGGTGGTTGCTGTACACCAATTGTACCATGTGTTCCAACAGTGTCACGGACTATCTCAAAACACACTTTGTGTGAAGGAGATTCTTTGCGATGCCCAAGGGCACTGTGCAATAAGTAAGGTAAGGATGACCAGAGGCTGCTTTCCCCTTTAAGGGGGAGAGCTAACTGGTGGTGGTTTAACCTGAGGGTGCCGCACCTCAGGCGAGGGGCAAGGTTGAGAGGGTGGGGCCATCATGCAATAAGTGCCTCTGAGCTGAAGGAGCAACAAGCAAACTGTACGTGAAGGTTGTGGGAGGAGGTCAAACACGTGCCATTGCAGGGAGCGTCTGGAAGGAAGGGCAACACTGGGGGAGGTGATGCTGGGAGGAGGTCAAACACGTGCCATTGCAGGGAGCGTCTGGAAGGAAGGGCAACACTGGGGGAGGTGATGCTGGGAGGTCAAACACGAGCCATTGCAGGGAGCGTCTGGAAGGAAGGGCAACACTGGGGGAGGTGATGCTGGGAGGTCAAACACGAGCCATTGCAGGGAGCGTCTGGAAGGAAGGGCAACACTGGGGGAGGTGATGCTGACAACACTCAGCTTTAAAACTTCAAACCCCCCCAACATGCTGACCTCATGAAAGAAAGCCGATGCGAAGAAGACAGCCATCTGCGCCATCCTCTTGTTCACCCCTCTCTTCAGCATGGGTTTATAGAAGTGTCTGCACACAAAACACAAAGATATTTAACACATTTACTTCCCCAACAGCCCGGAACAACACAAAAAAAAATTTGAACCGTGATTGGATATTCCAATCTCTCCTGACCAACTTTACACTTTAATTAATAATAATCTTTATCAGTGTCACAAGTAGGCTTACATTAACACTGCAATGAAGTTACTGTGAAAATCCCCTAGTCGCCACATTCCGGCACCTGTTCAGGGGACACGGAGGGAGAATTCAGAATGTCCAATTCTTCTAACACGACTTTCGGAACTTGTGGGAGGAAACCGGAGCACCCGGAGGAAACCCACGCAGACACGGGGAGAACGTGCAGAGTCCGCACAGACGGTGATCCAAGGTGGGAATCGAACCTGCGACCCTGGCGCTGAGAAGCAGCAGTGCTAACCACTGTGCTACCGCGCCGCCCATAACTCAGAATCTCAGTTGTCAGTGTCCCACCCTGTACACAGAATCCCCGTCACCCCATCCTCACCCCCCCCAGTGTCCCACCCTGTACACAGAATCCCCGTCACCCCATCCTCACCCCCCCCAGTGTCCCACCCTGTACACAGAATCCCCGTCACCCCATCCTCACCCCCCCCAGTGTCCCACCCTGTACACAGAATCCCCGTCACCCCATCCTCACCCCCCCCAGTGTCCCACCCTGTACACAGAATCCCCGTCACCCCATCCTCACCCCCCCCAGTGTCCCACCCTGTACACAGAATCCCCGTCACCCCATCCTCACCCCCCCCAGTGTCCCACCCTGTACACAGAATCCCCGTCACCCCATCCTCACCCCCCCCCCAGTGTCCCACCCTGTACACAGAATCCCCGTCACCCCATTCTCACCCCCCCCCGTGTCCCACCCTGTACACAGAATCCCCGTCACCCCATCCTCACCCCCCCCCCCCGTGTCCCACCCTGTACACAGAATCCCCGTCACCCCATCCTCACCCCCCCCGTACACAGAATCCCCGTCACCCCCCGTCCCACCCTGTACACAGTATCCCCCTCACCCCCCCCCGTACACAGTATCCCCCTCACCCCCCTCCGTCCCACCCTGTACACAGTATCCCCCTCACCCCCCCCGTACACAGTATCCCCCTCACCCCCCTCCGTCCCACCCTGTACACAGTATCCCCCTCACCCCCCCCACCTTGTACACAGTATCCCCGTCACCCCCCCCCCCCCCCCACCCCAAGTGTCCCACCCTGTGCACAGTATCCGTCACCCCATCCTCACTGACCCCACAGTGGACCACACCTCCCCCCTCAATCCTCACCGACCCTCCCTGGGCCACACTGGTCACCCTGTTGTCCACACGGATCACCCTGCTGTCCACACGGATCACCCTGCTGTCCACACGGGTCACCCTGCTGTCCACACGGATCACCCTGCTGTCCACACGGATCACCCTGCTGTCCACACGGATCACCCTGCTGTCCACACTGGTCACCCTGCTGTCCACACGGATCACCCCGCTGTCCACACGGATCACCCTGCTGTCCACACGGATCACCCTGCTGTCCACACGGATCACCCCGCTGTCCACACGGATCACCCTGCTGTCCACACGGATCACCCCGCTGTCCACACGGATCACCCTGCTGTCCACACGGATCACCCTGTTGTCCACACGGATCACCCTGCTGTCCACACGGATCACCCTGCTGTCCACACGGATCACCCTGCTGTCCACACGGATCACCCTGTGTCCACACGGATCACCCCGCTGTCCACACGGATCACCCCGCTGTCCACACGGATCACCCCGCTGTCCACACGGATCACCCTGCTGTCCACACGGATCACCCCGCTGTCCACACGGATCACCCCGCTGTCCACACGGATCACCCCGCTGTCCACACGGATCACCCCGCTGTCCACACGGATCACCCCGCTGTCCACACGGATCACCCCGCTGTCCACACGGATCACCCTGCTGTCCACACGGATCACCCTGCTGTCCACACGGATCACCCTGCTGTCCACACGGATCACCCTGCTGTCCACACGGATCACCCTGCTGTCCACACGGATCACCCTGCTGTCCACACGGATCACCCTGCTGTCCACACGGATCACCCTGTGTCCACACGGATCACCCTGCTGTCCACACTGGTCACCCCACCTATTCCATCCTCCTTCATCATGGGGTCTGGCACTTTTCCTTATGCCACTGCCAATCACCCTGGGATGTTCTCTTTCTCCAATGCTCAAGAAGCTACTAAACCCGTCAGATCAGGAACAGTGGGCACAGACAAGCGGAGGTGGATAAACTTTGAGAGTAGACTGAAGCATTTGGATGTCTTAACTGTCCCCTCACCTGCTGCACCACTTGTGGACGGGAATGTTCCAGTTCTTCCAAAAATAGGTGACAGTCTCCGAATTCCTGGGGCAGAAACAGATGGTTACACATTTACTTCAACATGGAGAACCTGCCAATATTTCCCCAGGCGGCACAATGCCACCCACTCCTCCTGGCCCTGGGACATCAAGTGAAATTGGCCAAAGTGGCTGTAAAAACAAGAACATGGGTTCTGTCCGCTGCGCGACTGGCAGATGTGCCGCTGGGCCGTAGGGAGCAGGACAATCCCACTTCGATACACAACAAATAGATAAATGAAGAGGAGCAGCAATGCAACTCCACAAATCGGCTGCAGCACCCTTCCTGGATGGCTGGTGAGTGGGGGTGGGGGAGGTACAAGAGGCCACAGCCTCAAGAACCACCGCTGGGAAGTGTACATCTGCGGGCACTGGCTGAGATCTGGAGCAGGTTTGGCAAAGTGACCCGTCTCTGCCGAGACGGGAGAGCGTTTATCTGAAGTTACATCACAGGGGCTGGTTTAGCTCACTGGGCTAAATCGCTGGCTTTTAAAGCAGGCCAGCAGCACGGTTCGATTCCCGTGCCAGCCTCCCCGGACAGGCGCCGGAATGTGGCGACTAGGGGCTTTTCACAATAACTTCATTGAAGCCTACTCGTGACAATAAGCGATTTTCAGTTCATTTCATTTCATCAGGCTGCTACAGTTATAGAACTGCAGCTCGGCGACTTTGGAAACAGTCACCAAGAAGGATGAAACCCCAATATCTCTTGGCAACTGATTTAACACCCAGAATGTGCCAACAACGACTATTCCTGCCGAAGATACTGTCAACACATGTCTTAGTGCAATGAAACGATAAAGGAAGGGAAGAGGAGAAATGAAAGGCTGGAAATTGGATAGTTTTGATAGGCAATGACACAGGAGGGAATGGGCTGGGTTACAGAGATCAACATTTCCAAGGGTTGATCACTAGCAGTTCTATTTTGACACGTGTACTTTACAGTCAGTCTCTCAGAAACTTCATGGGTGACTAGCCGAAGTATAATGTTGATAAATATTCCCAGTTGGAATGTTGAGAGGAAGATCCTCCAGGGTGGATAGCGAACACAATATCCCACAACTCCACTGGCCAGTTCTTACCACCAGTCCCTGTAGAATTCCCGATCTCCAAACATCATCAGTTCAGCTAGAACGTTCATGGAGGAGTGGAAGAACCAGTAGAAGAAGATGAGCCAGATCATGTGGTTGGGAACCTGCAAAAGGCAAAGAATGGAGACTTCAGTTCAAGGTCTTTTGTTACTTTCGATTCTCGTTTCAAGGCCATGGAGAGCCCCGAACAGGCGCCGGAATGTGGCGACTAGGGGCTTTTCACAGTAACTTCATTTGAAGCCTACTGGTGACAATAAGCGATTTTCATTTTTCATTTCATTTTAAGTGCAGGCAGGGATGTACTTCTGAGGCTGTATAAGGCTCTGGTCAGACGCCATTTGGAGTATTGTGAGCAGTTTGGGGCCCCGTATCTAAGGAAGGATGTGCTGGCCTTGGAAAGGGTCCAGAGGAGGTTCACAAGAATGATCCCTGAATGAAGAGCTTGTATGAGGAACGCTTGAGGATTCTGGATTTGTACTCGTTGACGTTTAGAAGGATGAGGGGGGGTCTTATTGAAACTTACAGGATACTGAGAGGCCTGGATAGAGTGGATGTGGAGAGGATGTTTCCACTTGTAGGAAAAACTAGAACCAGAGATCACCATCTCAGATTAAAGGGACAATCCTTTAAACAGAGATGAGGAGGAATCTCTTCAGCCAGAGGGTGGTGAATCTGTGGAACTCTTTGCCGCAGAAGGCTGTGGAGACCAAATCACTGAGTGTCTTTAAGACAGAGATAGATAGGTTCTTGATCAATAAGGGGGTCGGAGTTAGATACACAGAAGATAGGAGATGGAGGAGGCCTTTTGGTCCCTTCGAGCCTGCTCCACCATTCATCACGATCATGGCTGATCATCCAACTCAATAGCCTAATCCTGCTTTCTCCCCATAGCCTTTGATCCCATTCTCCTCAAGTGCTACATCCAGCCACCTCTTGAATATATTCAAAGTTTTAGCATCAATTACTTCCTGTAGTAATGAATTCCACAGGCTCACCATTATTTGGGTCCGAAATGGTTCACCCTGAATCCTCAGACTGTGACCCCTGGTTCTGGACGCACCCATCATTGGTAACATCTTTCCTGCATCTACCCTCTCTAGTCCTTTTAGAATTTTATAAGTCTCTATGAGATCCCCCCTCATTCTTCTGAACTCTAGCTAGAACAATCCCAACCTAGTCAATCTCTCCTCATATGACAGTCCCGCCATCCCTGGAATCAGTCTGGTAAACCTTCGCTGCACTCCCTCAAGAGCAAGAACATCCTTCCTCAGAAAAGGAGACCAAAACTGCGCACAATACTGCAGGTGTGGCCTCACCAAGGCCCTGTATAATTGCAGCAACACATCCCCGCTTCTGTACTCGAAACCTCTCGCAATGAAGGCCAACATACCATTAGCCTTCTTTACTACCTGCTGCACCTGCATGCTTACCTTCAGCGAATGGTGCACAAGGACACCCAGGTCCCGCTACACACTCCCCTCTCCCAATTTACAACCATTCAGGTAGTAATCTGCCTTCCTGTTTTTGCTTCCAAAGTGAATAACCTCACACTTATCCAAATTATACTGCATCTGCCATTGGTTTGCCCACTCGCCCAACCTGTCCAGATCATGCTTTAGGATCCCTGCATCCTCGTCACAATTCATCCTCCCACCTAACTTGGTATCATTTGCAAACTTTGAGATGTTACATTTTGTTCCCTCATCCAAATCATTAATATATATTGTGACTAACTGGGGTCCCAGCACCGATCCCTGTGGCACCCCACTGGTTACTGCCTGCCAATTTGAAAAGGACCAGTTATGGGGAGACGGCAGGAAAATGGGGATGAGAAAAATATCAGCCATGATTGAATGGCGGAGCAGACTGGATGGGTCGAGTGGCCTAATTCTGCTCCTAAGTCTTATGGTCCAAGGCAGTGAAACCACAAGCCAGTTATCAACTCGAACACAGGACCAGTTATCTGTGACTCTGCTGCTTCAGAAATACTCCTCCACTGTTTAATAAGCTTCAAGCATACTATAATAAAATATACCGTATATACTCACGTATCATGCGACTTTTGAAGACCTAAATTGTAACCTAAATTTGGGGGGGTCGCATGATACGCGAGATACAAAAATTCGCGGGTGTTTTACTTGCTGTTTGTTCTGATGGGAAGACGTTCAGCCACTTGACGTTTCCATTCATAAAAACATGAATGGAAACGTCAAGTGGCTGAACATCTTCCCATCAGAATGCTGTGGTCAAAATCTGAAGAGTAGTATTCCTGATCATATGGGTAGTTTATTCAATACATGGCTGTCTTTTTCCGATACAGAATTCGCGGGTGTTTTACTTGCCGTTTTTATGAATGGAAACGTCAAGTGGCAGAACGACGCTAGTAAAGCCAGCTGGAAAGCTGTTCGATTCGCGAACAGCTTTCACAACAGAATCCACTCTGCAGAATCCACAGACAATGATACCATTTGGAAGTTTTAATTTGGGCATTAATTTCCAAAAAAGTGACTCGCATGATACATGAGATATAGCATAAAATCATGTTTTGGGGATGAAAATTTAGGGGTCGCATGATACGCGAGATCGCATGATACGTGAGTATATACGGTATATTATTCAGGAATTGAGTGCCCATGGATAGTGAGAGATGCTCTCTTGACCATACAGCCTGTGATAGTAAACATCACCGCAGTCATGCAGATTGAAACAAGAACTCAAAGCTGTACATGAGGACTGAAGATTGCAGTAGAAGGGACAAGTAGCAGCAGTGGTAAGGAATTGGAGAGGCAATGGTATAATGGTATTGTGGCTGGATGAGTAATCCAGAGACCCAGAGAAATGCTCTGAGGACCCGGGTTCGAACCCCACCATGGCAGATGGTGAAATTTGAATTAAATAAAAATCTAGAATTAAAAGTCTAACGATGACCATGAAACCATTGTCGATTGTCGAAAAAACTCACCTGGTTCACTAATGAAAAGGAAATTTGCCATCCTTACCTGACTGGCCTACATGTGGCCTGGTATGGCAACTGCTTGGCCCAAGACCGCAAGAAACTACAGTCGTGAACACAGCCCAGTCCATCACACAAGCCCGCTTCCATCTACACCTCCTGCTGCTTGGGGAAAGTGGGCAGCATGATCCGGCTTACACACTCTTCCAATTTCTTCCATCGGGCAGGAAATACAAAAGTCTGAGAACACGCACTAACAGATTACAAAACAGCTTCTTCCCGCTGTTACCAGACTCCTAAACGACCCTCTTATGGACTGACCTGGTTAATACTACACCCCTGTATGCTTCACCCGATGCCAGTGTCTACGTATTTACATTGTATTTTCTTTTCATGTACGGAATGATCTGTTTGAGTTCTACGCAGAAAAATATTTTTCGCTGTGCCTTGGTACACGTGACAATAAACAAATCCAAATGTGACTCCAGACCCACAGCAATGTGGTCGACTCTTAAATGCCCCCTGCGATGGCCGAGCGAGACACTCAGTTCAAGGGAAATTAATAATATATATATATTTAAAAAAAAACAAATTTAGAGTACCCAATTATTTTTTATTTTCCAATTAAGGGGCAATTTAGCGTGGCCAATCCACCTAACCTGCACATCTTTGGGTTGTGGGGAAAAACCCACGCAGACACGGGGAAGACGTGCAAAGTCCACACAGACAGTGACCCAGGGCCGGGATTCGAATCCGGGTCCTCAGCGCCGTAGGCAGCAATGCTAACCACTGTGCCACCATGCCGCCCTGGAAATTAATAATATTAATTGTTTATTGTCACAAGTAGGCTTCAATGAAGTTACTGTGAAAAGCCCCTAGTCGCCACATTCCGGCACCTGTTCGGGGAGGCTGGTACGGGAATTGAACCGTGCTGCTGGCCTGCCTTGGTCTGCTTTCAAAGCCAGCTATTTAGCCCACTGTGCTAAACCAGCCCCCAATTAGGAAAATAGAAGGAGGCGGCCCTTGGAGTCTGCTCCACCATTCATTATGATCATGGCTGATCATCCAACTCAATAACCTGACCCCAGTCTGTCCCCCTCCCTATCCTTTATTCCCCTGTGTTTGGGTAACAAATGCGAGCTTTGCGGGTGACACCCACAGCCCATGACAGGGTTAAACAAAAAGGGAGCCATAGCCACAATCCTGCACTGATCAGATCATATACACAGGGGAAAGTTAGCGATGTCATTCTGCAATCCAAACCTGATTTTCCCTTATGCTCACTGCCCCCCCCCCCCCCCCCCCCCACCCTCGCCTGGTGCTGAAAAGCAATAAAATCATTGTTTCAAATCAGTTCTTTTCTGGAAGGCAAATTTCCTTCTAAGGTAAACTCAACGAGGAGTTAAAGAGGATTGGGATCAAACATAATTCCACAACTAAAAATGGTGGGATTTGCAAATCGAGAGCCCACTCCAAGTCAATGACGAGGAAGGTTTATGACAGCTGCTAGGAAGCGGAGTGCTGCAGAAAGTCTGGAGGGGTTTAGAAAATTTAATGATGAACATTTCTAAGAAAGCATCGAAGGCGTGAAAATTCCCACGGATGTTTTACAAACACAACGATCAAGAGGAGAACTACGGAAACATTCGGGCAATTAGAGACCAAAAATAGACCTTGTGTGTGGAGGCAGAAATTGTGGGCGTGATCCTCAATGAATACTTTGCATTTGTTTTCATAAATAAGAGGGATAAAGTAGACACCCTAGTTAAGGAAGCCAGGTGTGAAATGTTGGATGAGATAAGCATTGTGAGGGAGGAAATACTAAAGGGTTCAGCATCATGAAACTGAATAAACCAGTACTCCAGGTGAAATGAATCCTCAGCCTCCGAGGACAGCTAACGGTGTACCACTGAGTAAATTGGGGGGGGGGGGGGGGGGAGGGAGGGAGGGATAGACTGACATATTATGGGCCAGTCAGCCCAACCTGGGTGGTGGGAAAATCACTGGAACACATTAAAAAAAAAACAACTTTTATTAAAGTTTTCACAAAATATCAACAACAAAAATATAAAGTACAAAATGCAAAAAATTTAAAAGAAACTCAGTAACAAAAACAACTAAATTAACACCCGCCCAAACACAATATATAGAAACAAAACTGAAATAACGCCCACCCCCCCCAAACCCCGGGGTTGCTGTTGCCACTGATCGTTGTCTACCGTTCTGCCAGGAAGTCTAGGAACGGTTGCCACCACTTGAAAAACTCCTGTACCGACCCCCTCAAAGCAAATTTCACCCTTTCCAATTTGATAAACCCCGTCATGTCACTGATCCAGGCCTCAACACTGGAACACATTCTGCGACACAGTATAAATCTTTATTTCGAAAGACATGTTTTAGTGATGAGGGAAGGTTGGATCGGTTGGGGTGGTTACCCCTGGAACAGAGGAGGTTGAGGGGAGATTGTATAAAATTACTGGGGGTCGGTTTGGCTCAGTTGGCTGGACAGCTGGTTTGTGATGCAGAGCGAGGCCAACAGCGTGGGTTCAATTCCCGTACCGGCTGAGGTTATTCATAAGGCCCCGCCTTCTCAATCTCTCCCCTCGCCTGAGGTGTGGTGACCCTCAGGTTAAATCACCACCAGTCAGCTCTCCCCCTCAAAGGGGAAAGCAGCCCGCGGTATTCTGGGACTATGGTGACTTTTACTTACTATAAACTTATTAGGGGGCTAGATAGAGTGCATAGGGAGGACCCATTCCCTCAGAGATCAATAAATGGGGGCACAAAGTTAAAGATCAATGATGGAAAGAATAGAGGAGCATTTTTTTAAATTTAAAGGGTGGAGCTCGATGCCAGAAAGGACAGGAAGCAGAAATCCTCATCACAGTTAAAAAACACTTGGAAGTGTTGTAATCGACAGGGCTCCAGACCAAGAGCTGGAAGGGGGGATTAGATGGGACAGTTCTTTGTCCAGCACAAACAAGTTGGGTTCAATGCCTCCCTCCATTCCTGTGCCATGAATCTTTCTGTTTCTAAGGTCAGGATCAAAATCATATTCTTGGAGCAGGAGCGAGATTTACACCATGCCTAACCTCAACGTCGACCAGCAAGTGTTCCAGTCGCTAACACTAACCATGTCTCATAGGGGCTGTTTAGCACAGGGCTAAATCGCTGGCTTTGAAAGCAGACCAAGGCAGGCCAGCAGCACAGTACAATTCCCGTAACAGCCTCCCCGAACAGGCACCGGAATGTGGCGACTAGGGGCGTTTCACAGTAACTTAATTGAGGCCTACTCGTGACAATAAGTGATTTTCATTCATTCATTTCATTCATTCTTGCAACAACTAACTAGATATTAAACTGTTGACTGAACAGCACAGGAAGCAGTTGAGGTTAATAGCATGCTTGCATTTACTTACATACAAGGAGCAGGAGGAGGCCATTCAGCCCCCTCAAGCCTGCGCTGCCATTTAATAAGGTGATGCCTGATCTGACAGCTAACTCAAATCTGCATCTCACTTACCCCTGATGACCCATCACCCCCTTGTTTACCAAGAATCTAGCCACCTTTGCCCTAAAAATATTCAGATTTGGTTTCCACAGTCTTTTCAGGAAGAAAGTTCCAAAGTTGCCTGATTTCTGTATTAAATAAGTGATCCCTTGTTTTTAAACAGTGACCTCTGGTTCTAGATTCTCCCACAAGAGGAAACATCCTCTCCACATCCACAAGTCACTTTTTACTCATCTAAACTCCAGTGGATAATAATAATAATCTTCATTAGCGTCACCAGTAGGCTTACATTAACACTGCAATGAAGTTACTGTGAAAAGCCCCTAGTCACCACATTCCGGCGCCTGTTCAGGTACACAGAGGGAGAATTCAGAATGTCCAATTCACCCAACAAGCATGGCGTTCGGGACTTGTGGGAGGAAACCGGAGCGCCCGGAGGAAAGTCTCGCACACACAGGGAGAACATGCAGACTCCACACAGACAGTGACCCAAGCCGGGAATCAAACCCGGGTCCCTGGCGCTGTGAAGCAACAGTGCTAACCACTGTGCTACCGTGCCGCTCGCCCATAGGCCTACAAACCTCGCCTGTCCAACCTTTCCTCATAAGACAACACACTTATTCCAGGTATTCGGTCTCTGAACTACTTCCAAAGCATTTATATCCTTCCTTAAATAAGGTGACCCGTACTGTACACAAAAGTCCAGAGGTGGTCTCGCTAGTGCCTTGCACAATGAAGCATAACCGTCCTACATTGGTAATTAATTCACAAAATAAACTGTAACATTGTAATAGCTTTCCCATTTATTTGCTGTACCTGGAATCTCAGCTTTTGTGATTCATGCGCTAGGACACCCAGATCCCTCTGCATCGGAGCTCGGCAAACTCTCACCATTTAGATAATCTGCTTCTTTGCTGTTCTTCCTGCCAAAATGGACAATTTCACATTTTCCAGATCTTTGCCCGCTCACTGAGCCTATTTTCATAGATTTTTCCAGCTTCCTTTTGCCCTTTTCACAACTTACTTTCCTACCTATCTTTCTGTCATCAGTAAATTTGGCAACCATCCCTTCAATCCCTTCCTCAAAGTCATTTATATAAATTGCAAACAGTTAAGCCTTCAGCACTGATCACCACTCGTTACATCCTGCCAACTTGAAAACTACCCACTTATACCTATTCTGCCCTTCCTGTTGGCCAGCCAATCTTATATCCAGGCCATTAAGGAGGCCTACACCGCGAGCTTTCATTTTCCGTAATAACCTTTGATGTGGCACTTTATCAAATGCCTTCTGGAAATCTAAGTACAGCACATCCACTGGTTCCCCTTTATCCACAGCACATGTTACTTCATCAAAGAACTCAAATAATTTGGATGAACATGGTTTCCCTTTCACAAAACCATGTTGACTCTGCCTGCTTACCATGAATTTAGTGCTCTGCTATAACCTCTTCCCGTACCAGCCTCCCCGGACAGGCGCCGGAATGTGGCGACTACGGGCTTTTCACAGTAACTTCATTGAAGCCTACCCGTGACAATAAGCGATTTTCATTTAGCAGGGGCTGGTTTAGCTCACTCGGCTAAATCGCTGGCTTTTACAGCAGACCAAGCAGGCCAGCAGCACGGTTCGATTCCCGTACCAGCCTCCCCGGACAGGCGCCGGAATGTGGCGACTAGGGGCTTTTCACAGTAACTTCATTGAAGCCTACTCGTGACAATAAGCGATTTTCATTTTCATTTGATAATAGTGTCGAAAATTTTACATTTTTCCAATCTAATGGCACCTGCCCCAAATCTCGGGAGTTTAGGAAAATTAAACCCAACACATCAACTCATTATCTCATTAGTCACTTCTTTTAAAACCTCACTTGTTAGCTTACAGCCCCAACAATTTACTCAGTGCCACTTCACAAGTGACAGAAATTCTCCCTCCCTTCCATATCCTGGTTCATAGCTGCTACTGGGAGCTACTTGTACCCTCTGCAGTGAGGAATGGTGTAAAATACCTGTTCAATTCATCTGCCGTTCCTTTCTTTTCCATTATCAATTCTGCTGACTCACCTTCTAAAGGACCAACGCTCACTTTGTTAACTTGTTTCTTTTAAAAGTATTTAGAGAAACTTTTGCCGTCTGTTTTTATATTTCTGGCTAGCTTTCTCTTGTACTCTCATTTTCCCCCTCATTATTAATCCTTTAGTCATCCTTTGCTGTTCCTTATATTGTGTCCAGTTTTCTCACCTTCCACTGGTCTTTGCACAATTAAATGCTTTTTCTTTCAGTCTGACACTATCTTTAACCTTTCTGGTGAAGCAGGCATGGTGGGTCCAACTCTTGGACTCTTTCTTACCTATTGGAATGTATCGATTCTGAAACGTCCCCTTAAATGTTTGTTACTGCATCTCGATTGACCGATCTCCTACCCTGATTTACCAATTCACTTGAAAGGGAAGCTAGATAGATACACGAGGGAAAAGGAACAGAGGTAATTCTGACTTGGCTCACTAAATTAGAATGGAGAACTCCCGTCATTCATAGCCGTGGATTTCCCGGCCAGAGACCACAATTCCCAGCATACCCGGGGGTACCGGCACAGGTACAGAGTGGCAAAGGGGGGCAGGCTGCACACGAGCAACGGGCGACCTACTTGGATAGGGCACGGGACCAGTGTACAGCACAGTCGGGGAGGAGTCGGCTCTATGCAGCTGAATTGCTGCCGTTAGCTCAGTGTTGCTGAGGGGGCCGGGTCTCAGAAATACCCCGGGAGCCACGAGCTCTGTGCCGCTGAGAGTTGGGACATGAGGAAATCCGGTATTAGCTCCGTGTAGTTGGGGCTCAGGGAAGCCCTGGAGCAATTGTGGGCAGCAATGTGGCTGAGGAGCCGGGACTGTGCTTGTGTTTAAATGCTTGTGTAGCCTGGCTAAAACGGGGGGGGGGGGGGGGGGGGGGGCAAGCTCAATAAGAGGTCAGCCCAGCTGCAAAGGACACCAAGGCTGCTGGAACTGAGAGTGGATTTGAGGGAGAATTTGAAGAGTGAGCTTTGTGGGCGAGGGTTGTACCCATGTGAAGAGGACAATCTGGGCATCCTAACAGAATATACTGCAACCAGTTTAAAACCTACAGTTCCACCATTTTACTGGAGAAGTTGAATTCTCCAGACTAAGGAATCGTCGTGTGTAACATATCACAAGGACACAGTGCGTCTCCGAGAAGCCAGTTTCAGGCAGAGAAATTACAATTCAAGGTCTATTCTACAATGTGTACCATTGTGATGGCCCCAGTAAGTCTGCTGGTAGCAAAAGGGATTTAATAGCTACACCCAGATATCGGACCACCAATATCATTAATTGCAAGCCTTTGTAATGATTGGATAGTTTAATTAAGCATGCGGACCTTTAATATGATTGGTTAAGTATTCTCATATACTATGGATGATGTAACCTGAATCGATAAGTCACGATTGGACACAGATAACTAGAAACAAATGATTGGCATATGCCAATGTCTTGTAATCGAATCTCAAAGTATAACTGTCTGTACCATACTTGAATCTGGGCTTTTTGGTGTCTTAATTAGAATGCCAAGAGCCCTCACTACAGCCTGTAAATAAAGACTGGTTTTTAACTCCCAAGTGTCTTCGTCTGTTCTCTCGCGAGAGTGAGGGTGAAGTACACTACAGTCAAATAGCTGTATAATTTTGTCGCCCTCCCAATACCGTGGAACTCAGGTGGAGTTGAGCCGCTGTTGATTGGTGATCAGACGAGCTCTTTGGAAGCGAGGAGTGGAAATTCCTCACGAGGAAGACAAGAGTTTTCAAAGAATGTTTGTGGCTCACGGTGACGGCTGATGTCTGGGTGAGTGGCTGAGGAATTCAGGGGCCTGTCCTGTTTGTGTCTGTCATTTAATGTAGTTTGTGTTGTGTTCAACCCCAGTTTGACTGTTAATTTAGTATGTTAGAGTATAAGATTGAGAACATCGATTGTTTGCTTTGCGAACTCATGTATCGTAAAATTACTTCTGTTTGTTCAAAACTAATATCTGGTGGCTTTATTCTTTTACTAAGTACTGGGGATTTTGAATTTTGTCTACTTTCAAACAAAAAGTTACAGGTCCCTAACCAGAAAGTAACAAAGTTGGAGGTCTTGCCCGGGACTGTAGCAAGATTTAGGTGTCTGGTCAGGGATCGCAACAAGATCTACTTGGGCTGCTTATCTGCTTACTTCCATGGAACAGGATGATTCACTGGAGCAAGCGATAAATCACAAAAGATGTATCGTAATACCCTGTGAGCATCGCTGCTGATGATGAACGTGTACCCACAATTAGATGGCACGTTAAGGAAGAATAAAGACTTGCATCTGTGCTGTGCCTTCCACAACCTCAGCCATGTCCCCAGAGCACTTTACAGCTAATGCAGCATCTTGGGAACGTAATCTGTCAGAATACAGGAAACTCAGCAGCCAAAAAGGTCATACAAAGCCAAACATTAGCTCTGTTTCTCTACCCACAGAGGCCGCCAGACAGGCTGAGCTTTTGCAGCATTTTGTTGTTATTTGTTAAGGGAAGGTTGGGTCTGACTAACTTGATTGTATTTTTTTTGAGGAATAACGAATGGTTGACGGAAAAATATTGACCAGGAAAACCTCCTGCTTTATTTCCTCAAAATAATGCCGTGGGTGTTTAACACGAGGGGGCTGACAGGGCCTCAGTTTAACAACTCATTTCAAGGGAGAGTTCGTCATCTCTCAGTACTGCATTGAGAGTGTCAGCCTACATTACAGTGCTCGCGTTTCAGGGCTGGGAACTTGAATCCATGACCTTCTAACTCAGAGACGACAGCGTCACCGACGGAGCCCCGGCTGATGGTACCCAACGTTTTGGAGAATGGTCATGACCCATCACCCACTGAATGGCCATGGCATTAATTACAACAAAATGACAGATGAAGGAAAAACGAATCGATGGATATGGTGAAGGTTGGGGGGGGGGGGGGGGGGGGGGGGGAAATAAATGTTCTTATTGTGCCTGTTGCTGTGCTAACACGAGTGTCAGTTCCAGTTCATGCGAAGGTGAGCTGCCTTCTTGAGCAGCTGCAGTCCGGGTGGTGTAGGTACATCCACAGTATTTCAAAGACGGAGTAGTGAGTGACCCGGAGGGGAACCTCCAGGTGGTGGGGTTCCCAGGTTATCTGCTGTCCTTGTCCTTCCAGATGGTAGTGATCGTGGGTTTGGAAGGTGCTGTCAAAGGAACCTTGGTGAGTTACTGCAGTGCATCTTGTAGATGGGACACACGGCTGCCACTGTTCGTCGGTGGGGGAGGGTTTGAATGTTTGTGGAAGGGGGAGCAAACAAGCTCTCTGACCTGGATGGCGTTGAGCTTCTTGAGTGTTGTTGGAGCTACACTCATCCAGGCAAGTGGAGAGTATTCCATTACACTCCTGACTTGTGCCTTGTAGATGGTGGACAGGCTTTGTGTGTGTGTGTGTGTGTGTGTGGTGGTGGTTGGGGGGTGGGTGGGGGGGAGGAGGAGGAGGAGGAGGAGGAGGAGGAGGACATGAAGTGAGTTACTCTCCACAGGATTCCCAGCCTCTGTCCTGCTCTTGTTGAAACATAGAAGATCCTGAGGGGATGGACAGGGTGGGGATGTTCAGAAGTTGTTTCCTCTTGTGAGAGAGTAGGCCCAGGGAACACAGTTTAAAAATAAAGGAGTCTCCCATTTAAAAAGGAGATGAGGAAAAATGTGGTCTCTCAGAGGGTCATTTGTCTGTGGAATTCTCTACCCCAGACAGCAGTGGAGATGGTGTCATTGAAGATATTGAAGGCAGAGGCAGATAGATTCTTGACTGACAAGAGAGTCAAAGGGGGTAGACGGGAAAGGAGAGGCCACAACCAGATTGGCCATGATCTTAAAAATGGCAGAGCAGACTCGAAGGGCTGAATGGCCTTCTCCTGCACGCAGATTGGGAGCAGGAGAAGGCCATTCAGCCCTTCGAGTCTGCTCTGCCATTTTCTCCTGCTCCCAATCTGCGTGCTCATTTTGTGATTTGGGTCACTCATCTCTGTTCCTCCTCTCTTCCATTTGGCTTGTTCGCTCGGTGAACTAGTTAGAGCCAATTCCTTACCGATGCGGAAAGGCGGGCACATTCACTGGCCATTTCAAATCATTCAAAATGGTAAAACAGCAGAGGCTCAAAGGGAATTGCGAGCTGGGTCCGGCCACTGTCCGCGTGTTGGACGATGTAGAATGTAGGTATGAGGGGAGGGAGAGGAAAGGCCACATGGCGACTACAGAACCCCATTGGGATTAGGAGCCTGTCCGTCTGTAATCCTATATTAAATAATTTGGAACATTCTGTAGGGGCTGTTTAGCACAGGGCTAAATCGCTGGCTTTCAAAGCAAACCACAGCAGGCCAGCAGCACGGTTCGATTCCCGTAACAGCCTCCCCGAACAGGCGCCGGAATGTGGCGACTAGGTGCTTTTCACAGTAACTTCATTTGAAGCCTACTTGTGACAATAAGCCATTTTCATAGAATACATTGTCAAACAGAGCTAACTGTAAACTTATTTGCCAAAAAATATAAAAACTACTTACTGCTAGTTTCAGTAGGCGCTCTATCATCCTGGAATGGTCCATATCCTGGATAAATAATTACAAGCACTTAACACATAGAAACATGACGACAGCAAGTCTTCAACAGTGAGCATTCTGCAAGCACATGGAATACGTTAAACACGGAGAAACTGCTGTAAAAAATGAAGAAAAACTGAAGGGGGGGGGAAGAGGAAAAGATCAATTAAAATTTAATCCAACTCGGAGAAGCACTGAATCAAAGGCTTCAGACAAAAAAAATCAACCGACCGTCTCAATGGACAATGTCCAAATCCTCAGGCATGCGGGAATTGAAAAAAACATACTCGGTGTAGAGGGAGCTTTACTCTGTATCTAACCCCGTGCTGTACCTGTCCTGGGAGTGTTTGATGGGGACAGTGTAGAGGGAGCTTTACTCTGTATCTAACCCCGTGCTGTACCTGTCCTGGGAGTGTTTGATGGGGACAGTGTAGGGGGAGCTTTACTCTGTATCTAACCCCGAGCTGTACCTGTCCTGGGAGTGTTTGATGGGGACAGTGTAGAGGGAGCTTTACTCTGTATCTAACCCCGTGCTGTACCTGTACTGGGAGTGTTTGATGGGGGCAGTGTAGAGGGAGCTTTACTCTGTATCTAACCCCGTGCTGTACCTGTCCTGGGAGTGTTTGATGGGGGCAGTGTAGAGGGAGCTTTACTCTGTATCTAACCCCGTGCTGTACCTGTCCTGGGAGTGTTTGATGGGGACAGTGTAGAGGGAGCTTTACTCTGTATCTACCTCTGTGCTGTACCTGTCCTGGGAGTGTTTGATGGGGACAGTGTAGAGGGAGCTTTACCCTGTTTCTAACCCAGTGCTGTACCTGTCCTGGGAGTGTTTGATGGGGACAGTGTAGAGGGAGCTTTACTTCGTATCTAA
Organism: Scyliorhinus canicula; assembly: GCF_902713615.1. NCBI lineage: Eukaryota > Metazoa > Chordata > Chondrichthyes > Carcharhiniformes > Scyliorhinidae > Scyliorhinus > Scyliorhinus canicula. The sequence goes on along the minus strand of NC_052150.1, from coordinate 227,812,974 downwards.
CCCCGTGCTGTACCTTGTCCTGGGAGTGTTTGATGGGAACAGTGTAGAGAGAGCTTTACTTTGTATCTAACCCCGTGCTGTACCTGTCCTGGGAGTGTTTGATGGGGACAGTGTAGAGGGAGCTTTACTTCGTATCTAACCCCGTGCTGTACCTGTCCTGAGAGTGTTTGATGGGGACAGTGTAGAGGGAGCTTTACTCTGTATCTAACCCCGTGCTGTACCTATCCTGGGAGTGTTTGATGGGGACAGTGTAGAGGGAGCTGTACTCTGTATCTAACCCCGTGCTGTACCTATCCTGGGAGTGTTTGATGGGGACAGTGTAGAGGGAGATTTACTCTGTATCTAACCCCGTGCTGTACCCATCCTGGGAGTGTTTGATGGGGACAGTGTAGAGGGAGATTTACTCTGTATCTAACCCCGTGCTGTACCTATCCTGGGAGTGTTTGATGGGGACAGTGTAGAGGGAGCTTTACTTTGTATCTAACCCTTTGCTGTACCTATCCTGGGAGTGTTTGATGGGGACAGTGTAGAGGGAGCTGTACTCTGTATCTAACCCCGTGCTGTACCTATCCTGGGAGTGTTTGATGGGGACAGTGTAGAGGGAGATTTACTCTGTATCTAACCCCGTGCTGTACCTGTCCTGGGAGTGTTTGATGGGGACAGTGTAGAGGGAGATTTACTCTGCATCTAACCCCACGCTGTACCTGTCCTGGGAGTGTTTGATGGGGACAGTGTAGATGGAGCTTTACTCTGTATCTAACCCCGTGCTGTACCTGTCCTGGAAGTGTTTGATGGGGACAGTGTAGAATTAGGTTTACTCTGTATCTAACCCCGTACTGTACCTGTCTGGGAGTGTTTGATGGGGACAGTGTAGAATGAGGTTTACTCTGCATTCAGTCTGTGCTGTACCTGCCTCAGGTGTGTTCAGTAGGACAGTATGGACAGAGTTTTATTCGATTTGATCTGGAAGATTAAACGCTGGCTTCTGGATGTTAGAAATGTTTTGTTCTCAATGCAAATCACAAGATCAATGCAAATTTGAGTTAATCACAATTGAAATTAAAATTCGGTGATTCTCTGTAGCATCTTCAGGTGCAATAAAATGTTGCAAGAAGCACAGGAGCATTAAAAAGCAATATTCGACACTGAGCCACGTATGGTGATATTAGGGAAGATGGCTTGGTCAAAGAGTTTGCTTTTAGGGAGCATCTGAAAGGAAGATAGAAGAGGAGAGGATCAGGGAGGGAGTTTCAGAACTGAGAACCCTCAATAGCTGAAGACGTGATCACCAATAATGCTGCAATAATAGATCCATTTGATCCAGCTCCACAATGCTGATATTTGTTTGATATTATCATGTGAGAGTACCTTTAAGAAATGGGTGTACATTACTGCAGTAATTTGGAAGAGTGGGTGGAGCTGGGCTGTCTGTCATCCTTTTATTTTTGTTTTAGGCTGTTTGATGCAGGGTGTGTTTTAGTTTCGTTTTCAGAGCTGGATAGCTGCAGTCACAGCCAGAAGGTGCATTAGAGTCTCTCTCTATAATCCAAAGACTGTAAATCGATCCTAATTAGAAAGAAATAGAAATAGAAAATTGCTTATTGTCACGAGTAGGCTTCAATGAAGTTACTGTGAAAATCCCCTAGTCGCCACATTCCGGCGCCTGTCCGGGGAGGCTGGTACGGGAATCGAACCGTGCTGCTGGCCTGCTTGGTCTGCTTTCAAAGCCAGCGATTTAGCCGTGAGCTAAACCAGCCCCATATAAATTAATAACAGTAGTGACTTTAACCTGATGTGCTTCTGGTAAAAGGTGTTTTAAGTCTTATGGATGTTAAAAGGAAAGCTTAAAGGATTACTTAGTGTTGTATTTGAATTGATGGTTGCTAAGATGTTCACTGCATGTTTTAAAAAGGTTAACTTGAGTTCACAGAATAAACATTGTTTTGATTTTAAAAATACTTTTCCATTTCTGCTGTACCACACCTGTAGAGTGGGCCATGTGCTCCCCATAACCACAATCTATTAAAAGTTGTGGGTCAGGTGAACTCCATGATACACTTTGGGCTTCTCTAAATCCTGTCCCATAACAATATGTTCCGTATGCACACCCAGCGATCAGCATTGACGATTTAGGGATCCATCATAGCGATGGTTTAAAAACAAAACGTGATTAATGATGTAACCAGTTACTTACTTTGAATGGCTTCATGGAATTCTGTATAGCTGGCACAATCCACTAATGAAAGAAAAGAAAAAGCAGAGTCTCTCAACTGACTGAACATCTCGATGCAAGACATTTAATAGAGGTACAGAACTCAGCGTCCAGCACATAGGAACAGAAGGCCATTCAGCCCCTCAAACCTGCTCCGCCATTCATCGAGATCATGGCTGATCTTCCCACTCAATCCCAGCGGCTATCCCCATATCGCTTGACGTCATTAATATCTAGATGTCCAAAGATTGACCATTCCGAGTGAAGAAATTGTCCCTCATCGCAATGTAGGACACTGCACATCGGTGAATTGTGCTCCTCTCCTTTTCCACCGATCTGGGTGGCGATACATTCTTTATACATCAATCAGGACTGCAGAGTAATCAAAGATGACCTCATGTGCCAAATACCATAGATGCACAAGTTGGGCATCAGAGAAACTCTTTTGGGAAAATAGGTGATGGATCAGGCAACGCGAGTCGTTCGGGGCTGGGAGGGAGATTCTGGCTGTGAAAGTACATCGAGCACCATTTGTTTCTGTCCACATGAGGATCTGTATCACAACATGGAAGTAGCAAAGCAGTTTTCCACCGCTGATTTGCCCACATCGTCTGATGTTGGCAAAAGCAGCAGAACCACATTTGAGAATATTTATTTTCGGCAGCTGCACAATTCTTTATGCGTAGCTGCTTCATATCCACCATCAACATTAACTTCCTCTGACGACGTCAACATGAAGATTTTGTGGAGCCTCTCAGAGGATAGCACTCTCTCCTCAGAGTCGGTAGGTAAGTCCCAACTCCACTCGAGCACAAAACCTAGGGAAATACCCTCAGTGCAGGACTGAGTCCAAAGATGTGCAGGTTAGGTGGATTGGCCATGCTGAATTGTCCTTAAGTGTCTAAAAAGGTTAAGTGGGGTTACGGGGATAGGGTGGTGGTGTGGGCTTAAGTAGGGTGCTCTTTCCAGGGACCGGTGCAGACTCGATGGGCCAAATAGCCTCCTTCTGCACTGTAGATTCTACGAATGCTGTTATGAATGGTTACAGAGGAGAATGAGCTATCATGAAAGTTGCCACCGAGGCAAGTTTTGGAAAAGGATTCTGAGCAAATGTCCCTAACAAAACAAAAATTGCTTTGTAAATTAAAGTATTGCCTTTGTCAGCCAGCGTAAGTGGCATGAGAGCTGCATGTTCTGTAAAGTGCTGTCTAATGGGAACTGGTGTGTTAAAGTTAAGAAACTGCATGTAATCGGTTAGGGAAAATGCTGGAAAATCTCAGCAAGTCTGGCAGCATCTGTGGGGAGAGAAAAGAGCTAACGTTTAGAGTCCGATGACTCTTTGTCAAAGTACAGTTAGTGTTATCGGTTAGTGTTAGCGTGAAGTTTTAAAGTTTAAGTATTGTTTTCTTTTCTTTTAATAAAGTTTGTTTATAAAATAACCAAGCCCGATTTCTTGTATTATCGCTCCAGGAATGAATTGATCTTTCTACAATGTCTTAAAACTTAAAAATGTTATGGCTCTGGTTCAGTCTCTTAACCAATGTTGAGGGCTGATGAGGCGTCCGTAACAGAGAGGCCCCAAAAAGCAGTCCCACATCCAGGGTGAAGATGGGGGACAGGAATAGGTCCCATGAAATGAAGTTAAATGAAGCAATATGCTCCAAATTCAAGAGAGCTGTGGGAAGCAGACTTCAAGCGATCCAGATACAAACGGAGCCCTGAAGATCTGAAAACATCGCCAGAGGTTCGTGACTCCGAGCTGCTTGGCACAGCTGAAAACCTGAAATTGTGCTTGGAAGGTGAAGCTTGGAAATAAGGGAAAGGAGTTTCAGAGGTGAGATTGAAACCCTGCAAATTGTTGAAGCTGACCAAGTGGGACAGACATTTGGAAAGAATTATGGAGATTGGAAACCCTCATGACAAAGATGAAGTTTCAGTGAGATCGGTTGGCTCACAATGTGACAGCTTCTGGGTGAGTTACAAAATCCATGGTATCTGCTTTGGTCATGCCTGCCATTTTTGTTGGGCAAGAGTTCATTGTGTGTGAGAGAGAGGGGCAGGAATTCTACGCTCTTTGATAAGACAAACTACAAGGTTATTGAGGACAACATTTGATCTAATAGTCAGTCACAGAACTCAGTGAAATGATCAGTTTAGCAGAGGTGCTGAAAGACTGAGTTTAAAGGGGTTATCTTTGGTTACCTTGGGGAGAGGCAAGAGCTGGGTTAAAAGCATCGAGTCAATGCTCAGGGATTCAACGAAAGAAAGCCGTTTGCAACTGTACCAGTCCAAAGCAAGAAGCCTTTACGTCAAGATCATGGTAACTCTTCACTGAATTATGTGGCTGTACGGAGGTTTCTGCAGTCAAGGGGTAGTGTGAATTTGAAGCATCTTCTTGTGCTTGTATTGCGATCATTCTAACATTTTGTCTGGTATAGTTAATTTTTCTTTTGTTTAATAAACTTTTTATTCTGTGTGTCAAACGTTAATCAGCAGACTCCTGTGACTTTGTTCGGTACATTTTCCCCATGGTTTCTATCAAACCAGATTTCAACCCTGGGGTCTGACTTGTCCAATAGTAACATCAGCTGAGTTCGTTATAATCACAGTGCATCGCTTCAAACTCAGAATTTACTCACCTGCTGAACTAACCCCACTTGTAACTGGATGAGGAAAAGCTGTAAAGGAAAAATAAATATCAAACCAGTTATGTGGGAGGAGTGGCAAGTCCCTTTGATAGCAAAACAAGAGTAGGCCATTCAGCCCCTCGAGCCTGTTCCGCCAGACTATTATATCATAGCTTCTTATTCCTTAATCAATTTGAGTCTTTAAAATTTCAATTGGCCCCCACCATCCAGAACATTTTGGAGTTCCAGATCTCTTATGACTGTATGTGAGGAAAGGTGCTTGCTGATTTCACTTCAGAATGGTCTACCTGCAACTTTAAATCTGTGTCATTTATTCTGGATTCTCCCAATAAATTTTGGCACTCCCTCTATCTATCTCTTGAATCCTTTGATCTATTTAAATGCCTTGAACAAATCACCCGTCAACCATCTAAACTCGGGGAACGTGGCACAGTTTGTCATACTTTTAAGGTTCAAGTCCCACTCCAGGGCTCGAGTACAAAAATCCGGGCTTTGGGGATAAGGGGTTCTTTTTCAGTTGATGACCTGTAATTAACCAGCGGGATCAGTGCTGGGGTCGCAACTGTTTGCAATATATAATCAATGGCTTGGAGGAAGGAAGCGACTATATGGCAGCCAAAGTTGCAGACAACACAAACATAGATGGAAAGGCAAGAGGGAAACAAGCAATTTGCAAAGAGATATTGGTAGGTTAAGTGAGCAAAAAGTTGACAAATGGGAGTATAATATGGGAAAATGTGAAGTTGTGCATTTTGGAAGGTGAACAAGAAAACAGTGTCATTTAAATGGAAAAAAACTGCATAAAGCTGCAACACCAAGGGACTGGGGGGGCACTTATGCACGAAACACAGAAAGCTAGCACACAGATGCAGCAGGTAATCAGAAGGCAAATAGAATGTTGGCCTTTATTTCAAGGGGGTTGGAGTATAAGAGTCGGGAAGTCTTGCAACGGCACACGGTATTGGTGAGACCACATCTGGAGCACCGTGAGCAGCTTGGCCACCTTATTGAAGGAAAGATATTGTTCCACTGGAGGTGGTTCAGAGAAGGTTCACTGGGATGATTCCCGGTATGGAGGGAACGTCTTGTGAGCAAAGGTTAAACAGTTTGGGACTCTACTCACTGGAATTTAGAAGAATGAGAGATGGTCTCATTGAAACATCTCGGATTCTTAAGGGGCCAGACAGAGTAAATGCTGAGAGGATGTTTCTCCTCATGGGAAAGTCTCGGACCAGAGGGTATAGTCTCAGAATAAAGGGGGTTTGCGATGAGGGTTGAGAGTCTTTGGAACCGTTTATCACAGAGAGTTATGGGGGCAGAGTCCTTGTGCATACTCAAGGCTGAGCGAGATCGATTCTTGGTCAGTAAGGGAATCAAGGGTCGCGGGGAAAGGGCAGGAAAGTGGATGTCAGGAATGTCAGATCAGCCACGATCCTAGTGAATGGCAGAGCAGGTCTGAGGGGCTGAATGGCCTACTCCTGTTCCTGTTTCCTATGACACTATGATGCAGTGCTGAGTGAGTGCTGTACTATCAGAGGTGCCATCTTTCAGATGAAATCGTAAGCCAAGGGCTGGGTGGATGTAAAAGATCCCACATCACTATTTGGAAGATCAGGGGCTTTATCCCTAGTGTCCTGGCCAATATTCATCCTTAAATCATCATAAAATAGATTATTTACTCATTATGTTTTTGTGGGCGTGCTGTGAAAATTGATGGCGGTTTCTCCTACATTACAATCACACTCCAAAAGTACTGTATTGGCTGGGGAATGCTTGGAGATGTCCCGTACTATATAAACATGTCTTTCCTTCTTTTAATACACATCAATTTTATGCAACAACCTCATAATTTAACTCTTTAAGCTGTGGTAACTGGTCAATCTGCACTATACGCCACACCCCTGGATCCATCTCAGGTTGCAGTGCTCAAGGTGGATATCAATACTTCAGATATGAAATGCTCTACTGCTTAATTTTCTGTGGCAGTAGCCCAGCTGACCAAGAAACATTTAAATGGAGAACTGAACACGGAATCCCATCATTATCCGGTATTTCTGAAGAGATTTCCGCTTGCTGCATAATGGGGAAAAGGACCAAATGTGCTGGCAGTGCAGGAGGGTAATCTGTCTTAGTGAGGTCCACCTGCAGTTTCCTCCACCAGAATCCTCCACTCATCACCATTGGGATTCACACATGGAGAACGCCCCATTGCCGAGGATCATTTGCAGGGTCATTGATGATGGGGGGGGGGGAAAGAGAGAGAGAACATTTTGGTTCACTCGTATTTACAAATGGGCATCAGTCTCCTTATCCATTTAGTCCCTCTGAGCCACGAAAAAAAAGAGTTCCCGTTTTCTTTCGGATGGAGATGCTGACAAAATCCTTCCCCAACCTTGGAAAGATTCTGGAGGTCAGGGGGATCTACTTTAAGAGGTCCCAGTATGGAATTGCGTCTAAAATTGCTCACCATTTCAAACATTCTCCTCAGCAGGAACCGCTTGCGGATCCGGGGCGACCGGGGGAAATTTAGCTCATAGCAGAGGGTGGGAGCAAATAGGAAGTAATACATGTCTAGAAAACAAATGGAAACAAAATACATCAAAGTAAGGGGGAGGCAATGAAATTAAAAGAAACAAAGAATGAGGGGAAAGTAAACTTGCCGGCCTTTTTCCCCCCAGTTTGGGCTGATGTGTGACTCCCCTCCCACACCTACATGGTTGACCCCTAATGTTCCTCTGAAGTGCAGCCAATCCATTCTATCAAACCACCAGCGGGAGTGGCTTCACTATACAGTTAAGTGGAAGCCATAAAGACATCTTCTCATGTGTAACTAGGGTTGGGAAATAAATCATAGAATCTGACAGCACAGGCAGCTGTTTGGCCCATCATGCGAATGTTAGCTCTTTGAACGGGTTATTAGGTTCACCCCATACCCCTGCTCTTTTCCCACTGCCCCGCAATCTTTCTCTTTTGAAGGATATCTTCTTTTGAAAGTTATGACTGAATCTGCTTGCGTCGTTCTTTCAATTTGTACAGTCCAGATTATAACTCATCGTATTAAAAACGTCCCCATATCCCTCCCACTTCCTCAGTTACTGGCCCATCTTTCAGTGGAAAGTTTCTCTTTAATCTATATCGATAATTTAGACATTGGGACAAAATGAATATTTGAAGGTTTACTGACAACATAAGACTTGGTTGGAACGGGCGGCACGGTAGCACAGTGGTTAGCACTGTTGCTTCACAGCACCAGGGTCTCCGGTTCGATTCCCGGCTTGGGTCACTTTCCGTGTGGAGTCTGCACGTTCTCCATGTGTCGGCGTGGGTTTCCTCCGGGTGCTCCGGTTTCCACCCACAAGTCCCGAAAGACGTGCTGTTAGGTGAATTGGACATTCTGAATTCTCCCTCTGTGTACCCGAACAGGCGTCGGAATGTGTTGACTAGGGGATTTTCACAGTAACTTCATTGCAGTGTTAATGTAAGCCTACTTGTGACATTATTAAAGATTATTATTATGTGAGCTGTGAGGAGGACGCAAAGACGTTTCAATGAGATTTAGAGAGGCCCAGTGAGTGGGCAAGAGTTGGCAAATGGAATACAATGTGGAACAATGTGAAGCTATCGAATATGGTAGGAAAAACAGAAATGCAGAGTACATTTTAAATGGGGAGAGATTGGAAAGTGTTGATGTCCAAAGGGACCTGGGTGTTCTTCTTCATAAGTCAGTGCGGCAGGGTGGCACAATGGTTAGGACTGCTGCCTCATATTGCCAGGGAGACTGGGGTTCAATTCCGGCCTTGGGTGACTGTCTGTGTGGAGTCTGCACTTTCTCTCCGTGTGTGCGTGGGTTTCCCCCGGGTGCTCCGGTTTCCTCCCACAATCTAAAGGTGTGCAGGTTTGGTGGGTAAACGGGGATAGGGTGGGGGAGCGGGGGCAGGTAGGGTGCTCTTTCAGAGGGCCAGTGCAGGCTCGAGGGGCTAAATGGCCTCCTCCTATGTAGGCAGCACGGTAGCACAGTTGCTTCACAACGCCAAGGACCCAGGTTCAATTCCCGGCTTGGGTCACTGTCTATGCGGAGTCTGCACATTCTCCATGTGTGTGGGTTTCCTCCGGGTGCTCCAGTTTCCTCCCATAAGTCCGTCGTTGTTAGGCAAATTGGACATTCTGAATTCTCCCTCTGTATAAATTGTGAGGTAATGCAGTTTCAAGTGTAAGTTGATAGAAATTCAGGTCTGGTACGTTCCTGTAAGGATGAAGGATAAGTATGGCAAGTTTCGGGAACCTTGGATAATGAGGGATAGTGTGAGCCTAGTCAAAAAGAAAAAGGAAGCATTCGGCTGGGAACACACAAAGTAAATGTGGAAAACAAGGAAAGTAGAAAGAAACTTAAGCAAGGAGTCATGAGGGCTAAAAGGGGTCATGAAAAGTTATTGGCCAGCACGATTAAGAAAAATCCCAAGGCTTTTTATACATATATAAAGAGCAAGAAGGTAGCCAGGAAAAGGGTTGGCCCACTCAAGGTTAGAGGAGGGAATCTATGTGTGGAGCCAGAGGAAATGGGGCAGGTATTAAATGAGTACTTTGCATCAGTATTCACCAAAGAGAAGGACCTGGTGGATGATGAGTCTGGGGAAGGGTGTGTAGATAGTTCGGGTCATGTTGAGATCAAAAAGGAGGTATTGGGGGTCTTGAAAAACATTCAAGTGGACGAGTCCACAGGTCCTGATGGGATATACCCCAGAATACTGAGAGGGAAAGTTAAGAGATTGCTGGGGCTGTGACAGAAATCTTTGTATTCTCACTGGCTACAGGGGAGGTCCCAGGGGACTGGAGAATAGCCAATATTGTTCCTTTGTTTAAGAAGGGTAGCAAGGACAATCCAGGTAATTACAGGTCAGTGAGCCTTAAGTCAGTGATAGGGAAATTATTGGAGAGGATTCTTTGAGACACGATTTACTCCTACTTGGAAGCAAATAGGCATATTAGCGAGAGGCAACATGGCTTTGTGAAGAGGTGGTCGTGTCTCACTATCGAGTTTTTCGAGGAAGTTATGAAAATGATGGGTGAGGTAGGACAGTGGATGTTGTCTATATGGACTTCAATGAGGCCTCTGACAAGGTCCCTCATGGCAGACTGGTACAGCAGGCGAAGTCACACGAGATCAGAGGTGAGCTGGCAAGGTGGATGCAGAACTGGCTCAGTCATAGAAGGCAGAGAGTAGCAATGGAAGGGTGCTTTTCTAATTGGAGGGCTGTGACTATTGGAGTTTCTCAGGAATCAGTGCTGAGACCGTTGCTGTTTGTAATATATATATATATATATAGATTTGGAGGAAAACGTAACTGGTTTGATTAGTAAGTTTGCGGACAACACAAAGATTGGTGGAATTGCGGATAGCGATGAGGATCGTCAGACGACACAGCAGGATTTAGATCGGTTGGAAACCTGGGCGGAGAGATGGCAGATGGAGTTTAATCCGGACAAGTGTGAGATAATGCATTTTGGAAGGTCTAATATAGATGGGAAATATACAGTAAATGGCAGAACTCTTCAGAGTATTGATAGGCAGAGGGATCTGGGTGTACAGGTCCACAGGTCACTGAAAGTGACAACGCAGATGGAGAAGGTAGTCAAGAAGGCATATGGCATGCTTGCTTTCATTGGTCGGGACACTTAGTTTAATAATTGGCAAGTCACATTGCAGCTGTATAGAACCTTAGTTAGGCCACACTTGGAGTATAGTGTTCAATTCTGGTCACCACACTACCAGAAGGATGCAGGCTTTGATGAGGGTACAGAAAAGATTCACCAGGCCGTTGCCTGGTATGGAGGGCATTAGCTACGAGGAGAAGTTGGAGAAACTCAGTTTGTTCTCACTGGAACGACGGAGGTTGAGGGGCGACCTGATAGAAGTCTACAAAATTATGAGGGGAATGGACAGAGTGGGTATTCAGAACCTTTTTCCCCAGGGTGGAAGAGTCAATTACTAGGGGGCATAGGTTTAAGGTGTGAGGGGCAAGGTTTGGAGGAGATGTACGAGGCAAGTTTTTAAACACAGAGGGTAGTGGGTGTCTGGAACTCGCTGCCGGAGGAGGTGATGGAAGCAGGGACAATAGTGACATTTAAGGGGCATCTTGACAAATACATGAATAGGATGGGAATAGAGGGATACGGACCCCGGAAGGGGAGGGGGATTTAGTTCAGACAGGCAGCATGGTCGGGATAGGCTTGAAGGGCCTGTTCCTGGGCTGTAATTTTCTTTGTTCTAGTGTACCTGAACAGGCACCAGAGTGTGGCGACTAGGGGTCTTTCACAGTAACCTCATTGTAGTGTTGATGTAAGCCTACTTTTGAGACTAATAAAAAACAAAGAAGAAAGATGATCATATTATTATTACGTTCACATCCTGTACCAAAACCGGAGATCTCCAGAGGTCATGAAAAATCTATATGAAAACGCAAGTCAATTTTTCCTTTTATATCTTGGCTTCTAAGAAAGAGCACCGGGATGACTGAATTTTGTGCAAATTATCACTATAACCTCAGCAAAAAATCCATCCCCAATTAAAGGATATTTTTTTTAAAGCCTCGCTTCAATCAAGATACAAATATTTGCAGATTGTAGTCAGCAGGGGGCAGAACAGGTTTAGTTTCAGCGTGCTGCACACGCACCAACCCTAACTCAGTAGTTACATGACTAATACCTATACTTTGCTCCATTCCATTCACGAGTACTCATCAGCCATGGGAAAGATGTGTCAGAAGAAAAATGTTAGGCAATCCCCGAACCACTAATCTGAGGAAATCTAACAAAACTGGTTTTGATTCTGTGGGAAGCTCGGAGGTGACAGCACGGAAATCCATGCCAACAGAATACCAGATTTACTCACACAGCTTCTTCACTATGGAGAAGATTTAAATAAAGGGGACATCATTTATTATTTCAGCACAACTTAATAGGAAAATTATTAAAGCTTGCAAGGGATGTGGGTGTCGCTAGTTAGGCCAGCATTTATTGTCCATCCCCAATTGACCTTGAGAAGTTGGTGGTGAGCTTCCTTTCATGAACGTCTGCAGTCCATGTGGTGTAGGTACATCCACAGTGCTGTTAGAGAGGGAGGTCCAGAATATTGTCCCAGAAACAGTGAAGGAACGGCGAGGTATTTCCAAGTTAGGATGGTGAGTGACTTGGAGGGGAATCTCCAAGTGGTGGTGCTCCCAGGTATCTGCTGCCCTTGTCCTTCTAACTGGTAGGGGTCATGGGTTTGGAAGGTGCTGTCTGAGGAGCCTTGGTGGGTTCCTGTAGTATATCTTGTAGATTATGCACACGGCTGCCACTGTTTGTCGGTGGTGGAAGAAGTGAATGTTTAAGGTGGTGGATGGGGTACCAATCAAGCGGGCTGCTTTGACCTGGTTGGTGTCGAGCTTCCCGAGTGTTGCTACGGCAGCAATCAATCAGACAAGTGAAGGATATTCCATCAAATTCCTGACTTGTGCCTTGTAGATGGTGGACAGGCTTTGGGGAGTCTGTGGCGAGTTACTCGCTGCAGATTCCTCGCCTTTGAACTGCTCTTGTAGCCACACTATTTACATGACCAGTCTAGTTCAGTTTCTGATCAATGGTAACTCCCGGGATGTTGATTGTGGGGGATTCAGCAATGGTAATACCAAGGGGCAGTGGTTAGATTCGATCTTATTGGGGATGACCTTTGTCTACCTCTTGTGTTAATAGGTTTCAAGAGAGAACTGAAGGTATAATTCTTTATTCATTCCTGGGATGTAGGAATGGTCGGAAGGCTGACAATTTCTGCCCATTACTCTGAGGTGGTCTGGTTGAGTGCTACTGTGGCCAGTTCAGAGTGCAGTAATGTGGGATGGTGTCACATATCATCCCGACCAGGTAAGGAGAGATTTTACAACAATCCACTAACTTGGCCAACACTTTTAGTAACTTGGATTATAATCTGAATTCAAATTCCCAAAATATCACAATGGGATCTGAACCCGCAATTTTCTGGATGATTAGCTCAGTAACATAGCCACTACTCTACTATACCCTGAGGCTCACCCTAATGTATAAATACTATATCCTATCATCTGTAGCAAATTGATTGACTTTTCGGCCTAACTGATTTTTCTGTTCATAAAAATCTGGTTTTGGAAGACTTTTAGAGCCATATTCGCACTGGGGAAAGCCATGTGACATCTGTGCCAGCTGCTATTGTATATCTGAGTATTTAATCATATGCAGGGGATGGACATTAACTTGCAATTCAGTTGTGTTCCTACAAAGGAACAGACAGAGGCAGCCTATGGCGCAGTGGGGAGTGTCCATACCTCTGGAACCCAGAAGCTCCGGGTTCGAGTCCAATGCCAGGATTTGTAGGCCACGGAAGGAGTGTTGATAATGCAGTTCAACAGGCTGATAATCAACCCGGGAATCCTGTCGCCACTTCTCCCACTATTCCCAAAAAGGAAGAAAAGAGAGTGTGAAGATACGTTAAAGGAATGGACTAAATACTGTGGTTCCAAAGAAGAGTCATGTTGTGCTCGAAACATGAACTCGGTTTCTCTCATCGCTTCTCGGCCTTTTGGCTAAGATGAGCGTGGGGTCAGGTGTAATGCCTGGATCTGGTATGTCTCCCTCGTGGGGACCGTGGCTTGGATTTGGTTTGAGTTTGAGTTGGTTTTTGGAGCGGGCAGGGAGCTGGATGGGGGTTTGCCCCTGTCCACACTCTGAGCTCTGGCTTTCTAACTCTGATAAAGTAATTTTAAAAAACAGGAGCTGCTGAGCACATTGTTTTCATTTCTGCAGCATCTGCAATATTTTTCTTGTGTCAAAAACTGCGGTTCTTGGGTTTGGAAATACATGTTTGTAGTGTGCGTCTCTGCAAATTAAAGTTTGTTAACGTGCAAAGTTTAGGCGTTAGGAGCCGGTTTAGCTCACTTGGTTAGACAGCCGTTTTGTTATGCGAAGCGAGGCCAGCAGCGTGGGTTCAATTCCCCGTCCCGGCTGAGGCTATACATGAAGGCTCCGCCTTCTTAATCTCACCCCTCGACTGAGGTGTGGTGACCATCAGGTTAAATCACCACCAGTCAGCTCTCCCCCCTCAAAGGGGAAAGCAGCCTATGGTCATCTAGGACTATGGAGACTTTACCTTAGGTTTGATCCCCCCAATATCCACCTGGCTATCTGGATTAAACAACCAACTCTATAATTGAATAATCTGAAACTAATCCCACTGCCCAGTAATCTCCCCAAATCCCCATATTTTCCCTTTCTCAAAATATTTATCCATTTTCCCTGGTCTCTGCTTCAACTAACTCCTGCGACAGCATTCCATGTTCCAACACTCCTCTGCCTCAGGGAATTTTGTCTCGCCCTCCTCCTCACTATTGATAACTGAGATTGATGGATTGCTTAGGCCAGGGTGTCAATGATTATGAAGCTGAAAATTAAGATAAATGGAACTGAGGTGAAGATCAACCAAGATCTTACTTATTAGCAGAACAGACTTGAGGGGCTGAATGGACAACACCTGTTCCAATGTTCCTCATTCTGAAGTCTCTCAGCATCAGCAACTATCATTTAAGACAAAAGAGACCAAAGTTCTCAAATATCCAAGCTATATGTGGGGCAGCACCAGGGAGCTCAAACCCATTCACAACCAAGCAGTCGCTGACAGAAAGTTAAATTAATAGTGACGAGGCGTTTAATAGCCTTGGTGATTCATGAATTCCTTCACGAATGTACACTCAAGCTAGTAGGTTTCAGTTACTGGAGTCAAACATTTACTGGAGTCAAATTTTAACATATGCACCTTAGAAAGTATCCTATCTGGCTGCATCACAGCCTGGTATGGCAACTGCTTGGCCCAAGACCGTAAGAAACTAGAGTCGTGAACACCGCCCAGTCCATCACACGAACCTGCCTCCCATCCACTGACTCTGTCTACACCTCCCGCTGCCTTGGGAAAGTGGGCAGCATAACCAAAGACCCTTCCTCACCTGGGTTATTCTCTCTTCCAACCTCTTCCATCGGGCAGGAGATACAAAAGTCGGAGAACACGCACTAACAGGTTCAAAAACAGCTTCCTTCCCACTGTTACCAGACTCCTGAATGACCCACTTATAGACTGATCTGATCTCTTCACAGATCTTCTCTACTGAGTAGTACTACACTCCTGTATGCTTCACCCGATTACTGTGTCTATGTAATTTACATTGTGTATTTATGCACGTCCTATGTTTCTTCATGTATGGAACAATCTGTCTGGGCTATACGCAGAACAATACTTTTCACTGTACCTCGATACACGTGACAAAACATCAAATTCATTCAAATTCAACTCGTTTTGGAAACGAAAAGGATAAACTGCAGATTTGCATATGGTTTTCTCTCGGCCTCTTGCTTGCTCCAGGGCAGATTCAGTGAAAGGAGAAGCAGGGACCAGTGTTTAAGCAAATGCTCAAAGACAATCCATACTATGAATGTGAGGGTACAACAGAACACATGTTACAGACACTTGGGGATGGAAGGGTGCTATTAACAAAGAAATACTACTTGTATACAATGCCTAAAACAGGCTCAGTGAAACGTCATACTTCAATTATAGCAACAAGAGTTAAAATGCATTGGGTTGAAGTGCTTAAATGATACAGGGACATTTCATCCAGAGTAACTTATAGAATGTATGCTCACCCGATGCCTGTGCCTATGTATTTACATTGTGTATCTGTCCTATGTCCTATGTTTATTCATGTACAGAATGATCTGCCCGGACTGTACACAGAACAATACTTTTCACTGTACCTCGATACACGTGACAACAAAACAAATCCAATCCAAGAAGCAGGCCATTCGGCCCACTGCACCCATGCTGGCTCTCTGAAAAGAACTATCCAATTAGTCTCACTCCACAACTCTTTCCCCATGGCCTTGAAAATGTGGTATCTTTAGCCATCTCCCTTAATGAACACTTGTCTCAAAGGCCAACAGCCAGGCTGTGGCAAACTTGATGCAAACTTTGTTCCTCTTTGAGTGGCTAACAGGAGGTTCACAATAAAAAGCACATGTGCTGTCTGCATCCCCATTACACCTTACATACACCAGGCACCTAGTGGCCCCACATCCCTGCAACGTACAGACAAATGACTGACTGAACCCCACTGGCTGCAGAAATTCCCATCTGCGCACACGCTCCAGGGAGTGTCACCGATAAAACTACAGCCCGTGACGAGGAACACCTCCGATCTGCCAAGGTGCCAAGAACCAGGACTTTCATCTGAAGAATTATGAAGCCTCCTCACCTTTGTATGTCAGGTTTCCTGGGTACATGACGACTGCTTGCACTGCATCTCCATTCTCTTTCAAACCAGGAGCTACAAAAGGAATTATAAAGTTATTCCAGCTACAGATCAAACCCAAATAATGTCCAGAGTCAGAGCAAACACCCACAGCAGTAAACCGAGACATATATTCTGCTGAAGAATTTCCCAACAATTCATATTTGGTCCTCAGCGGTTGATGACATTAGAGGTAGCGGGTGTGCTTTTGAGGATATGGTTTAAAGCAGTAATGAGATTTGCTTCCAACATTTAATTCAGCGTTACTATTTCTTCAAGAGGAGCAGATAGGGTTTCTTTCAAGCGTTTCTGGTTTGAGGGAGAGGGTGGTGGAGGAAATTCCTGCATCAACCTTCCACCAGTCGAACCTGGATTTGAATTCATTGATGTGATGAAAGTCTTCCTTCTTTACTGGCTGCAAGAGCCAAAAGTTTGTCCAAAGGAAAGAGTTGGACTGTCTCAATCTTAACACCTTGTCTGCATGGGCCCATCGGACAAACCAGTGCCAAATTGACACCAATTAGGATAAATTCAAATCTCACGTTGGGTAACAGGAGTTCTTCCGAGATCGAGAACGAGCTACGTGGTTCCAGAATTGGGAGTTCAAGCCCCACCCCAGGTTCTGACCGATCCTTTGTGTAGCTCAAGGCGTCCTTGCATTGTAAAGATGATGAAATGCTTCCCCGTAGCTACATGTACAGGATCCCGTGAAGCTCGTCAGGCAAGAACAGAGGAATTCTACCCATTTCCTGAACAAAATCTACCTGTGGAAGAGATTATCTGGCTATTTATCGGTGCCTGCTTTTCACCAGTTAGTCTGCTTTTAATAGTGGCAATTTATCTGGATGACTCGAGGACGTGAAAGATGCCACATGAATGCTAGTTCAGTTATTTGGTCTTTTATTGTTGGGGCAGAATGGGGGAAGGTTGGTTGTGTTGTAGCTCTCCTGGAAACATTGAGTGCCAATGTTACACTCTCTCAACTGGAAAACAGCTTCAAAGCTCAGTGCAAACAGTCTTCAGCTAGGACCTCGAAGAAAAATAGCACTGGAAAACTAAAATTACTGTTCCGCCCTCATATTTTGATCGCGTTTTCAGACCCACCAATGATGCATTCTGAAACCAAAAGAGAAAATGCTAGAAAATCTCAGCAGGTTCGGCAGCATCTGTAGGGAGAGAAAAGAGCTAACGTTTCGAGTTCGATGACTCTTTTTGTCAAAGCTATCTAGACTACAGCTCTTCGCACCCCACACCCCACACTCCATCCCTTTCTCTCAACTCCTTCGCCTCCGTCGCATTTGTTCCGACGATGCCACTTTTCAAAATGGTGCTTCGTAAATGTGTTACTTCTTCCTCGACCGTGATTTCCCACATACAGTTGTGGACAGGGCCCTCAACAGTGTGCGGTCCATCTCCCGCGCCATTACCCTCGCCCCCTCCACTCCCTCCCAGAACAAGGGTAGAGTCCCCCTCGTTCTCACATTTCATCCCACCAGCCTCCGGATGCAAAGCATGAATCCTCCGCCATTTTCGGCAAAGACCTGCTGAGATTTTCCAGCATTTTCTCTTTTGGTTTCAGATTCCAGCATCCGCAGTAATTTGCCTTTATATAATGATGCATTCTGTTCTCCAACAGAATAGACTTGTGCGCATCTCTATGGGTCTTGGACTTTGGATAATTTCCTTTGGCACGTATTGGGTTACACTCCCCAACCTGAAGATCCACCAAAAGTGAGGGTTAAACAGTCTACTCTCTCCAAAACTGAATCCCCTCCAATGACCTGGATGAGGTTGGTAAATAAGTAGCATTCTATCACTTGGTCATGCACACTACTGGTCCAGCAAAAAGGTCATATCAGTATTTCCCATTTAGCGTTGCTGATTGAAGGGAGATATTGTCGAAGCTTTTCCTTTTGCACCCATCAGGACGACACAAGAATACCAAATTTCAGAGTGAACAATTTGTACTGCATGGGAAAAGGGTGCTGATTGGTTGAGGCATTGCCATGGAGAATGTACCAGGTAACACCTTCACAGGCAGCTTAGTTAAAAAGCCAGCCAGCAGTATCTGAACGCACCATCCCTAAAGACCGTCCGGGGGCTGCTGGGCACTTACGTCACACGTATCAGCGCGACTGGGGCATCTTTCAATCTAAAACTTAGGCACTTGTTAATGTTAGGCTGAGAGAACACAACAACAAAATAGTTGCAGCAATAAGAAGGGACTTCGCCTGAAACTCTTAATCGGTCTCTTTTCAGACTTGTGTTTCTAGTATTAGCAGTTAAATATTAGTATAGAAACATGCCATTTAGCCCATCAAGACTTACTATCATTCCTGCTGGAATCACTAGTGTTGTCCGCCCTTCTCCTGTTCCCGTTTTTAAAATGACGAGCCAATTCCCTTTTAAATCAATGAATGAACTTTGCCACAAGCCATTTTTGAAGCTGGGAATTCCACACTCTAACTATCTCCGATGTAAAGAAGTCTCTGTTTTAATTATTTGCGATTATCCACTTTGGTGCATGTGCCCTACTGTCTTACCATCATCACTGACATAACCATCAGAAAGCTGCAGGCCTGGTATTTGGTTTGTTTTGTATCTTCACACAGACTATTTCCCTTTGGGGAATAGTGGGGAAGTGTTTGAACGATTTTAGCAGGCTGATTACCAGCCTGTTTGAACTGTGTCGTGAACACTTCTTTCGTGGCCAACAAGTCCTCGAGTGGGACTTGAACTCGGAGCTACTGGCTCAGAGGCAGGGAGCCGACCGACTGAAGCTTAAAACCTGCTCTGCCTGTAACTGGTCACCTTCTCTGCATATCGGGGTGTTGCAGCATCAACGTTTGGCAACATAGATCTGAGATATTCATTCACATCTACAACGTTCGATCATAGCTCCAAGGAAATGGCAAAGAGAGACCAGTAGCTTTATCCAGAGGGACAGGAGGGAGGAGGAGGAAAAAGGAGTTATCCTGAGCCACAGCCGCGTAACGGTAGCACAGTGGTTAGCACAGTTGCTTCACAGCACCAGGGCCCCAGATTCGATTTCCAGCTCATCTGCATGTTGTCCTCGTGTCCGCGTGGGTTTCATCCGGGTGCTCCGGTTTCCTCCCACAAAGACGTGCTTGTTAGGTGAATTGGACATTCTGAATTCTCCCTCAGTGTACCTGAACAGACGCCGGAGTGTGGCGACTAGGGACTTTTAGCAGTAGGCCTAATTGTGACCATAAAGATTATTATTACATTAATGTGGTGCTGCAGAGCTCTGGGAGTTGGTCACAAGGCAGTAACACTAGAATGAATGGTCAACGTGGAGAGGGAAATGGTGTTTCTCAAGCTTTATGTAATGCAGGCATTTCTACTTTGCATGAGAGTGCGGGAAAACAGAACAAAGAAAATTACAGCACAGGAACAGGCCCTTCGGCCCTCCCAGCCTGTGCCGATCCAGATCCTTTATCTAAACCTGTTGCCTATTTTCCAATGTCTACTTCTCTCTGATCCCCACCCGTTCATATATCTGTCCAGATGCATCTTAAATGATGCTATCGTACCCGCCTCTACCACCTCCGCTGGCAAAGCATTCCAGGCACCCACCACCCTCTGCGTAAAAAACTTTCCACGCACATCTCCCTTAAACTTTTCCCCTCCACGCACATCTCCCTTAAACTTTTCCCCTCCATGCACATCTCCCTTAAACTTTTCCCCTCACCTTGTAATTGACACCCCCACTCTTGGAAAAAGCTTGTTGCTATCCACCCTGTCCATACCTCTCATACTTTTGTAGACCTCAATCAGGTCCCCCCTCAACCTCCGTCTTTCCAACGAAAACAATCCTAATCTACTCAACCTTTCTTCATAGCTAGCACCCTCCATACCAGGCAACATCCTGGTGAACCTCCTCTGCACCCTCTCTAAAGCATCCACATCCTTCTGGTAATGTGGCGACCAGAACTGCACGCAGTATTCCAAATGTGGCCTAACCAAAGTCCTATACAACTGTAACATGACCTGCTGACTCTTGTACTCAATACCCCGTCCGATGAAGGCAAGCATGTTGTATGCCTTCTTGACCACTCTATTGACCTGCGTTGCCACCTTCAGGGTACAATGGACCTGAACTCCCAGATCTCTCTGTACATCAATTTTCCCCAGGACTCTTCCATTGACCGTATAGTCTGCTCTTGAGTTAGATCTTCCAAAATGCATCACCTCGCGTTTGCCTTGATTGAACTCCATCTGCCATTTCTCTGCCCAACTCTCCAATCTATCTCTATTTTGCTGTATTCTCTGACAGTCCTCCTCGCTATCTGCAACTCCACCAATCTTAGTATCATCTGCAAACTTGCTAATCAGACCACCTATACCTTCCTCCAGGTCATTTATGTAGATCACAAACAACAGTGGTCCGAGCATGGATCCCTGTGGAACACCACTAGTCACCTTTCTCCATTTTGAGACACTCCCACCACTACTCTCTGTCTCCTGTTGCCCAGCCAGTTCTTTATCCATCTAGCTAGTACACCCTGAACCCCATACGACTTCACTTTTTCCATCAACCTGCCATGGCAAACTTTATCAAATGCCTTACTGAAGTCCATGTATATGACATCTACAGCCCTTCCCTCATCAATTAACTTTGTCACTTCCTCAAAGAATTATATGAGGTTTGTAAGACCGCCCGGGCGCTTCCGACCAGAAGAGAGAGCCCCTCAGGGCTCGCCTCCCCGCCTCACTGAGTCAGTGAAAAAACGATAAGAAAAACAGGTTTGAACATTCCTACTGTGGGACCAACATTTCCCATCAATACTTCAAACATAATCTGTTCTGATGAACAATCACCAATCTGAAATGTTAACACGGTTTCCCTTGCTACAGGTACGGCTAACTGGCTGAGCATTTTCTGTTTTCATGGTTGTAAAGTGAATGTTTGGAGTTGTGAAAAGACTGACATTCCTAAATCTTTTTATACTCACCCGAGAGAGATCTGGACAGGGTTTTCACTTTGGCTCTGCGCACTTCTCTGCTCCATTTGTTGACATCCTTGTAGGAGTAGAGTTTGAGGAACTGGATGGTGTAGCACATCAGCGCCATCACAGCACCAACTGCAGAACAAGATACAAGTCTCTTAGAACAACGCATCTTGGAACCAACCAGGGAATATTTTCAATCTGGTAAAGTGTAATGAGACAGGATTGATGCTCTCATAGTAAAGGGACTGCAAGGGAAGAGTGTTTTCTTTTAATTTACTCTTGGCAAGGCCAACAATTATTGCTCACACCTAATTGTTCTTAAACTGAGTGACTGGCTGGGCCATTTCAGAGGTCAGTGAAGAGTTATCGAATCATAGAATTTACAGTGCAGAATGAGGCCATTCGGCCCATCGAGTCTGCACCAGCACTTGGAAAGAGCACCCTACCTAAGCCCACACCAGCACCCTATCCCCGTAACCCCACCCTACCTTTTTGGACACTAAGGGGCAATTTAGCATGGCCAATCCACCTAACCTGCACATCTTGGGACTGTGGGAGGAAACCGGAGGAAACCCACACAGACACGGGGAGAATGTGCAGACTCCGCACAGACAGTGACCCAAGCCCGGGAATCGAACCTGGGACCCTGGAGCTGTGAAGCAATTGTGCTACTGTGCCCTCCCCCCGTCAGTCACATTGCTGTGGATCTGGAGTCACGCGTCAGACAGACCACGTAAGGACGGCAGATTTTCCCTTCCCCGAAAGATGTTAGTGAACCAGATGGGTTTTTATGACAATCTGGTAGTTTCAGGATTATCATTACCGACCAGGAATTTTATTCCATGTCTTATTAGTGAATTGAATTGAAATTCCCCCAGTTTCAGTGGTAGGATTTTAACTCATGGCTCCAAACTTTACTCTGGGTCTGTGGATTAATGTGACAGTCACCCTCCCACCAGGCTACTGTCCCCTAGCACATGCAGGAGGGGGGAAATTTAAACTATCACTGAAGAAAAAGTACTAGGAAATCTAATGGAGTTAAAGGCTGAAAGGTCTCCTGGATTCGATGGCTTGCATTCTCAGGTCTGAAAAGCAGTGGCTGCGAAGATATTGGATTCATTGCTTTGCAATCTTTCAAAATACCCTCGATTCTGGATCTGCGCCCTGAAATGGTCACCTTTCTTAAATCAAGCCAGCTGTCAGACAAAGCGTGGCTGCTCGACTTGCCGTTTCTTACGGGCATAAGTGTCAATTTGAACGAGCTGAAGCGCGAACTGCAGGGGAGGGACAGAGACTTGTCCCACATGATCAATGCGGTGAATGTGTTCATGGTGGTGCCTGTGGTCCTCTCAGTTAAAAACCATAATTACTAATGTTTGTGAAAGGGGTACAATTCAGCGATGGTAATGCCATTGAATGTCAAGGGATGACATTGGGATGATGCTTAGACTCTCTCTTGTTGGAGATGGCCATTGCCTGGCACTTGTGTGGCGTGAATGTTACTTGCCACTTGTCAGCCCAGCCTGGATACGGACCAGGTCTTGCTGCATTTGGACATGGATTGCTTCAGTATCTGAGGAGTCACAAATGGTGCTAAACAATCAGCGAACGTCTCCATTTCTGACCTTATGTGGAAGAACGACATTGATGAACCAGCTGAATATAGTTGGGCCTAGGACACTACCCTGAAGAACTCCCACAGTGATGTCCTGGAACTGAGATGATCCAACTACCAGAACCATCTTCCTTTGTGCCAGGTATAACTCCACCCAGTGGCGGGTTCGCCCTCCGATTCCCATTGACTCCAGTTTAGCTAGGGCTCCTTGATGCCATACTCGGTCAAATGTCAAGGGCAGTCACTCTCACCCCCAGGTGGTGCTCCCTTTGTCTGCTGCCCTTAATTGAAGTGGTTGTGGATTTGGAAAGTGCTGACTATGAAGCCTTGATGAGTCCTCGCATCTTGTAGCTGGTTTTCACGGCTGCCACTGTGCGTTGTTGGATGGAGGGAGTGAGTGAATGTTGGTGGATGGAATGCCAATCAAGCAGACTGCTTTGTCCTGGATGGTATTGAGCTTCTTGCATTGTTGTAGGAGTTGCACTCATCCCGGCAAGTGGAGAGCATTCCATCACACTCCTTACGTGTGCCTTGCAGATGGTGGACAGGCTTTGGGGAGTCAGGGGTGAGTTATGTGCCGCAGAATTCCTAGCTTTTGACTTACTCTTGTAACCACAGTATTTCTATGGCCAGCCCAGTTGGCATTTATAAGAATGAAGCTGTCCTTATTGCAACGTGCAATATTCTGAGGGGGCTTGACGGGGTAAATGCTGAGAGGATTCCCTCATGGGGAATCGAGAGCTGAGGGCTTTAGTTTCTGAAGGAGTAGTGGGTTACTGAAGGAGGAAATAAGGAGGAATTCTTTCTCTGTGGGGGGGTTGTGAATCTTTGGATCTCTCCACCCCAAACAGCAGCCTCGAGCACCCTAACTGACTACTGCTAGTTTTTAGTTCTTAAGTCAGTCACCACCTGGCTCGGTGACATAATGCATTCTCACATTACTTAGTTTCCAAATCGCAAATGTCCTTTATTTTATGCCACGAGCAATTTGCATTTTGACCAGTGTCACTCAGTCTCAGCCACAATCACGCTCGTAGATTATCATAGAATTTACAGTGCAGGAGGAGGCCATTCAGCCCATCGAGTCTGCACCGGCTCTTTGAAAGAGCACCCTACCCAAGGTCAACACCTCCACCCTATCCCCATAACCCAGTACCCCCACCTAACACTAAGGGCAATTTTGGACACTAAGGGGCAATTTACCATGGCCAATCCACCTAACCTGCACATCTTTGGACTGTGGGAGGAAACCGGAGCACCCGGAGGAAACCCATGCAGACACAGGGAGAATGTGCAGACTCTGAACAGAGAGTGACCCAAGCCGGGAATCGAAGCTGGGACCCTGGAGCTGTGAAGCAATTGTGCTAACCACTATGCTACCGTGCTGCCTCCTATTAGGTTTTATTTTCAGCAATGTGAGCATCATAGTAAGGCCAGCACTTGCTGCCCATCCATAATTGCCCTCGAAAAGATGGCGGCGAATGGCGTTCGAGTCGCTGCAGGGCGTATAGGTGCCCCCACAGTGCTGTTAGGAAGGGTGTTGCAGGGTTTTGACCCAGTGACAGTGACCCAGCACGGAGATAAACTGTAACCCCTCAGAAACAGAATGAAATCTTTGTATGCCACTGATCAGATCAGAGACGGCAAGGACGCTCCAAGTGGAGCAGGAAACTAGCCTGGCCGCAGTGTAGCCTTTTCCGATCTCAGTGGATTAATGTTGCTGCAAATTCCAGAAACTCTTTCAGGGAGGAAAAGGATGATGTATGAAACGTGCAAAAAGTTGTCCAAAGTTATTAAACTTTGTCCTAAAACTGTAGACACCCAGGTAATTGAACACAAAGAGAAAGAGCAACGTTACCATCCTTGGGAACACACTCTGCACCAGTTGACTCCTGAAAACCATGGTTGATTTGCAACCAATCAATTTTCCAAATAACAGGGCTAATCTATAGAATCCAAGCCCTATTTAGTGTGCTCTGAAATGACACTACATTAAGCTGACCATCCTTCACCTCCCCGCCAACCCCCAATGGCCTTCACTGTACTCGCCTGGAGTTATTGAGGTGACTGTTAATACCACCACTGCAGGGAAGGAGAGAATGGCGATCAGGTTAACTGTGTGCAAGGCCAGTCCAAAACTCTCAGATAGAACACCCTATGGAGAAAAAGAAAAACAGGTTAAACAACGGAGAAGCAATGGCCTCCCCTGAAGGCGAGTATTCATTCAAGTAGAGCACATCGTGGCACTAAAAATCAGGCTCGTTTCCATGAGCATTTAGGGAGCCCAGAAACTGCTGTGGAATTAATTTGGTCGGACTCAACGTTATGACATCAAATGCTCGGTTCTTAAGCAGGAAACGTGTCATGAAAGCAAGGTGGCAACATTTATAAATATGTTGCTTTCAGAAGAAACGCTGTGACGACTGCATGCTCACGTGTTTAGGTGTTGGCGTAACCTTCGTGATGGCAATCTCGTCAGAGTCAGAAGCGGCCGACTCGTGTGGAGTTTGCACATTCTCCCCGTGTTTGTGTGGGTTTCGCTCCCACAACCCAAAAATGTGCAGGGCAGATGGATTGGCCACGCAGATTGCCCAGTGCGTGGGCTCCAGCTGTTTACGAGATATATATACATATAAATGACCTGGATGAGGGAACCAAATGTAACATTTCCAAGTTTGCTGACGACACGAAACTGGGCGGAATTGTGAGTTGTGAGGAGGATGCGAGGAGACTTCAAGGTGATTGAGCCAAGTTGAGTGGGTGGGCAAACACACGGCAGAGGCCGTACAATGTGGCTAAATGTTGTTTCTCGTTTTGCTAAGTGTGCTTTACACTTAATTGCTCTGTTTTATAACCTTGCTCTAGAGTCGCTAGGTATCTTTATGATACCACCACGAGGTTCAAGTTCAAGTGCTGATCAATAAATCAATACACCAGTTAGTAAGGTTCAAATCAAAACACATTTATTATATACACAGTCAATCGCTACTCATGCATAAAATACTACAGAACTAGACTATTTCTACCACTAAAGGCCAATACTTAGCTTTGGAAAAGGAACCCACTGGGTCAGGGAACAATGGCCTCTCGTTTGATCCTGAGACTGCAGGCTTCCAGCTGGTATGGACTAAGGGTCAGGAGCGCCTATCTCGTAGCGTGCGTTGACTGGACACTTACTTGTTGGTGCAGCTGCTAGGCAAGCCTCTCTGAGTTGAGAGTCATGGTCAAGAGTTCTTTGAGAGCTGCCAAGAAGACTGAATTGAACTTGGGGACTCTATTTTATAGTCCCCAGGGGCTTTGCGCCTTTTTGGGCGGACCCCGTACCTGGCTCCAATTGATTGGACCATGTTCCAATCGATTGGTTTGATTTCCCCAATACTGGGGCTGTTCCCTGATCGCTGGGCGGTTCCCAAGTGTCCGTTGGCTTCTTTTGTGTTGGCTCCTGCTGGCGCCGAGGAGTCTGGCTTTATCTTTAACTGTTGCTATTGTTCCCGGGGATCGCTTATTAATATGCAGATGGTAGTCAGTTTCAGTGCTGCCTGCTTTCTGCAACTCGAATATACTGGACACTTTGCATTCTGCTTGC
Organism: Scyliorhinus canicula; assembly: GCF_902713615.1. Taxonomy (NCBI): domain Eukaryota; kingdom Metazoa; phylum Chordata; class Chondrichthyes; order Carcharhiniformes; family Scyliorhinidae; genus Scyliorhinus; species Scyliorhinus canicula. Next base: position 227,786,595 of record NC_052150.1, on the reverse strand, counting down.
TTTTCTGAGCCTGTCCATTTTTCCCTGCGTTCTTAGCGAATCTCCATTTTAAACTCGGGAAGTGGCCAACCCAGGTGGCTACACTGTGAAGGTATATATTTCAGTGTGGAAAACAGAAAGGAAGAGTGTTATTTAAATGGTGACATATTGGTAAGTGTGGATGTACAAAGGGAGCTGGGTGTCCTCGTACACCAGTCAGTGAAAGTGGAGATGCAGATGCAGCAAGTAATTAGGAAGGCAACTGATACGTTGGCCACTGTTGCAAGAGGACTTGAGCTCAGAAATAGAGATATCTTACTGCAGTTATACGGGGCCTTGATGGAATATTGCGGGCAGGTTTGGTCTCCCTACCTAAGAAAGGAGGGAATGCAGCGGAGGTTGATTAGGGTGATTTTGGGGTTGGCGGGACTGTCCTATGAGGAGAGATTGGTCAACTGGACCTGTATTCACTAGAGTTTAATAATAATAATCACTTATTGTCACAAGTAGGCTTCAATGAAGTTACTGTGAATAGCCCCTGGTCGCCATATTCCGGCGCCTGTTCTGGCAGGCCGGTACGGGAATTGAACCCGCGTTGCTGGCCTTGTTCTACATTACAAGCCAGCCGTTTAGCCCACTGTGCCAAATCAGCCCCAAATGAAGGATGAGAAGGATTAGAAGGATGAGAGGAGATCTGATTGAAACGTATAGAATTCTAACTGGCAGGGCTGAACAGACTAGATGCAGAGAAAATCTTTCTGGTTGGGGAATCTCGAACCAGAGGAGACAGTCTCAGGATTCAGGGACAACTTAGAAATGAGGAGGAGGAAAAATCTCTTCACTCACTTAATGGCATCAAGGGATATGGGGAGAAAGCGGGAATGAGAAAGCAGGAATATGACACCAACATCGAGGATCAACCACAATCATATCTGAGGGCAGAGCAGGTTCGAAGGGCCCACGCCTGCTCCTTGTTTCGATGGTGTGCACACAAACTGGCCGTCACATTTCTCAAACATTTTGGGATATCCTGAGGTCTTTGGGGGACTGGAGTTTTTTTTGGGGGGGGGGGGGGGGGGGGGGGGGGGGCGGTTTCAATGAAAGTTTATTCTTTCTCCTTGCTCAGGAATCGACAGACCTTTGCCTAACTCCCTCCCTCCCCTCCACCCACAAAATCAGGAGCCAGGTTGAAGCAGGGGCAATATTTCACATGATTGTATTTTCCAAAAGAGGGCACTGCAGCACTGGGACTGAAAAGTCAGAGGCCCCCCAGAAACGCTGGTCTTGGCTGCATTGCTGAAGGAGACGAGCACAAGCAGGAATCGCGGCACAAGAAGTGGAACACAAGAAATAGGAGGAGTAGACCACTTGGCTCCGACACTCAATACCATCATGACTGGTCTTGGCTTTAACTCTATTTTCCCTCCCACTCCCCACATCTCTGAATTCTCAAAAAATCTGTCCAGTCCAGCCCAGCCGTCAATATACTCACAGTGAGAAGTTTTACAACACCAGGTTAAAGTCCAACATATTTGTTTCAAACGCGAGCTTTCGGAGCGCAGCTCTTTCCTCCGGTGAATGAAAACCTCTTCATTCACCTGAGGAAGGAGCAGTGCTCCGTAAGCTAGTGATTCGGAACAAACCTGTTGGACTTTAGCCTGGTGTTGTAAGACTTCTTACTGTGCTCACCCCAGTCCAACGCCGGCATCTCCGCATCGTGGTCAATATATTCAACGAAGGAGCGTCCACATCCCTCTGGGATCGAGAATTCCAAATGTTCACAGCCCTTGTGAGTGAAATAATTTCTCCTCATCCCGATCCAAAACCCTTATCCAGAGTGTGTGTCCCGTGTTTTAGATTCCCCTACCGGGTTACTCACTGAAAAGACTTGGTGGCACAAATGGGTTTCAGCGCTACTGTTTCACTTTAATTTATGGAGTTTAGAATCTGAGCCCCAGTTCCAAAGGGGCAGTCACAAACCAGTCTAGTTTTGAAGCCAGAAGTCAAAATGTAAATGGTGTAGAAACTGGAAATTGCTGTAGCTGGGTGCGATACCAGAGACAGACTGAAACCAAACAATCTCAGGTTTCACTGCACCAGTTCAGTACATGCTCTCAGGTCAGGTATGGGTATGTTAAGATCGGAATAAAATACCCTCTCCATATCTATCAATGCATTGCAACTCGAACCTTGCAAATTTTAAGTCAAAATATCATCTGAATGAATAGACACAACAGTACTTAAAGAACTGCAACATTCACAGTGTATCCTTTGCTGAATAAAGATGGCAGTGGGAAGGGTTGCTACTTGCCAGGTCGGATTTTCAACCCTGTTTCCCGGATATCCATCACAAGTCCATTGGCAGCTTTCCAAATTATTGTGCTCCGGGAAAGATAAAATGAGAAGCTCACAGAGAATGATCCAAGTTTAAACTCTGGCTCCACCCCATTCCAATTTTGGATTGGTGACATTTTGGGAGGGGGGGGGGGAAAGAGAGAGAGAGAGAGAGAGAGAGAGAGAGAGAGAAAGAGAGAGAGAGGGCGATTCTCCGAGCCCCGCGCCAGGCTGGAGAGTCACCGCAACCATGGCCCGATGCCGGCGCGCAATTCTCCGAGGTGCGGAGAATCAGCGCCATTTGTGCCGGCGCGTCTGGCATGGCATCGGCCGCCCCGCTGATTTTCCAGCCCGGATGGGCTGAGTGGAAACGACAGAGTCCCGCCGGCGCCATTCGCCCCTGCCGGCGGGAACTCTGCGTGAACGGTCGGGTGGGCGGCCTGTTTTTTGTGGGGGGGGGGGGCCTCCGATGGGGTCTGGCCCACAATCGGGGTCCACCGATCAGCGGGCCGGCCTCTGAACACCGACACCATGTTTGAGTCAGTGCCGGCACGCTAAAGAAGTCCCCCGCGCATGCACAGGTTGGCGCAGCCCAACTGTGCATGCGTGGGTTGGGGCAGCGCCCATTTGGCGCTGGGAAGGGAGGCTGGAGCTGCCGTGCTGGCCTCCTGTGGGGGCCAGAATCGGTCGCTCCCGTGTCCGTTTCGCACCGTCGTGAAACACGACGCCGTTCACGACGGCGCAAACACTTGGGCTCCATTTTGGAGAATCGCCCGCATGGTAACTCTGTCCCAGGGTAATCAAATTCCCAAATAGGATGCTCTGCATGCCTAAGAATGCCTGAATGGTCAGCACAGCTGGTCGTTCTGTTGACGCACTCTGGCACTCAGAAGGGATGTTAATCAAAACCCAGCCTGCTGGATAAGCAGGTGTTCACACATGAAAGTTAGTGACAAGCCACGTGTTTAAAATCACAAAGGGTAAAGGATGCACAATGTATAAGTCAGTAAACAGCAACAACTTACACAGGAAGTCTAACTAAATACCAAATAAAGAATGTGCACCCAATTATAAAAATACTGAGCTACAGATTGATTGTAAGGTTTCAGCTGTAACTCCCGGATGGGGCTATCGATCTCTGAACTAGTTATTTTTATTTCTGTTTAGAATAGGGACAACACTATTTATTGCCCATCCCCAGATGTCCAAAGAAAGGAATGGTGGGCATTCTTTTAGCAAGTCAGTGGCAGCTAGAATAATGGGTACAAGAAGTCAGCTACATACTATAGAGTTACAAACGCCATGTGTGGACTAATAGGGAGTTCCTGTGCGGCCCACCCCTGAAGGAGATTCAGGAAACAAGCAGCTTTCACGGTCATTTCAAGTTCCAGCTCCCGTATTGCTGGACTTACTGCAGTGCTATTTGACCTCAAGCTGCTGCCCAGTGTCGTGATAGAACATAGAACAGTACAGCACAGAACAGGCCCTTCGGCCCTCGATGTTGTGCCGAGCATTGATCACCCTACTCAACCCCACGTATCCACCCTATACCCGTAACCCAACAACCCCCCCCCCCCCCAACCTTACTTTTAAGGACACTACGGGCAATTTAGCATGGCCAATCCACCTAACCCGCACATCTTTGGACTGTGATCTCTTGGCATTCCATTGGCTGGATAGAGGAATGGCTAATATAATTAGCGTCAAGAACTCTTGAACACTGTATTAGAGAGTGGATTTTGTCGGAGGCAGAGAAAGCGATGGGCAGGATTCCTCCTCCTGATTCCTATCGAGCAATCCTTAAGAGCCGATGTCAGCAAGGACAGAAACGAGCTCGGCTGGGATGGTAAAATTCCATGTCAATATTCACTGTCACAGGATGCACATAACAAATAACGGCCAATTACAGAACGTGCTGAAGGGTTCCCACTGTCTGTGGAACTGTACTTGCACAGCTTTCGTGAAAGCTGGGGTAAAGGAAGACTTGTCACTTCTCAGCTCTCCAATCAGAGAGGCGTGACTTGCTTCGACACAGGTGAAGCTCATGCAGCGGGTGCGATGAACATTCCCCAGAGAACAGGCAACCCATCTGTCCAGCTCTACCAACCAGTCAGCTTCTCCAACAGTCTCACTGGCACTAACGACCAACAAGAAATGAAAACACAGGCATTCCCTATCCCTCAAGAAAAATAAAACTACAAACTCACCATAGCCATTTTCCTTTCAATCTGCAGTGTCACAATTACAAAAGCATTCGAGACTGGGGAACACAAAGAGGCCTGTTAAATCATAAACAGCAAGTGGAAAGAGAACGATATAACTACAGACTAGTGTGATTTGAGCAAAATGTGGCACTGTGACAGTAACGCCATCTCTTACAGTCGCACTTTTCCCTTTACAGTTTCATGACCCACCCAGTCACTAAACACAATACGCGCCAATCATGACGAGAAGAGCAGCAAAGCAGCTAAACCCAAGGCAGGGCACGAGGCGAAATCTCAAAATAAACAATGATTCACCATACCTGGGATGAGAGGACACGATTACATTGTTATATAATAGGAGCGGAGAGCACAGTGTGAACAAAGGAAGAGAATTCTAACCACAAGTAACCTGAGTTTTCAAAAAAAGGATTTCTGGTGTTCGAAATTAAAATCAGTAGAAAATATCAGGGACAGGTTCAAAAGTAACAAATTGCAGGCAAGGAGGAACGTTAAATATCGTTGGACGAGTTTAAAGTTAGGGGATCTGAAGAAAGAAAGTCATTTGCCACAAGATTAATAAAAGTTCAAGAGTGAGGGCAGCGCGGTGGCACAGTGGTTAGCACTGCTGCCTCACGGCTCCGAGGTCCCAGGTTCGATCCCGGCTCTGGGTCACTGTCTGTGTGGAGTTTGCAATTTCTCCCCGTGTTTGCGTGAGTTTCGCCCCCCACAACCCAAAGATGTGCAGGGTAGGTGGATTGGCCACGCGAAATTGCCCTTTAATTGGAGAAAATGAATTGGGTACTCTAAATTTTAAATTTTAAAATAAGTTTGAGAGTAAGTTAGCTGAGATACGGCAAAGAGGTTTGAGAGACGACAGAGCACATTTGCTTCTAAAAATTAGGCGTGCTGTCGTGAGAAATAAACCAGCAAAGAGCTATCAGAATGCAAAGAGCATTCCTCTGGACAAACCAATGGCAAATACCTTTACTTTAATCTACTGCTGGAAACCACAAGAGAGTGGAAAAGGGGTCAGAGGAACCATTCATTTCCTCCATGCAGGATACTCACCAATTATAAGACACAAGGCAGGCCAATTGTAGGGATCCTTCAGGAACAGCGAGATGACTTGAATGGGGTCCACTAATATACCATATCTGCACATTGAAAGGGGATCAATGCCAGTTTTTTACAAAATCTTCCAACCCATATCAATTTAAAATTGATTTTTTTCACATCACATTAAATTCAGACGACTGCTCTCCATCAACTCAGAATTAAAGGCTGGAATACCCCGCAATTCCTACAATCAACTAAATAGATATAAAACCGTGGAGAAACACCGATGATCTGGTCTTCTGACCGGGTAGCCCGCTCCACCACCCAGAATCGTTGACGGTGGGGGGTGGTCGTATGGGCTGTCCAGTGAGAGGTTTGGTCCGGGTGTTTACATAGGTACTCTGGAGTTAGAAGTGATTTTTTTTCTCCCTGACTCTCTCAGAATAACTACCAGGGCAAATCTGGCAGAACCACCCAATGTTAGCGACTTAAGTTACCTCTGCCTGATGGCTCCCAGCCTAACCCAATTGTCCAGGGGAAGTTAACATTTCTGGACAATTGCCGGGGAAACTCTTGTGTGGGAACGCCCAAGAGGGTTTTCCCAGTGCATCACTGGGATACGCCCTAAATGCAACACTGGGGAACCAGGAAGTTACGGGCCAAAGTATATCTGCAACTTAAAGGTGGCCATGAAGCTTTCGAGTTATTGTGAAGGCTCAATTAATTCACCGATATCCTTTCAGGAGGACAGCTTCTGTTCTTCCCCAGTTTGCTGCTATGTGACTCCAATACCACATGGCTGACACTAAGCCACTTCTCTGTACCAAAACTATCGTCCACTACTTTCTTCGGAAAACGACAGGGATGGACAGCGAGTGTCGGCCTTGCCAGCAGTAGAGTTTAGAACAAGTTAAACATTTGCATCCTGCCATCTTTCTAATTATATTATGATACACGAGGAACAAAGAACAAAGAAACATACAGCACAGGAACAGGCCCTTCGGCCCTCCAAGCCCGTGCCGACCATGCTGCCTGACTAAACTACAATCGTCTACACTTCCTGGGTCCGTATCCCTCTATTCCTATCCTTTTTGTCAAGATGCCCCTCAAATGTCACTATCGTCCCTGCCTCTACCACCTCCTCCGGCAGCGACTTCCAGGCACCCACTCTCCTCTGTGTAAAAAAAACTTGCCTCGTACATCTCCTCTAAACCTTGCACCTCGCACCTTAAACCTATGCCCCCTAGTAACTGACCCTCTACCCTGGGGAAAAGCCTCTGACTATCCACTCTGTCTATGCCCCTCATAATTTTGTAGACAATTTTGTAGAGGAGCGAGTGGAAGAGATTTATAGAAAATAAATAAAACCCTCATCTCCCCCCACTTCCCAACAAAGAGTCAGTGCTGTTTACATACCCCTCACCGAGCACAGTTAACTTATCTGTGAGAAAGACTAGCAATGTAACTTGGGAAACGCCAATGAAACGCCCTTTGAAATGAAGGCCAACATTCTATTTGCCTTGAACGAAAGAGAAAATCTCAACAGGCCTTCTATCACACCTTTGTTTCAGCTTGTTGGATAAATGCTCAAACACAGGCTTCTGAAGTGTGGAGGCAAAGAGAATGTTTTCACAGCAAAACGATTATTGTGTGCAAGCTGCTCACAGCACCCTTCAGCAAGTTAAGTACGACCTGAATTCACAAGACCAATGTAGGGTGGCAGTGGAACTGGAAGTAGCAGAATGCGTTGGACAACAGGAACAAGCATTTAAACATAGAAAAAGATCCCAATCCATTTCACAGTAGTGTAGTCAAACACAAGACATGGGTGGAGGCATGAGCAGAAATAAGCAAAAGCTTGGCCTTTAAGTTGCTTCACGAAGGAGGGGGGGAACAGACGACAAAATATGATGCTTGAGAACACAGGTAGTTGAAATTTCACACAGACAAAAGTAAAATGCTGGATGCAGACAGACGATACACATACTCCATGAATGGAGCCGACAGATCTCGTGATTCAACATCAATCTAGCAAAGATCAGCAATCAAAAAAGACAACATAATGTTGAGTATTATCGCCAAAATAGATGAACAGAAATTAGGGAGTCTATAAAAAAATGTTGTTGTGCTCAGGCTAGATTGCATCCTGAATAAAGAGAGTAATTTTAGTAATTAAAGAGCGAGACATTCAGGTGCTGGAGAGTATAAGGCTGTAAGACGTAGGAGCAGATGTAGACCATTCAGCCCATCGAGAGAAGAGATTCCTCCACATCTGTCTTAAATGGGCAACCCCTGACTCTGAGATTAATAATAATAATCTTTATTGTCACAAGTAAGAAATATAATTTGCTCCTAAAAATTCTATCCTGACCACCCTCAATTAATCTATGGATTCCAAACCCTCTGGTCCCAGACTCTCCCACAAGGTGAAACATCCTCTCAGCATCGACCCTGTCAAACCCCCTGAGAATCCTGTATGTCTCAACAAGGTCGCCTCTCATTCTTCTAAACTCCAATGAGTTCAGACTCAACCTCTCCTCATAGGAAAATCCCTCCACACCCGGGATCAACACGTGAACCTTCTCTGAGCTGCCTCCATGTGTCAGTATATCTTTCCATGGATAAGGGGACTTAAACTGTTAACAGAATTCCAGGTGAGGTCTAACTAGTGCTTTGTGTAGTTTTAGCAGGACTATTTTTAAACTCTAATCCCTTTGAAACAAAGGCCGACATTCCATTTACCTTCCCAATTCCCTGCTGAACTTGCATGCTAGCTTTTAGCAATTTATGCATGAGGACCCCCAAATCCCTCTGTGCTGCAGCTTTCCGCAGTCTTTCTCCATTTAAATAATATTCCGCTCCTTTATTCTTCTTACCAAAGTGCATCACTTAACATTTTCCTACGTTATTACTCCCTGTCCCTTCCTGTCAAGGTCTGTTGATCATTTCTCACATTAATATCTTGTGGTATGCGCGGTTTAAAATCCAGCAGAATAGCAGGGATAAAGTCCTGGAATCACTGATGCCAGAAAGGAAAGGAGTCGATCCAAGTCGAGAACCCAGGAATGACCAAATTGTTTTTCTCATTTTGTGCTCACAGCAATGGCGGATCATGGGCTCAATGCTTGTTCATGGAGTTGGGCAGGATCAGAGACAACAGGGTGCGATCGTGAGTGAGGCAGATATTGGGAATCCACAAGGCAGAAGTCATAGAATTTACAGTGCATAAGGAGGCCATTCGGCCCATCGAGTCCGCACCGGCTCTTGGAAAAAGCACCTTACCCAAGGTTAACACCTCCACCCTATCCCCATAACCCAGTAACCCCACTCAACACTAAGGGCAATTTTGGACACTAAGGGCAATTTTGCATGGCCAATCCACCTAACCTGCATATCTTTGGACTGTGGGAGGAAACTGGAGCACCTGGAGGAAATCCACGCACACATGGGGAGGATGTGCAGACTCCGCACAGACAGTGACCCAAGCCGGAATCGAACCTGGGACCCTGGAGCTGTGAAGCATTTGTGCTATCCACAATGCTACCGTGCTGCCCAAAAAGCGGAGGAGCCTCAGCCTTTGCAATTGGCCGAAAGGTTTGAGGTTCTTTCAATTGCATGGATAAAAGTGGTGGTTGCAGGGTGGATGAGCAAACTGATTATGGCATTGTAGTACAGGAGGCCATTCATGCTCGGGGGGGGCGGGGGGGGGAGACGGACTGAACAGGAATGAGGTGGTGCTTGGAGACTGTATAATCAGGGGGTACCAGGCTATGTCCTAAGTAGGACTAGAAAAAAGGTTCTGCTTAGGGAGTATGAGCAGCTAGGGGTTAAATTAAAAAGCAGAATCTCCAAAGGACAACCTCTGGATTACTACCCGAAGCCATGAGTAAACTGGCATGGGGTAAATAAAACTGGAAAGTTTTATGGGTGGCTCAGAGATCAGTGTGGAGAAATGCATTTCAATTCCTGGGATATTTGCACTAGTACTTGGGAAAGAGCGAATTGTACTGGACCACGAGTGTTTCGATGAATTGTGTAACTAGGGTGGTAGAGAGAGCTTTAAACTCAATAGGGGAAACAAGGATTGGATTGGATTGGATTTTGTTTATTGTCACATGTACCGAGGTACAGTGAAAAGTATTTTTCTGGGCAGCACGGTGGCACAGTGAGTAGCACTGCTGCCTCACAGCGCTGAGGTCGCAGGTTCAATCCTGCCTCTGGGTCACTGTTCGTGTGGAGTTTGCACATTCTCCCCGGATCTCGCCCCCACAACCCAAAAGATGTGCAGGGTAGGTGGATTGAACATGCTAAATTGCCCCTTAATTGGAAAAAATGAATTGGGTACTCTTAATTTATAGAAAAAAAAAAGTATTTTTCTGCAAACAGTTCAACAGATCATTAAGTACATGAAAAGAAAAGTTAATAAAATACATAATAGGACAACACAAGGTACACGATGCAACTACATACAGGATGTAGTGTTAATGAGGTCAGTCAATAAGAGGGTCATTTAGGAATCTGGTGACAGTGGGGAAGAAGCTGTTTTTGAGTCTGTTCGTGCATGTTCTCAGACTTCTGTATCTCCTGCCCGATGGAAGAAGTTGGAAAAGTGAGTAAGCCGGGTGGGAGGGGTCTTTGATTATGTTGCCCGCTTTCCCCCGGCAGCAGGAGGTGTAGATGGAGTCAATGGATGGGAGGCAGGGATCAAGTTTGGGACGATGTAGTAAATTAAGTAGTGAAGATAAGTGAACAAGCAAGGTAGGATAAAGGGAGATGATGATCAGGGGGAACAGAGTGCACAAACCTGAGAGTCTCCAGTAGATAAGGCTCGACATTTCAACATCAGCTTGAGCACACAGTGTGCATGAAGTACTGTGCGCAGACTAAACAATATACCAACACCGATGATCAGGTTAACACAGTAATGATTTTGCATGACTCCAAGTGCTATGGCTCAGGTATTAGCAACTACATTTCAAAAATATTTCAATGATTGCGAACTTGCTGAAAATTCAAGAGTTTCTATCTGTTTCCACCCTCCTCTGCTTCTCATTTACATTCTGGATTACTGTGTGGTTTATTGAGGGAGGGGGGGCATTGCTGGAAAGATGCTTTGCCTCCTCCACTATGGTGTATTCTGGGTGGAGTGATTCCATTATTCCCACCATGTATCTGACACTAATTGGGCAACTGAAGCTGAAATTGTACCACGAGATCCAAATAAAAACCTTATATTGATTTCCTCCCCCTCACATATCTAACAGCTGTTGATCATTCACCCACTACAAGAGTAAGAGACAGGTTTTGTTTTAAAAATGACAAATCAATACTTACTTAATAAGGTTCTCCAGGAAAAGCCGAGCATTGCTCAGGATCTGCAAGAAAACATACAAATTGGTTACACAATATCTGTTGCTAATTCAGATCTTCGATCTGTGTTAATGGTGTCAACAATACCAAAGTCTAAAGCTACTGATGTGTGCAGAGTTCCTAATCAAAGCGCACGCGTTCCACAATCAAACCAGGTTTCAATGATCAGTGCTGAAAACAATCCTCAATATGCCTCAGAGAAAGATAGGGGTAGGAAGAAGCCAATCAGCCCCTCGAGCTGTTCTATTAGATCAGGTTGGCGTCTTAAGAGATGGTGATTGCAGCTTCTTTTAGAACCTTTTTTGAACCCTAGGATATAGCTCATCACATCCTGGGGATTTTAATCCCTCGAGTTTCTCCAGTACTTTTCCCTGCATTCAAATTGATTACCTTAATTTCCTTACTCTAATTAGTTACCCTCTATTTTCAGGGCGGCCTGGTAGCACAGTGGTTAGCACTGTGGCTTCACAGCTCCAGGGTCCCAGGTTTGAATCCCAGCGTGGGTCACTGTCTGTGCGGAGTCTGCACGTTCTCCCCGTGTCTGCGTGGGTTTCCTCTGGGTGCTCCGGTTTCCTCCCACAGTCCAAAGCTGTGCAGGTTAGGTGGATTGGTCATGCTAATGAGTCTTATTTAGTCTTATGAGGAAAGGTTGAGGGAGCTAGGGCTTTTCTCATTGAAGCGGAGGAGGATGAGAGGCGACTTAATAGAGGTTTATAGGATGATGAGGGGGATAGATAGAGTGGACGTTCAGAGACTATTTCCTTGGGTGGATGTAGCTGTTATAAGGGGGCATAACTATAATGTTCAGGGTGGGAGGTACAGAAGGGATATCCGAGGTAGGTTCTTTACTCAGAGAGTGGTTTGGGTGTGGAATGGACTGCCTGCTGTGATAGTTGAGTCGGACACTTTAGGAACTTTCAAGCGGTTATTGGATAGGCACATGGAGCACACCAGAATGACAGGGAGTGGGATAGCTTGATCTTGGTTTCGGTCAAAGCTCGGCACAACATCGAGGGCCGAAGGGCTTGTGCTGTACTGTACTGTTCCATGTTCTTAAATTTGCCCTTGGTGTTGCTAAAATTAGGTGGGTAACTGGGATAGGGTGGAGGCGTGGGCTTAAGTAGGATGTTCTTTCCGAGGGCCGGTGGAGACCCGATGGGCCGAATGGCCTACTTCTGCACTATAAATTCTGAGATTCTGGTATGTAACTTGTGAAGGCAGGCACAAAACCTTTGTTCAATATCTCTGCCATTTTCTTATCCTCCATGATAATGTTTCCTGTCTTTTCTTCTGGAGGACCAGCATTTACTTCAGCTACACTCCTCCTTTCTATACTCTTGCAACCTTACAATCTGTTTTACATTCCTGCCTAGTTTCCCAGAATAATAAAGTGCAGAGGAGTCCCTTCAGCCCATCGAGTCTGCACCAACGCATGAAAAACACCTGACCTGCCCACCCAATCCCATTTGCCAGCTCTTGGCCCATAGCCTTGAATGTTAAGATATGCCAAGTGCTCATCCAGGTACATTTTAAAGGATGTGAGGCATCCCGCCTCTACCACCCTCCCAAGCAGCGCATTCCAGACCCTGGCCCCACCTCTACCACTCTCCCAAGCAGCGCATTCCAGTATATTCTCATTCATTTTTTCCTTCTTTATCTACTTTTTGATGGCTCTTTGCAAGTTTCTAAAACACGCCCAATCCACCACTTGTCACATGGCCATTCGTTGCTTTTAATCACCGTTCTTTCCATTTAGCATCTAATTTATCTTCCTTAATAAGCTGTGGATGGAACTTTCTTGCTCAGCTTTTGTTTATCGTTTGAATGTAACTTTGTTAAATACTTTACATTATTTTTTTTAAATGTTCCCCAGTTTATTTGCTGTCATAACCTTTTAGTTTATTTAATCAATCAACCTCAGCCAGCTCACCCTTTTTACCGGTGTAATTAGCTTTGTTTAGAAACATAGAAAACAGGAGCAAGGAGGCCATTCGGCCCTTTGAGCCTCCCCCGCCATTCATTATGATCTTGGCTGATCATCCAACTCAGTAACCTGTCACCCCTCCCCCCCACACATCCTTTGATCCCCTTTGCCCTAAGTGCTATACCTAAATGGTTATTGAAAACATATTGATGCACAATCAATGGACCCGAAACGTAGGTGAAGTCCGAAACGAAAGGCTTTAATCAGCAAGAAGTGAGCCCGGCAGCAGACATACAGAAATGGCCCGGCTGCTAGGGAACACGGGTTCTTATACCCCGCCTCGTAGGCGGAGCTACCTTCCTCTTAGCTAATAGGAATACGGAGAACACGATACCTGGGCTAATGGGCAGCGAGCCCTCTGCACCAATGGCAGCTCACACCTCCAGGTACCGTAATACCCCTAGTCATACTACCACACATACCATAAGACATAGGAGCATAATTAGGCCACTCGGCCCATCGAGTCTGCTCCGCAGTAAATCGTGAGGAAGACATAATCTATCTAAATATTTTTGTAGATTTGAAATGAGCGGGCAAGAATTGGGCAGATGGGAGGAGAATGAGGGAAAATATGACCTTTTTCGTTCAGGCAAGAAGAACAGAAAAGCAGTACCTCAGTTAAATGAAGAGATTGCAGTACCCTGTGTATCAAGTGAGTGTCCTGGTACATGAATCACAAAAGATTAGTGTGCAGATACAGCAAGTGGTAAGGGAGGTTGTTGTTTATTGCCGGGGGGAATGAAATACAAAAGTGTGTAGGGTGAGATTGAATCTGGAGGACCGTGTACAGTTTTGTTCTCCTTACTTAAGGAAATACAATTGTATTCTCAGTTCAAAGAAGGTTCACTCAACTAACTCCTTTGAATCTTATGACAGAAGTTTGGACAGGTTGGACCCATATCGATTGGGTTTAGAGGAATGAGAGTTGAACTTATTGAAACAACGTCCTGAGGGTTCTCGACAGGTTTCCCATTTTTCTTTAGAACAGTACAGCACAGAACAGGCCCTTCGGCCCTCGATGTTGTGCCGAGCAATGATCACCCTACTCAAACCCACGTATCCACCCTATACCAGTAACCCAACAACCCCCATTAACGTTATTTTTTAGGACACTAAGGGCAATTTAGCCTGCCAATCCACCTAACCCGCACATCTTTGGACTGTGGGAGGAAACCGGAGCACCCGGAGGAAACCCACGCACACACGGGGAGGACGTGCAGACTCCGCACAGACAGTGACCCAGCCGGGAATTGAACCTGGGACCCTGGAGCTGTGAAGCATTTATGCTAACCACCGTGCTACCCATTAGAGATTATAGAAATAGGGTTTAAAAATAAAGGGTGCGATTCTCCGACCCCCACGCTGGGTGGGAGAATCGCGGGAGTGCCGGGTGATTCCCGCCATGCTGCCCTGGCACCCGCACGCGATTCTCCTACCCCTCCCAAAACGGCGTTTCATGACAGGCCGCTCGGAGAATCACCGCTCACTGTTTCTAACAGGCGAGTGGCGATTCTCCGGCCCGGATGGTGGCCTGCCCAATCCGACGGGTTCACGCTGGCGCCAACCACACCTGGTCGTTGCTGGCGTGAACAGCGCACGAACGCTGCGTGAGCGGCCTGTGGGGGGGGGGGGGGGGGGGAGGAGATGGATCGAGCACCAGGGGGCTGCTCAGTAGGGGTCTGGCCCGCGATTGGTGCTCACCGATCGGCGGGCCGGCATTTCTAAAGGACGCACTCTTTTCCTCCGCCACCCCGCAAGATCAATCCTCCATGTCTTGCGGGGCGCCCGCGGGGAGGATGGCAACTGCGCATGCACGGGTTGCGCTGGCCAACCTGCGCATGCAACGTCATTTAAGCACCACCGGCCGCGTCAATTACGCGATGCCGCTTTGATGCGGCGCCACGGCCCGGCGCTCGCAAATGACGTGGCGCCGCTCCTCGCCCCCTGGGGGTGGGAGAATAGGGGGTAAGGAGTGGCCTCCGACGCCGGAGTGAAACACTCCGGTTTTCACTCCGGCGTCGGCACTTTGTCTCCCGTTGGGAGAATTGCGCCCAAGGGTTCTCCCATTTGTGAGGGAGACGAGGAGAAATGTTCTCTCCGAATGTCATTAGTTTATGGAATTCACTTTTCCAGAGAGCAGCGTGGGCAGAGTTATTGAATATTTTTATGGCTGAGTCAGGTAAATTTTTAATTTTTAAAAATTCATTCATGGGATGTTGGCTGGACCAGCATTTGTTGTCTGACCCCAATTGGAAAGGCAATGGTGAGTCACCTTCTTGAACTGCTGTAAACCATGTGGTGTAGGTACACCCACTGTGCTGTTAGGAGTTGCAGGATTCTGACCCAGCGACAGTGAAGGAACGGCGATATATTTCCGAGTCAGGGTGGTGAGTGGATTGGAGGGGAACCTCCAGGTGGTGGGGTTCCCAGGTATCTGCTGCTCTTGTCCTTGTAGATGGTAGTGGCTGTGGGTTTGGAAGATATTACCCCAGGAGCCTTGGTGTGTTCCTGCAGTGCATCCTGTTGCTACTGTGCGTCAGTGGTGGAGGGAGTGAATGTTTAGGTTTATGGTGGTGGATGGGGTATTTGTCCAGGATGGTGTTGAGTTTCTTGCGTGTCGTTGTGGTTACATTCATCCAGGCAAGTGAAGAGCATTCCATCAAACTCCTGATTTGTGCCTTGGAGGTGGTGGACAGGCTTTGAAGAATCAGCTGAGTTACTGTGAGCAGATTTCCCAGTCTCTGACCTGCTCTTGTGACCACAGTATTTATCTGGTCTAG
Source organism: Scyliorhinus canicula (assembly GCF_902713615.1). Lineage (NCBI taxonomy): Eukaryota > Metazoa > Chordata > Chondrichthyes > Carcharhiniformes > Scyliorhinidae > Scyliorhinus > Scyliorhinus canicula. Next base: position 227,770,888 of record NC_052150.1, on the reverse strand, counting down.
TTCAGTCTCCAGCCAATGACAATCTCAAGGATGTTGCTGATGTGGGAATTCAACAGTGGCAATGCTGCCTGAATGTTACGTAAAGATGTTCAGATTCTCTGTTTGGAGATGGCCAATGCATGCTACTTGTGAGGCATGAATGTTACTTGCCAGTTATCAGTCCAAATCGGAATATTGTGCAGGCCTTGCTGCAAATGAAGACTTGCTGAAAACTCCGCGGACATCCCCTCTCCTGACCTTATTTTGAAGGGAAGATCATCAATGAAGGAGCTGACATTGGCTGGGCAAACAACTGCTGTACTCCTGTTAAAAGTCCATCACACGAACCTGCCTCCCATCCACTGACTCGGTCAACACTACCCGCAGCCTGGGGAGAGCGGGCAGCATAATCAAAGACCCTTCCCACCATCAGGCAGAAGATACAAAAGTTTGAGAACACGCACCAATAGATTTAAAAGCAGCTTCTTCCCCGCTGTTGCCAGACTCCTGAATGACTTTATGGACTGAACTGATCTCTCTACGCATCTTCTCAACTGCTGTGGCACTACACTGCGTATGCTTCATTGTGCATTGTGTATTGATCGTATGTCTTATGTTTTTCACGTATGGAATGATCTGCCTGGACTGTACGCAGAACAAGACTTTTCACTGTACCTCGGTACACGTGACAATAAATCTAAATGTAAACATTAAGTCTCAGATGACCATAGGCTGTTTTCCCCTTTGAGGGGGAGAGCTGACTGGTGGTGATTTAAGCTGAAGGTCACCACACCTCAGGCAAGGGGCAAGGTTGAGAAGGCGGGGCCTTCATGAATAACCACAGCCGGTACAGGAATTGGACCCACGTTGTTGGCCTCGATCTGCATCACAAACCAGCTGTCCAGCCAGCTGAGCTGGAGCAGCCCCCATGTAGTGGTCACATGGAACTGAAACAACTGTTTCAAAACTGCGACAGGTCTGGAGTTGTACTGAATGATTTCTATACGAATGGACAGCAAATGTCCTCATTCCTTTGGCGCTCAATACAACAATCTTTCCGGCAGATCTACACACTCCCAGCCAGAAACACTTGCTAGTGATCTGCAGTTACTGAGGGTAAAGCTGACCTGTGGTTTTGGTACGAGATTATCACGGCAGATATTGAGAGTTCAAATCGTACCTGGGCAGGTTGCAAAATTGGTAAACTTGATCATTTGTTATAAAAGCCAAACTGGCCCAGGGGAAATCCGACACCTGATCCACATTGGCAACACTTGACTTCACATTTCTTTGCCTGACTCCTCATGACCAGGATGTGGGCAGTATGTTGGGCAATAAATAGGGATTTACTCCTGCTGCCCAGATCCAAAGAATAAATAAAGCTGGCAGTAGCAGTGGTGGTTATTTATGTTGCATATATTTTTTAAAAACACAATGAAAGAACAGGCAAGAGAACATATTTTCCCCAGACAGGCTGTGAGGAATAGAGCTGTGTGTGCCAAAAGATAACAATTCACCACTTGTGACTGACTCCCAGGTCAAATGAGTACAAGGTTGTGGTGGAACTGTTAAACACATGCTCAGTAAACAGCAGAGAGAAGGCCAACCTCCCAAAACGCACGAACCAAAGCAATAACATGGATGGTGAAGGAAAGCTCCACCAAAGGCAGTGGGAGCGCCCTTGGTTCACTAATATTCCGCAATCCAGGACATCCACATCTTTCAAACAAAACAAGGAGATTAATTCAATAGCCAAGTACGGAACCACACACCAGGGTAGTTCCCACACACATTTTAAAACTATTAAAAATTCATTGCAGTAATTAAAGGTTCAGATTGCACCAGCTGTAATTAAACACCAAGCATTTAAGTAGCAAATCTTCACGGCAACATTTATCCACAAAGCTGCTGAACTAGTTGGACCCTAAATCAACAAATGATCAGCCAGTTACAGTTATCCCAACAAATCTTACCAGAAGCAAGTTGCAAAACGGCATTCAGTAAATCTGGTGACTTGTTCTCAAGAATCTAACAGATTGTCAACCCCTCACCTGCTCTCGGTACACCTCTGGTTTAGCACACTGGGCTAAATCGCTGGCTTTGAAAGCAGACCCAGGCAGGCCAGCAGCACGGTTCGATTCCTGTACCAGCCTCCCCGAACAGGCGCCGGAATGTGGCGACTAAGGGCTTTTCACAGTAACTTCATTTAAAGCCTACTTGTGACAATAAGCGATTTTCATTTCATTTCCTATTTCCTTGTCCGACTCGCAATGCTCATGGTGGGGTGGAGCAAGACGATGGGCAATAATTCGGACATTGGCCGTGCCATCCAAATCCAATTAATTAAGAACGCAAAGAATTTCAATAACTTGCATTCATCCAAAACGTTGTGCTTTGGGTAGCACAGTGGTTAGCACTATTGCTTCACAATTGGGTTTGATTCCCGCTTGGGTCACTGTCTGTGTGGAGTCTGCATGTTCTCCCCGTGCCTGCGTGGGTTTCCTTCGGGTGCTCTGGTTTCCTCCCACAAGTCCCAAAAGGCGTGCTGTCAGGTGAATTGGACATTCTGAATTCTCCCTCTGTGTACCCGAACAGGCGCCGGAGTGTGGCGACTAGGGCCTTTTCACAGTAACTTCAATGCAGCGTTAATGTAAGCCTACTTGTGACACTAATAAAGATTATTATTATTACAAAGTGCTTTCAATAAAGCTGCCACTGAACCACATATGGTGATAGTAGGATAGCTGACTAAAAGATTGGCCCAAGGGGTGGATTGTAAGCAGCACCCTAAAAAGAGAGCATAAGAATGCAAGAAACAGAAGCTGAAGTGAGCAATTCGGCCCCTTGAACCAGCACTCAATAAGGAAAGAACTGATCTAGCTCAACTACACCACCCTGGCCTGTCCCTATACCCCTGGATCTCTCAAATGTGGAAAAGTCTGTTGATCTTGGACGAGAACATATTTGACACATTCTTAGCTTTCTGCAGAGATAATTAAGGAGCGAGAGAAGTGGCGAGAGTTCAGGGCGAGAATTCTAGCGCATTCGTCCGAGGCTACTTAAGGTACACCCCGTCAGTGTTGAAGTGACGGAAGCGGGAAAAGGGCAAGTGGCCAGAATTGGATGAGCACAGAGTACGAGGATTGCAGAGCCAACAGAGGGAGGGCAGGCAAGGGGCATGGAGGGTTTTAAAAACAAGAATGTGAATTGTAAAGCAGGTGCTGTTGACCTCCCGGAGCCAACAGCAGCCACAGGGGTGATGTGCAAGGAGGACTTGATGCTGTGGGAAGGATTGAATGGTGGGACGAATGGCCGAGTTCTGCTCCAATATCTTATGGAACGAGTTCACACTACCAGGGTACTTCAATGGCTTGGGCTGCAAGTGGGATCAGCACACAAGGAGTTAACACAGTTCTCTGCTGAGTTGTGTAAACAGGCTGGAGGAAAGCTATTTCCACAGACAAGGATGTTGATGGCAGAATGCGCAAGAATCAGCCAGTGTTGGCCTGGAATATATTACCCTGGTCACAAATAAAGTGTTTGGAAGACTTTGAGGGGGCAATAATCAAGGTAATACACACTGAATTGAGATGGAAAAAGACTAGATGCATATTGTTGGGTACATATTGTTATTAAGTATCTTTGATATATTCTGAATTATTAGTGATCTGGATGGAGTGTAGAATCCTACGGCCAAAATAGTATAATTAGTGCGCTCACAAGGTACGGTAAGTCTCCATAGTGCCAGATGACCATAGGCTGCTTTCCCCTTTGAGGGGGGAGAGCTGACTGGTGGTGATTTGGTGAGGTTGATTTGGTGAGGCAAGGGGTGAGGTTGAGAAGGCGGGGCCGTCATGAATAACCACAGCCGGGACAGGAATTGAACCGCTGTTGGCCTCGCTCCGCATCACAAACCAGCTGTCTAGCTAACTGAGCTAACCCGGCTCCCACACTGGAACGATGTCATGTACGCGATCACAATTTCAATACGAGTTTAGTGTGATGGCTCAATAAAAATCTCACCCTGAATTATTACAATTACATATCTGTACACTGTGGTGTTTAAACAAACAAGACAAATTATCGCAACAAAGCATTGCGGGCAAGGCGGATGTCGGCCAGTCCAGGTAAGGACCCAGGTTTCCATCCCGAAGGGACATTTGTGAACCAGATGTAATTTTACAACAAAGAACAGGACAGCACAGGAACAGGCCCTTCGGTCCACCAAGCCTGCGCCAATCACGATGCCTGTCTAAACTAAACCTTCTGCACTTCCAGGGTCCATATCCCTCAACTCCCATCCTATTCATGTGTTCGTCAACATACCTCAAACACCGCTATTGTATCTGTTTCCTCCACGTCCCTCGGCAGTGCGTTCGATAATAGTTTCATTAGACTCGTAATTCCTGATTTTTATTGAACTCAAATTTCACCATCATTCTGCCGTGGTGGGATTTGAACCCGGGTCCCCAGAGCTATCACCCTGGGTTCCTGGATTGCTACTTTAGTGACAATAACACAAAGCCACCTGTGCGTCAGTATATGGACAGAAGAACTTAGAAAGGACCAAGTTTACAGAGGGTACACAGTGGGAGGCCATTCCAGATGGTTTGTGTTGAAAGGTAACAATGATTTGGTGTCGGCTTCAACCGATGAGCTAATGCAGCAACAGAGACAATGTTAAAGAGGTAGCAGTCAGCCTAACAATCTACATCCCAGAGTACTTAAGGAAGTTGGCCTAAAAATAGTGGATGCATTGGTGGCCATCGTCCACCATTCCAAGATTAGGGGAGCATGGTGGCACAGTGGTTAGCACTGCTGCCTCACAGCGCCAGGGACCCCGGTTCAATTCCGGCCTCGGGTCACTGTCTGTGTGGAGTCTGTACTTTCTCCCCGTGTGTGCGTGGGTTTCCTCCGGGTGCTCCGGTTTCCTCCCACAGTCCAAAGATATGCAGGTTAGGTGGAGTGGACATGCTAAATTGCCCCTCAGGTTGAGGTTACAGGGCGGGAGGGGGTGGGGCCTGGGGTTGGTGGTCTTTCAAAGGGTCAGTGCAGACTCGACGGGCCGAATGGCCTCTTTCTGTACTGTAGGGCAGTGTGTTTCAAACTTTTTTCACGGGACCCACTTTTTACCGAACGATGGACATTCAGAAACTAAGCTGGCTGATGTTAGCGACCCACGCATGCCGACCTTCGCGACACACCATCATTGCTTATCTTTAATGTGAAAGGGGAGCCTGCTTGGCCCTCACTTGGTTGGTCCTCGCGAACTAACTTGCTTCGTCATCCAATGCTACATTTCTGCCAAGGGCTTCAGCTGACGATTTAAGTTCTCGCTGCATCCTTAGAAACAAAATCAAGATGTTTGTCCACAAACTCGCCATGCTAAGTCTTCAAATGCCTTTGAAGATTTGAGGGTTTTAAACTTTCATTTGTCAGTACTTCCCTGCATTTAACACACATGGGTTTTGCATCCTGATTTGCATTTGCACAATAAAGTCACGCCTCAAGAAATCATCTCAATACAACTTTGTCCCCGATTTCAGTTTCTTCTTAATCAGTTGCTCACCAGAGGCCCCGAGGTCTGACACAGCTCACACCAGCACTGATTTTTCTTGTCGTGGACTCTCCTGAAAAGCTCTCTCCAGCAAATTCAGTTGAGATCGTGGCCTGTTTGTGTCTCTGCCCGTATCTTCCTTATTACAAAATAATCCATCTTCAGGAATATCTCCTCCATGATTTTGCACCCAAAGCAGGGATATACAAGGCACGTGGCATCAGTGTACTCGTCGGGTACATGACTTTATCTCTGCTGCTGCCTCTGGCGGAAAGACTCCATCATGCATATTCAAAGGCCGTTCGCAGCCGGTATTCTCTATTTTTGTTTACTTTGAAACTTGATTTCCAATCCCTGATTTTTCCAAGTTTATGACTTTTTACTGCTGAAAATTAAACAATTTCAGTTGAACATGCGCATCCTTAGATTTACACATGAACTTTGTTTTAAATACATTCCCATTTCTTTAGAAATTTACACAAGTATAGAAAAAAGTACAATCTTGTTTTTACTTCACAAACTATGACTTTCGATGAGATTAGTCTCGCTCGGGAACTTACCTTTACAGGAACTCAAGGAGCAGCCGGGAATCGCGGGAGCAGTGTCCGGAGGGCGGAGCCTAGCGACCGGTAAGTATTTAAATTGAGCGCGGGGGATTTCAGGCCTAGTCTTACTCAGGAACTATCTTTACAGGAACTCAAGGTGCAGCTAGGAATAGCGGGTGCAGTGGATCCGGTAAGTGTTTAAATTGAGTGCCAGGTGAACCTTCTGCAGACGTCAGAGTTACAAAAGACAGCGCGGCTCCTCAGTAGTTCATTATAAATCAGTTGACTCATGTCCTTAACCTTTTCATTCCAAGGCTCACCGGAGTAGATTCTGAGCTACATTTTGTAAGGGAAGAGGTTTTTTTTCCCCTTCTCACGAGAGGGTAGCAGGCTAGATTTAGTGCCTGCAGTTACCAGAAGACACATTACATTTTTGGGGCCTATTCGTGAAAGCAGCAGCAGTAAATTTTTATTAAGGGCCTAACTAATATGTAGTTTTTAAAAAAAATCTTACAACCAAAAGAGGGAGAGATGTCAATTGGTAGGGTAGTGTGCTACTCCAGCATGATGTGGGGCAGCATGGACACTTCAAGTGGGTCTGAGGACTACATCTGTGGCAAGTGCATTCAGTTGCAAAAGTGTAGAAGCCAGCTATTTTCAATAGGTAAAAGTGATAGGTAAAAGATAGCTATTTAGCATTAAGCCCCGAGTCTATTAAATACCATTTTAAAACTCTCATGACCTCAGGTCATTTCAAAACACACACATTCAGCATTTCAAAACATAGCTTCAACAGAACACAGAAACAGATAGGTTAAAACAGCATTCTTATTCAGCTAACAAATACATTTGCAAGATAAAGTGACCAAGGACAGGGCAGGCTCCATGACAACAGAGCCATTGTCTTAACAGTCAAGTCAGCAATAATCCCTTTCAGGCTGCTTGCGATAACGGCACTGAATCACATTCCATAGCACATATAAGAATTTATTAATGAAACATTTCAAGTTAATGTTGCACATTACAGACAGCTAAACGTTGAATCTAACTTAGTTGATTCTGACCCAAACCAATTAGGATTTCATAGGGGTGTAGATAGATGGCTAAACTGATATGATTTAGTATAACCGTGGGGGTCCGTACGGCCATATACCATTCCGGAATCAATCTATATTTTGACTTAATTATTCGCTGTCTCTGTCTTTCATATTTCACTTTCTAACTCTGACTTTTGAAGTTATTGCAAGCTGTTTGCCGTAAGCAAGAAATCATTTCTGTATTATTTGAAAGTTATATTGTCTACAAATTGCTTCTCTTTGAGTCCTTTTGCTAGCTGGACTTATTAGAGAATAAGATTTAAGTGATTCTCAATTGTAATCAACTAGAGTCAATAAAAACGATTCTTATTTGCACCCGAGAAGTGTTAACTCAAATTTCTACTGAGATTTAGTGTTAGAACATAGAACAGTACAGCACAGAACAGGCCCTTCGGCCCTCAATGTTGTGCCGAGCCATGATCACCCTACTCAAACCCACGTTTGGGGCAGCAGGGTAGCATGGTGGTTAGCATAAATGCTTCACAGCTCCAGGGTCCCAGGTTCGATTCCCGGCTGGGTCACTGTCTGTGTGGAGTCTGCACGTCCTCCCCCTGTGTGCGTGGGTTTCCTCCGGGTGCTCCAGTTTCCTCCCACAGTCCAAAGATGTGCGGGTTAGGTGGATTGGCCATGCTAAATTGCCCGTAGTGTGCTAATAAAAGTAAGGTTAAGGGGGGGTTGTTGGGTTACGGGTATAGGGTGGATATGTGGGTTTGAGTAGGGTGATCATGGCTCGGCACAACATTGAGGGCCGAAGGGCCTGTTCTGTGCTGTACTGTTCTATGTCTATGTCTATGTATCCACCCTATACCTGTAACCCAACAAGCCCCCCCTAACCTTACTTTTATTAGGACACTACGGGCAATTTAGCATGGCCAATCCACCTAACCCGCACATCTTTGGACTGTGGGAGGAAACCGGAGCACCCGGAGGAAACCCACGCACACAGGGGGAGGACGTGCAGACTCCACAGACAGTGACCCAGCCGGGAATCGAACCTGGGACCCTGGCGCTGTGAAGCATTTATGCTAACCACCATGCTACCCTGCTGCCCCCTGCTACCCCCTGCTGCTGTTCGCAAGCGCCACTAGATCCGCATGGTAGATCTCGACCGAATGCATTGATCAGTTAGAGCAGCAGCTAGAAGCACTGAGGAGCACACAATTAGCTGAAATTGTGATAGATAATAGTTACAAAGATGTGGTCATACCCAAGGTACAGGAAGGTAGACGGGTGACCGCCAGACAGGTAGGCAGACAGTGCAGGGGTCCCCTATGACTGTCGTCCTATCGAACAAGTATGCCGTTTTGGATACTGATGATGGGGAAGGTCCATCAGGGGACAGCAGCAGCAGTGGCCAGAGCGAAGGCGACTAGCCCTGCTGCACAGACAGGGGTACAAAGTGTAGAAAAACAATAGTGGTAGGGGATTCAATATTATGGGGCACAGGTAGGTGCTTCAGTGACCGCGAAAAAGACTCCAGGACTTCCCGTACCGGCCTCCCCGAACAGGCGCCGGAATGTGGAGACTAGGGGTGTTTCACAGTAACTTCATTTGAAGCCTACTCGTGACAATAAGCCATTTTCATTTCCATTTTCAGGATGGTAGTTTGCCTCCCTGGTGCCAGGGTCCTGGATGTCTCTGAGCGGGTACAAAGCATCCTAAAACGGGAGGGAAATTAGATGGAGGTCCTTGTCCACATTGGTACGGATGACATTGGCAGAAAGAGTAGCGAGCTCCTGCAACGGCAATTTAGGGAGTTAGGGAGAAGATTAAAAAGCAGGACCTCGAGGGTAGTAATCTCAGGATTACTCCCTGTGCCTCGTGCTAGCGAGGCTAGCAACAGGGAAATAGTGAAGTTGAACACGTGGCTAAAGAACTGGCGGGAGAGGGCTTCAGTTTTTTGGATCACTGGGATGTCTTCCAGGGAAGGTGGAGCCTGTACAAGAAGGACGGGTTCCACCTGAACTGGAGGGGCACCAATATCCTGGCTGGGAGGTTTGCTGGTATGCTTCGGGTGGGTTTAAACTAATATGGCAGGGGGGGTGGGAATCAGAACAGTAAGCCAGCAAGTGTCGAGGCTGGGGATGAGCATGGTACCAGGGCCAGGCTGGCTGGAGGAAGTCGAACTCAGTGGGCCTGGGGTGTATCTGCTTCAAATCACGGAGCGGTTGGTTTAGCACAGTCGTCTCTGGAACATTCCTGCCTGGCGAGTGTCGCAGGAATGTTCCCTTCCAATCGGGGAACACTTCAGCAGTCAAGGGCATTCAGCCTCTGATCTTCAGGTAAGAGTTCTCCAAGGCGGGCTTCAGGACGCGCGACAACGCAGAATCGCCGAGCAGAAACATATAGCCAAGTTCCACACACGAGTACGGCCTCAACCGGGACCTTGGGTTCATGTCGTATTACATTAACCCCCCACCATCTGGCCTGGGCTTGCGAAATCGTATCAACTGTCCTGGCTTGAGACAATTCACACCTCTTTACCCCTATCTCTGGATCTGTAAAGACTTAATTACCTGCAAAGACTCACATTCAAAGTATCGTCTTGCATCTTTGACTTTGTCTATATATATGTTTCTGGCACCTCCCTCTTCATTCACCTGAGGAAGGAGCAATGCTCTGAAAGCTAGTGATTGAAACAAACCTGTTGGACTTTAACCTGGTGTTGTGAGACTTCTTACTCTGCTCCTATATGTTATGGTCTTATGGTGCATGGGGGTGTCAAGAAACCTGCCAAGAAAACCTAAGAAATTGTAACATTTTTCTGTTGGTGACCTTCTGGTCATATTTTTAAGCTTTTGTGGTACAAGAGCCACATGGTAGCATTGTGGATAGCACAATTGCTTCACAGCTCCAGGGTCCCAGGTTCGATTCCGGCTTGGGTTACTGTCTGTGCGGAGTCTGCACATCCTCCCCGTGTGTGAGTGGGTTTCCTCCGGGTGCCCCGGTTTCCTCCCACAGTCCAAAGATGTGCAGGTTAGGTGGTTTGGTCATGATAAATTGCCCTTAGTATCCAAAATTGCCGTTAGTGTTGGGTGGGGTTACTGGGTTATGGGGATAGGGTGGAGGTGTTGACCTTGAGTAGGGTGCTCTTTCCAGGAGCCGGTGCAGACTCGATGGGCCGAATGGCATCCTTCTGCTCTGTAAATTCTATGAAGAGTCTTCTTGGGCAATCACTCGCCAACGAGTATGATTGTACACTTACAAAACTCCGTGTTACTGGTCATGGGTTCTCCGAGTCCTTGCATGGCTGAGGAGTCCGATCCTAGAGCCGCATCTTCGACCACACGCTTGGCAGGTGGTTCCGGGAGATGGGATCGGTCCTTAGACTCTAGGTCACGGCTATTCCTTTCTCAGGCTCCTTTATTGGGCCTCCTTTTGCCGTCGGGTATCCTTGGAGAATCCCGGCACGGTAGCACAGTGGTTAACACAATAGCTTCACAGTGTAAGCGTCCCAGGTTCGATTCCCGACTTGGGTCAGTGTCTGTGCAGAGACTGCATGTTCTCCCCGGGTCTGCGTGGGTTTCCTCCCACAGTCCGAAGATGTGCAGGTTAGGTGGATTGGCCATGCTAAATTGTCCTTAGTGTCTACAAAGGTGGCGTTGCTGGGTTACGGGGATAGGGTGGAGGTCTGGACATTAGTAGGGTGCTTCTTCCAAGCACCGGTGCAGGCTCGATGGACTGAGTGGCCTCCTCCTGCACAGTAAATTCTATGATAATTGGGAGCTTTCTCCAAGTAGGTTCATAGACCATAAGACATAGAAGGAGAATTAGGCCATTCGGCCCATCGGGTATGCTCAGTCATTCAATCATGGCTGATAAGTTTCTCATCCTCATTCTCCTCCCTTCTCCCCATAATAATATTAATAATCTTTATTGTCACAAATAGGCTTACATTAACAGTGCAATGAAGTTACTGTGAAAATCCCCCAGTTGCCACATTCCGGCGACTGTTCGGGTACACGGAGGGAGAATTCAGAATGTCCAGATTATCCAACAGCACGTCTTTCGGGACTTGTGGGAGGAAACTGGAGCACCCGGAGGAAACCCACGCAGACAACCCCAATCCCCTTATTAATCAAGAACCTATCTTTCACTGTCTTAAAGACACTCAATGAATTGGCCTCCACAGTCTTCTGCAGCAAAGAGTTCCACAGATTCACCACCCTCTGGCTGAAGAAATTCCTCCTCATCTCTGTTTTAAAGGATTGTCCCTTTAGTCCGAGATGGTGTCCTCTGCTTCTAGTTTTTCCTGCAAGTGGAAACATCCTCTCCTCATCCACTCTATCGAGGCATCTCACTATCCTGTAAGTTTCAATAAGATCCCACCTCATCCTTCGACGAGTACAGACTTAAGAGTCCACAATCGTTCCTCGTATGACTAACTCTTCAATCCAGGAATTATTCCTTTTCTTTAAATAAATTTAGAGTACCCAATTCTTGATTTTTTTCCCCCCATTAAGGGGCAATTTAGCGTGGCCAATCCACCTACGCTGCACATCTTTGGGTTCGTGGGGATGGGACCCACGTAGACACGGGGAGAATGTACAAATGCCTCACGGACATTGACCCGGGGTGGGACTATACGAGTCCCTGGCAGCGTGAGGCAGCACTGCTAACCACTGCGCCACCGTGCGGCCACAACAGGGATCATTCTTGTAAACCTCCTCCAGACAGCGCCAGCACATCCTTCCTCAGATATGGGGCCCAAAACTGCTCACAATACGTCAAATGGGGTCAGACCTGAGTGTAATACAGCCTCAGAAGTACATCCCTGCTGTCAACATGAATGCCAACATTGCACTTGCCTTCCTCACTGCCGACTGAACTCACCAAGGTTCCTGAGTCAGCACCTCCCAATCCCACACCCACTACCATCTAGAAGGACAAGAGCAGCAGATACCTGGGTAACACACCACCTGGAGGTTCCCCTCCAAGTCACTCACCTGACTTGGAAATATATCGCCATCCCTTCACTGTCGCTGGGACAACATCCTGGAACTCCCTCTCTAACAGCACAGTGGGTGTAACTACACCTCAAGCACTGCAGCGGTTCAAGACCACCACCTTCTGAATTGCAGCTAGGGATGGGCAATCAATGCTGGCCTAACCAGCGACGCCCACATCCCGTAAATTAATTTTTTTTAAACCTGAACGTTAACCTTGAGAATCTTGAATGAGGGCCTCTAATCCCTTTGTGCTTCTGATTTCCTAAGTATCTCCCCATTTAGAAAATAGTCCATGCCTCCATTTCTCCTTCCAAAGTGCATAACCTCTCACTTTTCCTGTGTGTTCCATCTGCCACTTCATTGCCCACTCTCCTAGCCTGTCCAAGTCCTTCTGCAGCCCCCTTGCTTCCTCAATACTACCTGTCCCTCTGCAGATCTTTGTATCATCTGCAAACTTAGCAACAGTGCCTTCAGTTCCTTCCTCCAGATCATTAATGTATATTGTGAAAAGTTGTGGTCCCAGCACAGACCCCTGAGGCACACCACTAGTCATCGGCTGCCATCCTGAAAAAGACCCCTTTATCCCCATTCTCTGCCTTCTGCCAGTCAGCCAATCCTCTATCCATGCCAGGATCTTACCCTGAACACCATGGGCTCTTAACTTATTTAACAGTCTCTTATGCGGCACTCGCAACTTATTTAACAGCAAGTGTCTTTTCTTCTGAACAAGGGTCTCCCAGGTGTTGACATCGACGTTGCATTTATTAAGGCAAGCCTTCTGGGTGTCTTTGAAGTGCTTCCTGTGTCCTCCACTTGTTCGGGATCCTTCCTTGAGCTGGCAAAGATGATTTGCTTTGGCAAACAAGATCCAAGTTTTTTTACCAACCCGCCCCAGGGTGAGATCCAGTATCTCCTTCCATCTATTTCAATGGAGAAACTCTACCAAAAGTGGAACATATCGTCTACCTGGGGAGTGTATCCAATCCGTAAGTGTCGGGACCCTGACACACTAAGTACATGGCCGGCCCAGCGGAGTTGGTTTCGGATGATCATGGTCACGATGCCGGTGCTCTTGGCTCCTTCTAGGATGCTGATGTTAGTACGCCTAGCAATAATAATAATCTTTATTGTCTCAAGTAGGCTTACATTAACACTGCATTGAAGTTACTGTCCTCCCAGCTGATGCAGAGAATCTGTCTCAGACAGCAATGATTTTACCTCTCCAGAGTCTTGAGGTGGCATCTGTATGTAGTCCATGTTCTGAGTCGTGTGGAAGAGTTGGGAGGACAACTGTCTTATATCATGCGAGAGTATCCTTTAAGAAATGGGTGTTTAAGAAATGTACCTTTAAGAAATGGAGCTGCTCATGTTACTGCAGTGATGTCAGAGTGTGGGTGGGGCTGAGCTCTACTTCTGCTTTTTGGGCTTCAGTTTCAGAAGAGCTTGGGTGCATGTGTTTTTTCAGTGAGCTGAATCTGAAGTTAAAAGTGAGCTACATTGCTGTTGATCTCTGCCATCAAAGGACTATCTATGGATCATTTGGGTGAACTCAGAATTGGAAAAAGGTCTCAGTATTAAATATAAATCTAATGTGCTCCTGTTTGAAGGTTTGTTAAGTGTTTTGGATGTTACAAGGACAGCATACAGGTTATTTAGTGTTGTATTCTTTGGGGGGTGTATTTGATTTACTGGTTGCTAAGATATTCACTGTTTGTTTTAAAAAGGTTAACTTGAGTTCAAAGAATAAACATAGTTTTGTTTTAAAAAACCACTGGTCCATTTTCTGCTGTACCATGCCTGTAGAGTGGGCCGTGTGCTCCCCAAACCACAATCTATTAAAAGTTGTGGGTCAGGTGGACTCCATGATACACTTTGGGCTTCTCTAAACCCTGGCCCATAACACTTGTACACGAGGATCTAGGAGGCAGCACAAATGTTACGATCGTCAAAGACTCTCGATCTTAGGTGTGCAATGGAGGTGCTTACGGATTGGATACACTCCCCAGGTAGACGATATGTTCCACTTTTGGTTGAGTTGCTCCATTGAAATTGATGGAAGGAGATACTGGATCTTGCCCTGGGGCGGGTTTGTAAAAAAACTTGGATCTTCTTGAGGTTAAGGCTGAGACCGATTCTTTGGTATGTTTCTGCGAAGGTGTCGAGCGTGACTTGGAGATTCTCTTCTGAGAGAGTGGAGATGGTGATGTCATCCACATACATCTACGAGTTACATCAGTCCTGTTTGTTTCTTGGATTTCAGCCGGCTGAGGTTGAAAGGTTTTCCGTCCATCCTGTAGACAACGTCCACTCCACTGGGAAGCTTATTCTTGACAAGGTGAAGGATGGTGGTGATGAAGATGGAGGAATAGAGGGGGAAATGACACATCCCTGCTGGACTCCAGTCTTGACCTCGGAGGTTTTGGTTTTATTTCCGTCAGGGCGGACTGTCGGCAACATCTTGTTGTGGAGGAGTCAGAGGATGTTAATGAATGTCTCTGGCCAGCTGACCTTTGACTGGGACTTCCACAGCACTTCCCGATTGACTGAATCAAAAGCCTTGGCCAGATCAATGAAGGCCATGTAGAGTGGTTGATGTTGCTCCTGGCATTTCTCGTGAAGTTGCCGAGCTGTGAAAATCATGTCCGCTGATCCACGGTTTGGTCAGAAGCCACACTGGCTTTCCGGAAGGATTTCTTTAGCGACTGGGAGAAGGCTGCTCGCGAGGATTCGGGTGACAATCTTCCTGGTGAAGAAGAGTAGGGAGATTCCTCGGTTGTTCCCACAGTCGGCTTTGTCTACTTTCTTGAAGATGGTGGTGATGACGACATCCCAAAGGTCGGCAGAAATGTCTTCTCTGTCCCAGCTTTTCAGGACCAGCTGATGGAGATGACAGGTGATCTCTTCTCCTCCATATTTGATAATCTCCGCTGGGATCACATCCACTCCTGCAGCTTTTTCAATCTACTACCCACACTTGGTGAGATCTAAGATTATCTTTGATGGGAAATTGAGGGATTGCCTCAAACATGTCCTCATCTATGAATGTATCACGGTTTAGAAGTTCTTTGAAGAGATTTTGGCGAAGACACGGTTGGAAGTTCACTTGCGTGCTTGGCCCTTGAAGCCACGAAGGTCAGAGTGATTGTGAAACTAAACTGGGGATTTGATATGGTAATGATCGTAGCAAACGTCAAACAGATGCTTCCGAGAGATAATTTTGTGAGGATGAATGGGATAATTTGAATTGGCTGTTGTGATTTCAAAGGAGAAGATATGCAAGGTGTGAAAGAAAGTTGCCAGAGGTAAAAGCATGGACTGAATGAGCTTCCTTTTCTTTTAAATACAAAAAGCTGAAGTAAAAAGAAGTTAATCAATTTTGGGAGCGAGCAGTTCTAAATAAACTGGGGGTCAATAGAGAGATCACAGGGAAAGAACATATATAAGGAGATACAGAAACTTAAGGGGATAGTTATTTTAGAACTCAGTAGACAGCAAGTATAGCTCGTTTAACTCCTAGCATGCAGTGTAAACAAAGCCAGATCTGAAAATCCAACTGCTGGTCAGCTCAGAGGGCATCCCACAACAGAATTAAAAGCACTGTGTGGTAAAGGTTAGTCAGGGTGATCATTTCTGGATTTTCAAAATCTCTCCTCATGCTATACAAATTACAAGCACAACTGTGAGGGCAGTTGTGTCAAGTTTCACTTCTGGGATTTGAACAGCATGATATTTGCCATCAGCAATGTCCTTCAGAGGAGTCTCAAGGTAAAACAGCAGAGCTCAAAGCTTCATAAAAATAATTTAGATTTGTCTTGTTATGGTCCAAATTATATAACTACTCAGGGCAGCACGGTGGCACAGTGGTTAGCACTGCTGCCTCACAGCTCCAGGGACCCGGGTTCAACTCCGGTCTCGGGTCACTATCTGTGTGGAGTCTGCACGTTCTCCCCGTACCTGCGTGGGTTTCCTCCGGGTGCTCCGGTTTCTTCCCACAGTCCAAAGATGTACAGGTTAAGTGGATTGGCCATGCTAAATTGCCCCTCAAGTGTCCAAAAGGTTAGGTGGAGCACAGGATTACAGGGCTA
This sequence comes from Scyliorhinus canicula, assembly GCF_902713615.1. NCBI lineage: Eukaryota > Metazoa > Chordata > Chondrichthyes > Carcharhiniformes > Scyliorhinidae > Scyliorhinus > Scyliorhinus canicula. The sequence continues at coordinate 227,754,676 of NC_052150.1, read as the reverse complement.
GGGTGCGCTTTCCCGGGGCTGGTGCAGGCTCAAAGGGCTGAATGGCCTCGTTCTGCATTGTAACTTCTATGCTGTTGAGAGCTCTTGCCAAGACTTTCAAATTTACTGGTGGCCAGATTGCTGGAGGAGGTCAGATGAGGTCATCTGGGGCTGGTTTAGCACACTGGGCTAAATAGCTGGCTTGTAATGCAGAACAAAGCAGCAGCGCGGGTTCAATTCCCGTACCAGCCTCCCCGAACAGGCGCCGGAATGTGGCGACTAAGGGCTTTTCACAGTAACCTTTGAAGCCTACTTGTGACAATAAGCGAATGTTATTATTATTATAAAACAGATCTGGTTTCATTCAGGGTTGCAGATCAGAGGTAGATTTTGCTACACTGATACATCTCAACAGGCTATTCAAAAGAAGAGGGCAAATAATTATAGGCAAGCCCAGTTACCAGCAGGTATTGAGCCACAAAGTTACCCCTCTGCCTGAATTGAGCATTACTTTATGGGATGGTTGGTTGAGTGCTGCAAACTAGCAGAAAGCACTTTAGAGCAAAGGTCAGATATGGAAGGGGGGCAGAGGAGCGACAGGAAAACACATTCCACTTAAGAGTATCTATTCTGTAAAAAGGGAAGGGAGAGTTAACACTGATTGCTGAGCTATCTTTTAGCAACAAGCTCAGTGCAGGTAGAGGTCTACCGACTGATCCCTCGGTTGTTGCAAAGTAGGACGTGTATCAATTTAGGATAGTTGAGAAATTATTTGGGGAAGTAGCGAGTGCTGAAATTTGAGTTCTCCCTTGTGACTTGCATAATCATGCTCATAAGCAATGTGTTATTTGGCTTACTGGCAAAGAAATGTTTAGTCAAACGCTCCTCCTGACAAATAAATTCCAGTTAAAACGGTTTACAAGCTAGCCCAGTAACGGCAATGTTAGGCACACCAGAGAGTGATGATAGGCTGCGAGTTCAAACCACAACGTTCCAAACAATTGCTTCATGTCATCCATTTCTTCGGGAAAGTAGAGGTTTGAGGATTCACATCTGCTGAGTCAAACAGCAGGAAGGAGCCTATTGCATCACCCGCTTCTTAAAGCTGCCCCACATATAATAATAATAATAGTAATAATAATCGCTTATTGTCACAAGTAGGATTCAAATGAAGTTACTGTGAAAAGCTAGTCGCCACATTCCGGCACCTGTTCAGGGAGGCGGGTACGGGAATTGAACCCGCGCTTCTGGCCTTGTTCTGTATTACAAGCCAGCCATTTAGCTGACTGTGCTAAACCAGCCCCATCACTGGGTAAAGATTCACAGCCAGTGTGTTTGTAAAAGAACTTGCGCAACTGTTTGTGGTCAAAGCTGTTCGCCTTCTTTCCATTCAGACGATATGAACATGACTGGCCGGCCTTTTGTTGCCTTTTCCTACGCGACAAACCATTTCAGAGGTCAGCTGAGAGTCAGTGTGGGTCTGGATTTAGATTCATTTCCCGAAAAGGCCAGATGGGTTTTTACAACAAGTCAATTATTTAATGGGCACCATGACCGATGCAAGATTTAATTTAATTCCAGATTTATTTAGTTAGCCAAATTGAAATTTTCAGCTGCTGCAATGGATTCGAAGTCGGGTCCAGGCTGCTGGATTACTGGCTCAGTGACATTAACCACTTTTCTACTCTTACCCCCATAAATCACCTTCAACATTGCGAAACTTCCAGAGGTGCCTCATGCAGTGACAGCCAAATATAATTTGACACCGAGCTACACAATGTGCCAAAGTGTTTGACCACCTGACATTATTGCACTGTCACAGAGTTCCAACCCCCAGCGCTCCACTCGAGTGCTGTCCCCTCCAGACCGAAGTTTGGACGGGCAAAATGATCGCTGCTCTTTTTCCAGCTTTGCCACATCGTGCAGCTGTATCTCGGGGCAGCAGCTGGCATTGCATTAACAAATAAGCGATAAGAACCACTTTGCTGGGTTGTACGAACGGACAGGAAATCCAATGTAGCCACAGGCAGCAGAGCGTTCCCCTTCCCTCAGCAGCACAGCCAGACACCTCGTCGTCAGTGGGCCTCAGACCCTCACCTGGCAACAATTGTTTATTTTTTTTCAAGTTTATTGCTCGGGTGGTACTATAACTCAGGGGTGTCAAAGGGAGGCCTAGGAACTCCGTTACCCAAAGGTTCAAATTTAAATCTTGATATTTGCTTGGGCATCTTGCAAGTCTGAAATTGACACAATGCTTCTGCTGATGACGAGAAAAGTTTCTTCTGCAGTCACGACATCATTCACCTGGAGTCTTTGGGCCGTTTTAGGATAGTGCGTCCACATCGGATGTCCCAATATCTGTGAAGGGTTCCGTTGGACACATTATTAAAACAATGAAGTGAACGTCACAGAGAATTCTGGTGGGTTTTAAGGTTCAGTGAGAGCGCAGAGAAATGGTGCTGCGATCGATGCTTTCCTAATTAACCATCCGCAGTGTAATTGGTCAAGAACTAAGTCAGCAAATAACCCTACTTAAGTGGTCATTGCTGGTTCTGACATTCCCCAATCCAATTCTTGAACAGAGATCAACGTTTATTGCTACGAGAAAAGAAGCATCAATGTGCAACAGGTGAAGCACAACTCTCAGTTTAACCTTAGTAATAGTTCATTTGAAAAAGCACCTTCAAATAGTTTTTGTCCTGGGATATATTTTGTATTAATATCATTTGGGACTTGCACAGTCAGCTATAATTCAAAGGTAAACCTCTCTCAACTTCAAGGTCAGGAGCACTGAAGACAACACAATGATGGGTCAAACTCGTCTGGAAGTAGCACAGCCAAAGGGTGATGGACTCATTGATACTAATCGGAGGTTATTGGACACCCTATTCACCCAACATACACGTGACTCCAGTCCCACACCATATGATTGATTCTTAATACTTTTGGAGTATTAACGGACAGTTAATAAATAAAATAATAAAATCAAAGATTACAACTCAAGTGTACTGATACCAACTGGTATGCAAGGCAAAGTGACAACATTGGTACAAAAGAAGATATTTCTTGTAATCATCAGGTGCAGGGACTATATTAACCACCGTGCTCTACTCCAACCAGGAGCGACTAACTTGGTGCAGATCAGGTATGATCAGTACCCTAGCACTGCTGCCTCACAAGGCCGAGTTCCCAGGTTCGATCCCGGCTCTGGGTCACTGTCCGTGTAGAGTTTGCACATTCTCCCCGTGTTTGTGTGGGTTTCGCCCCCACAACCCAAAGATGTGCTAGGTAGGTGGATTGGCCACACTAAATTGCCCCTTAATTGGAAAAAATTAATTGGGTACTCTAAATTCATTTACGGCATGATCAGTATTCTCCAGGTATGTTACATAGAAGTTGTCATGGGGGTTGGGGGGCAGAGAAAGAGGCAAGCATACAACTTAGAATATGCACAGAATTCCAGCCCATTGAGTCTACATCGATCCTCCGAAAGACCACCCCATCTAGGCCCAGCCCCCTCCAATCCCGTAACTCCACCTAACCTTTACACACTAAGTGGCAATTTAGCATGGTCAATCAACCTAACCGGCACATCTTTGGACTCCGGTTTCCTCCCACAGTCCAAAGTAGTGCAGGTTTGGTGGATTGGCCATGCTAAATTGCCCCTTAGTGTTCAAAATTGCCCTTAATGTTGGGTGGGGTTACTGGGTTATGGGGATAGGGTGGAGGTGTGGGGTTGGGTAGGGTGCTCTTTCCAAGAGCTGGTGCAGCCTCTATGGGCCAAATGGCCTCCTTCTGCACTGTAAATTCTATGATTCTATGACTGTGGAAGGAAACCCACACAGACACGGGGAGAACGTGCAGACTCCGCACAGACAGTGACCCAAGGCCGGAATTGAACCTGGGTCCCTGCCACTGTGAGGCAGCAGTGCCAACCACTGTGCGACTATGCCCAACAGTGCGCAAGAACAGAGAAAACTGGGAGGAAGGAGAGAAAAATCAATGGGAGAAACAAAGGGGGAAGTGGTACTTGAAAAAAGTAATTTGGCAGAAATACTCAGTTTCTTTTCCTATGTTCCAGGAGATAACAAACTGCTGCTGGCTGCGTTAATACAGAAACATTATCTTTACACTATATAAATGGCACAAGGCCAGAGCTCGGATGATGTGGCAATAGTGTCCATATGAATTTCCAACAGAGATCACAATATGTTCTTTAACGGCTTGCCATCCATCTTTTTCTGATTACCCCTCTGTAAATCACTCGAGTGTTTTTCTATGTTAAACTTTTTCACACGAGTGACTCGGGTCTGGAATGCACTGCCTGGAAATGTGGTGGAGGCAGATTCAACTGAGGCATTTGAGAGGGCATGTGCAGGGGTACGGGGGAAAAGGCAGTGGGATGGCACTAAGCCAGGATGCTCGTTTGGTGCAGACAGGATGGGCCAAATGGCCTCCTTTTGCACCCTAACAATTCTTGATAAAAGGTTGTATACAAGTGGAACTTATTGCTGGATGCCATGCCAGGTTAATTTGACATTTAGCACTGTGGCAGGCGGATTACGTTTTGTTCAGAGGAGAGGAAAGCAAGAGGAAGAGAAGAGGAATGAAATGAAAAGCTAGAGCAATGTGAACAATGGAACAAGCTGGACAAATCGAAACCCCTTCAACAGCTCAGGTTGAAAGTGGTCAGGTTTGATGGACAGCAAGAGAAAGATGTACATGGGGACTACCCTGTAGCTTGTCAGGTAACCACACTGGCCGCTATCAGTTTGTAGAGTACAAACAAGTTTACACAGCTTTGACTTTGCAGAGAAGCCACAGCATTCGTCTGCCCTCAATTTAGGACTGGGGAGATACAGAGTCTGTGACTGACTCCCAGAGGTGGCACGGTGGTTAGCACTGCTGCTTCACAGCGCCGAGGATCCGGGTTCAATTTCGACCACGTCTGTGTGGAGTTTGTACGTTCTCCCAGTGTCTGCGTGGGTTTCTTCTGGGAGCGCTGGTTTCCTCCCACAGTCCAAAGATGTGCAGATTAGGTGGATTGATGATGCCAAATTGCCCCTTAGTGTCCAACGGTTAGATGGGGCTGTGTGGTTATGCGGATCGGCCGGGGGCATGGACCTATGTAGAGTACAGTCTCAACGGGTTAAATGGCCTCCTTCTGCACTGTAGAGATTCTATGATCTGAGCAATTGAGAGCATATCAACAGCAGAAAAACGGAATAGTTACACCGGAAGATCCACCTGACCGACTGACAGCGACACTGGCAAAGCCTCTTCTCTCAGGGACAGTTACCAACAACTGACAGAACATGACAGCAAACTGAGAACTTTAAAAGCAAATCTCGGACATGTGAAACAACAGAATAGTTTATTAGATTTAGCAGTTTGAATGCAAAGACACTCAATCGCTCTGCATTAAAAACCTATTTGACAGAATAATAAATTTGTATTTATATAACTGTCTCCCTCGGGTATCCCAACTAAAAATAGTCACCATTGCAATGTACAGAAATGCAACAAGCAATTTATACACAGTAAGCTCCCACAAACAGTACATTAACAGAGGGATTTACAGCACAGGAAAGGGCCATTCGTATCCATGCAATTTAAAAAAGAGTTATCCCGTGTCATCCCAGCCCTTGTTCCATTGCCTTGCCAGTTTATTGTATCTCGAGTGCAGAACACCATTTAACAGGATACACAGCAAAGCAGAGTAAAATCTCTGGTAACAGAGCACCCCTTCCCGATGAACTCCATTTAGATACTGGTCATTTCGAGCAGGAACCCAGCGAACCGTTGTTAATTGCCCCAATAGCCTCGGACACACCCATACCTACCGTACCTACATCAGAGGTCAGATGGGCCTTCTTGAACCCACTGAGAGCAGCGGGACCTGACAGGGTCCCTGGTCACGCACTCAGATCCGGAGCGGACCAACTGCCGGATGCGTTTGCAAACATCTTCAACCTCTTCCTACTCTGTTTCAAAGTTCCCACCTGCTTCAAGACGTTCACCATCATACATTTTGTTATCCATTTCGGTAGGAATAACAGCAAACGGGATTATTATTTAAACGATAAAATATTAAAGCATGCCGCTGTGCAGAGAGACCTGGGTGTGCTAGTGCATGAGTCACAGACGGTTGGTTTACAAGTGCAACAGGTGATTAAGAAGGCAAATGGAATTTTGTCCTTCATTGCTAGAGGGATGGAGTTTAAGACTAGGGAGGTTATGTTGCAATTGTATAAGGTGTTAGTGCGGCCACACCTGGAGTATTGTGTTCAGTTTTGGTCTCCTTACTTGAGAAAGGACATACTGGCGCTGGAGGGTGTGCAGAGGAGATTCACTAGGTTAATCCCAGAGCTGAAGGGGTTGGATTATGAGGAGAGGTTGAGTAGACTGGGTCTGTACTTGTTGGAATTTAGAAGGATGAGGGGGGATCTTATAGAAACATTTAAAATTACGAAGGGAATAGATAGGATAGATGCGGGCAGGTTGTTTCCACTGGCGGGTGACAGCAGAACTAGGGGACATAGCCTCAAAATAAGGGGAAGTAGATTTAGGACTGAGTTTAGGAGGAACTTCTTCACCCAAAGGGTTGTGAATCTATGGAATTCCTTGCCCAGTGAAGCAGTTGAGGCTCCTTCATTACATGTTTTTAAGGTAAAGATAGATAGTTTTTTGAAGAATAAAGGGATTAAGGGTTATGGTGTTCGGGCCGGAAAGTGGAGCTGAGTCCACAAAAGATCAGCCATGATCTAATTGAATGGCGGAGCAGGCTCGAGGGGCCAGATGGCCTATTCCTGCTCCTAGTTCTTATGTTCTTATGTTCTTATACCAGTGCCAAAGAAAAACCAGGCAAAGTGCCTCAATGACTACCGGCCGGTAGCCTTGACACTTATCTTTATGAAGTGCTTCAAGAGGTTGGTCAAAGAACAAAGAAAATTACAGCACAGGAACAGGCCCTTCGGCCCTCCAAGCCTGCGCCGACCACGCTGTCTGTCTAAATAAAACCCCCTCCCCTTCCGGGGACCATATCCCTCTATTCCCATCCTATTCATGTATTTGTCAAGAGTCCCCTTAAAAGTCACTATTGTGTCTGCTTCCATTACCTCCCCCGGCAGCAAGTTCCAGGCTCCCACCAGCCTGAGACACATCAACTCCATACTCTCAGAATGCCTTGATCCACTGCAATTCGCACACCGCCACAACCGGACCACAGCAAACACCATCTCCCTGGCCCTGCGCTCATCTCCGGACCATCTCGACAACAAGGACTCCTATGTCAGACTCCGATTCATTGACTACAGCTCTGTCTTCAACACCATAATCCCAGCCAAGCTCATATCAAAATTTCAAAACCTAGGACTTGGTTTCTCCCTCTGCAACTGGATCCTCGACTTCCTGACCCATAGACCGCAATCAGAAAGGATAAACAACAACAGGGGAGGTGGTGGAGTAGTGGTATTGTCACTGGGCTAATAAACCACAGACCCACCCACTGCAGATGGTGAAATTTGAATTAAATAAAAATCTGGACATATCAGTCAGGATAAACAACACCTCCTCCACGATACCCTCAATACCGGGGTCCCGCAAGGCTGCGTACTTTGAATCTACTATACCCCCGATACACACATGACTGTGGCAAGATTCTGCTCCAACTCCATCTCCAAGTTCGCTGATGACACAACCTTAGTGGGTTGGATCTCAAACAACGATGAATCAGAGTACAGGAGGGAGGGGGAGGGAGAACCTGCTATCTGCATCAATGGTGCTGAGGTGGATATAAGACAATAAGACATAGGAGCAGAATTAGGCCATTCGGCCCATCGATTCTGTCCAATCATGGCTGTGTTTCTAATCCCCATTCTCCTGCCTTCGTCCCGTAACCCTTGATCCCCTTATTAATCAAGAACCTCTATCTTTGTCTTAAAGACACTCAGCGATTTGGCCTCCACAGCCTTCTGCGGCAAAGAGTTCCACAGATCCACCACCTGAAGAAATTCTTCCTGATCACTGTTTTGAAGGATTGTCCCTTTAGTCTGAGGTTGTGTCCTCTGCTTCTAGTTTTTCCTACAAGTGGAAACATCCTGTCCACGTCCACTCTATCCAGGCCTCGCAGTATCCTGTAAGTTTCAATAAGATCCCCCCTCATCCTTCTAAACTCCAACGAGTACAGACCCAGAGCACTCAACCGTTCCTCATACGACAAGCTCTTCATTCCAGGGATCACTCGTGGACCCTTTCTAAGGCCAGCGCATCCTGCCTTAGATACCAGGCCCAAAACTGCTCACATACTCTAAATGGGGTCTGATCAGAGCCTTGTACAGCCTCAGAATTTAATGTTTAGAAAGTAAAAATGGAAAAGTCCCTACTCTCAGAATGTTCAAGTGGCAGATATTCAAAATGCTCATCAGTTCCCACGGATATCTTGCAAAAGAGGTTTAATATAGCACAAGATTCATACTCCACTCATCATCAAACTACAGCAATCTGAAACTACAGCCTCTACGGAGTCTGACATCATTTCACCCGAGAGAAATTGGTGGGTGACTCCAGATATTGCCAATTTAGTATTGTTGCAAAGCAGGCATTAAACTGGCAGTGTAAATGCATCTCCTTGTAACTTTCACAGGTATCCTGCAAGTCCAGACTGCTGATGGGTTATTCAGGCGTGAGAAGGCATCACAAGCAGAGCCCCATTCTCCCAGTTCCCACATCCATGTGCTTTCTCGTAGGGGCGGTCATGAGATGCCAGTAGTGATTGGGAGCTCTAACCATGTGGTTAATCCTGATGCCATCCCAACTGAGATTGGTTATTTCAACTATTCCTGGCCTTTCAAGCTCGATGTCAAGTTAATTGTTGTTAAATTCTAAATGTTCACTGTAATAAAAGTTTACAAAGAGACAGCCCGGCAATGTAAACATTGGTGTAATGATATACTATGCCACAGGCACGTAGAACACAAACTTGTGTTAAGGGGCATAAGCATCAACTGAATATTGTACTATGTATTACAGAAGCATAGCTCATCTGGCAAGAAATGAAAAATTTAAAATGAAAATTGTAGGCTTCAATAAAGTTACTGTGAAAAGCCCCTAGTCGCCACATTCCGGCGCCTGATCGGGGAGGCTGGTACGGGAATTGAACCGTGCTGCTGGCCTGCCTGGGTCTGCTTTAAAAGCCAGCGATTTAGCCCAGTGTGCTAAACTAGACCCTCAAAACCAGATTGGAATTAATTCAATAAGAAAGGTTATAAGACATTGAAAAGAAAAGAGAAATCAGGAGAAGTGGAAAATGCGTTTGAAATTAAATTTGTGGGCAGCACGGTTGCTCAGTGGCTAGCACTGATGCCTCACATCTCCCGGGTTCACTTCTGGCCTTGGGTCAGTGTGTGGAGTTCGCACTTTCTCCCCATGTCTGCGTAGATTTCTTCTGGGTGCTCCGGATTTCTCCCACAGATTAGGTGGATTGGCCACGATCAATTGTTCTTAGCGTCCAAAAATGTTAGGTGGGGTTACTGGGTTATGGGGATAGGGCGTGGTTTAAGTAGGGTGCTCTTTCCTAGGGCAGGTGTAGACTCGATGGGCCAAATGGCCTCTTTCTGCACTGTAAATTCTATGATTAGAAGTACATTCCTGCTCTTGTATTCTCGCCCTCTAGACATGAATGCTAACATTGGATTTGCTTCCTAACTGCCGACTGAACCTGCATGTTAACCTTAAGAGAATCTTGAACTAGGACTCCCAAGTCCCTTTGTGCTTCTGATTTCCTAAGCCTTTTCCCCATTTAGAAAATAGTCTTCTTCCTTCTAAAGGGCATAACCTCAAACTTTTCCAAATTGTATCCCATCTGCCACTTCTTTGCCCACTCTCTTAGCCTGTCCAAGTCCTTCTGCAGCCCCCTTGCTTTCTCAACACTTCCTGTCCATCTGCATATCTTTGTATCATCTGCAAACTTAGTAACAGTGCCCCGTGTTGTTTCTTCCAGATCGTAATGCATATATATTTTTTCCGTTCATATCATCCCATGCGCTGCAGGCTGAGCCAACATTTATTGCCCATCCTAATTGCTCTTGAGGGGGCAGTTAAGAGTCAACCACATTGCTGTGGGTCTGGATTCACATGCAGAGGACACCAGGCATGGATGGCAGATTTCCCTCACTTAAAAACATTCCTGAACCAGGTGGGTTTTTATGACAATCCACAATGGTTTCATGGTCATCATTAGGGGGCGTGGACCTAGGTAGTCCAAAGATGTGCAGGTTGGCCATGCTAAATTGCCCTTTGTGTCCATAAAAGGGTCGGTGGGGTTACTGGGTTACAGGGATAGGGTAGATAAGTGGGCTGAAGTAGGGTGCTCTTTCCAAGGGCCAGTGCTGACTCGATGGGCCGAATGGCCTCCTTCTGCACTATAAATTCTATGATTAGGCTTTTTAATTGAATTCCAATTTCACCGTCTGCAGCAGTGGGATACGAACCTGGGTCCCCAGAACATTACTCTGGGTCTCTGGTTTACTAGTCCAGTGACAATACCACTATGCCACCGCCTAGGTCACCATCTGGGCAAAGTCTGCACGTTCTCCCAGTGTCTGCGTGGGCTTCCACTGGGTGCTCTCGTTTCCTCCCACAAGTCCCAAAAGAAGTACTTGTTTGCTGAATAGGACATTCTGAATTCTCCCTCAGCGCACCTGAACAGGCGCCGGAGTGTGGCGACTGGGTATTTTCACAGTAACTTCATTGCAGTGTGAACGTAAGCCTACTTGTGACACAAATAATAATAATTATTATTATCTCCTGTGAAAAGTTGCGGTCCCAGCACAGACCCCTGAGGCACACCACTAGTCACCGGCAGCCATTCTGAAAAAGACCCCTTTACCCCCACTCTCTGCCTTCTGCCAGTCAGCCAATCCTCTATCCATGCCAGGATCTTACCCTTAACGCCATGGTTTAACTTATTCAACAATCACCCATGTGGCACCTTGTCAAAGGCCTTCTGGAAATTGAAATAGTCAACATCCAAGGTTCTCCTTTGCCTAACTACTGTGTTGGCTCCTCAAAGAACTCCATCAGTTTGTCAGACATGACCTTGACGAAGCCTTGCTGACTCAGTCCTATTTTATCATGCACTCCCAAGTACTCCGCGATTTCATGTTTAATAATGGACTCTAAAATCTTACCAGTGACCGGTCAGGCTAACCGGCCTATAATTTCCTACCTTCTGCCTCCCTCCCTTCTTAAACAGTGGTGTTACATTAGCCGCTTTCCAATCCTATGGGACCCTTCCTGCCTCCAGTGAATCCTGAAAGATGACCACCAATGCCTCCATTATCTCCTCAGCTACCTCCTTTAGAACCCTGGGGTGTAGTTCATCCGGTCCAGGTGATGATTGACAGCTTCAAACAATCTGTCCTGGTCCACCCACGTCGACTCTATGACCAGGAAAGCACAACAGCACCTATACTTCCTCAGGAAATTCGGCATGTCCACATTGATGCTTACCAACTTTTACAAATGCACCATAGAAAGCATCCTATCTGGCTGCATCACAGCCTGGTATGGCAACTGCTCAGCCCAAGACTGTAAGAAACTAGAGAGAGTCGTAAACACCGCCCAGTCCATCACACAAACCCACCTCCCATCCATTGACTCAGTCTACACCTCCCGCTGCATTAGGAAAGCGGGCAGCATAATCAAAGACCCCTGCCATCCAGGGTATTCTCTTCCATCAGGCAGAAGATGCAAATGTCTGAGAACACACGCTGATAGTTTCAAAAACAGCTTTATACACCTCAATATATCTCTATATCAGTGCACAGTAAAAGCTATCTGTATTTAATTGCCCATTGCCAATGGAATAGTTTCTGCCCAGCTATCCTTGAATCAGGGACCGAGTTCGAACCACCCCTTTTTCCCATCATAAATATTAATATAACCAAGAAAGTGGCAAAAGCATAGCCAGCAAACCATAATCAGTGGCACTAACTTTGGTGAAGGGTTAAACAACTTGGATTCTTCTTGAAAGTTCAGCATGGTTGGATCTCTATTCCTGACTTCCTGTACTAGGCTACTGCAGATATGTACTAGTGTCAGATAAATGCAATTTGACTGAATCATCTCTGCCCTTTGGACCTTGTACATGGCACAGAGGCACCTTGCACTTTAGATTGTGCCTGTTCTGTACCAGATTCCGACCAACCCAACTCTTCCTCGACACTGTCTGGTCCATACATAAGAACTAGGAGCAGGAGTAGGCCATATGGCCCCTCGAGCCTGCTAATACAGACGGTTGTTAACCTTCCAGGTTGCCTTGAAGTCTCTGGGATTTGAAGAGCTGTTTCCTGGATATTGTTGCAATCAACTCAGGAGGAAAATCAGAGTCGTTACAACGGTGTGTTTATTCCCCCTCTTTATTAGTTATACCAACATTGGAAATGGGACCCGGCGATCCTAGAATTTACAGTGTAGGAAGAGGCCATTCGGCCCATTCAGTTAGCACCAGCCCCTGGAAAGAGCACTCTACTTAAGCCCACTCCTCCACCCTGTCCCCGTCAACCCAGTAACCCCACCTAACCTTTTTGACGCTAAGGGACAATTTAGCATGTTCCCTTTTCCCACTTCATCACTCATCGGGTTAAGGGAACAGCTAGTTTACTGTAACCCACCTAACCTGCACATCTTTGGACTGTGGGAGGAAACCGGAGCACCCGGAGGAAACCCACGCAGACACGGGGAGAACGTGCAGACTCCGCACAGACAGTCACCCGAGGCCGGAATTGAACCTGGGTCCCTGGAGCAGTGAGGCAGCAGTGCTAACCACTGTGCCACCATGTTTGACTGGATAGTGTTGGGAGAGGCAGCTGGTGGGATATCACTGGGATCACGCCCAACCAGATTTGGCTTAACCGTTCAAATAAGTCCCAGTAAAAAAAAAGCTTGATTCCGACCCAGAGCACGATTCGCCAGTCAAACGCAGCTGCTGCACTTCCGAACATTTAGTTGTAACGACCTGTAATTTAAAACTGGGTTCATTTCTCACGGAGCCGAGCTCAAATTTAAATTTCTGAAATATGCTTCCAAAGCCCAGAACCTTCTCTCTGGAAAAAGTTCCCTTTAGATTGGTTGTGCCAAGCAGTTGCCAAGGCAACTTGTATCCAAGTCCAAGTCAGAGTACTTGCAACAAAGAACCTTTAAAATTCCGCCAGTGAAACTGGGATAGCTTTGGCATTCAGAACAGGGCTGTGTTCCTAATTCCCAAGCAAGAGGCAATCTCAGCCACGTAACTATGGGGACACCATCAACGGAGCAGTAGGAGGTTTCCCACGGGGAGACCGGGTAGGGGAAAATAGAAAGTCAGCTTGGTTCACTGGGCTGGTCACAGAGCACAGTTGCCGCCTATCCATTTTGGTTGGGCAAGGGGATTGGGTGGGAGGGGGGGGGGGGGGGTCCAGGGGATTGTACATGTGTCATTTATAAAGGAATAGCTGTGTGGCATTTAAGGATCCTTTTCAGTTTTCTTTGGTTAACCCGATGTGTGATGAAGTGGGAAAAGGGAACAGCTAGTTTACTGTAACAGCTTTGATTAGCTGTCTTTCATATTGACCACAACGTTACATTTGGATAAAATGAGAAGAAAATCGCTTATTGTCACGAGTAGGCTTCAAATGAAGTTACTGTGGAAAGCCCCTAGTCGCCACATTCCAGCGCCTGTTTGGGGAGGCTGTTACGGGAAATGTACAGCTTTGTTAAAATGATGACCACCAATAAGATATTTAAGACGCTCCAAGATGGAATGAATGACAAAGACTGACATAGCAGTCCCATCTACAAAACTCTTCTCTCTAAATCTTTTCTTTTTGACAGAGTAACAAATGTATCTCTTAAGCAGGGGTGGGCAAACTTTTCCGTGCAAGGGCCGCATTCAGAAATTCACAATTCACAAAGGGCCGCATAGTATATTAAGTAAAATAATTACTTCACCCGGTTATGATTCTGGGCGCCTCATATAGAACATAGAACAGTACAGCACAGAACAGGCCCTTCGGCCCTCGACTTTGTGCCAAGCAATGATCACCCTACTCAAGTCAACGTATCCACCCTATACCAGTAAGTAACCCAACAGCCCCCCCACCCATTAACTTTTAAAAAAAAAATTAAAAAAAAAAAAAAAAAAAAAATTTTTCAAAAAATTTTTTTTTTTTTAATGACTTGGTGGGCCGCAGAAATACCTTTGGCGGGCCGCATGCGGCCCGCGGGCCGTAGTTTGCCCACCCCTGCTCTTAAGTCTCCCCACAAAATGGGTGTCACTCCTGGGAAGTTACCACTGCAACCTCCAGACCTCGGAATCCTCATTTTCTAAACCCCCCCCCCCCACCCCCCCGACAAGATGGCCCTTGGACAGTCAGCTTTCTCGGGACCTTCTGTCCTTGCTCAACCATTGCCATACTTGGCCCTTTCTTTGTAAATCTCTCCTGGCCCACTGTTTAGGTTCCCCAGCTCTTAAAACGTAGACACACAGAAAATAGAAGCAGGAGGTGGTGGGTGGATTTTAGTTCTAATTTCAGATTAACTGTCTGTGCGGAGACTGCACGTTCTCCCCGTGTCTGTGTGGGTTTCCTCTTGGTGCTCCGGTTTTCTCCCACAAGTCCCGAAAGACGTGCTGTTAAAAGAATTGGACATTCTGAATTCTCCCTCTGTGTACCCGAACAGGCGCCGGAATGTGGCGACTCGGGGATTTTCACAGTAACTTCATTGCAGTGTTGTCAGCCTACTTGTGACAATAATAAAGATTTTTTTTTTAAATTTAGATTACCCAATTATTCTTTCCAATTAAGGGGCAATTTAGTGCGGCCAATCCACCTACTCTGCACATTTTTGGGTTATGGGGGCGAAACCCACGCAAACACGGGGAGAATGTGCAAACCCCACACGGACAGTGATCCAGAGCCGGGATCAAACCTGGGACCTCAGGTGCTGCGTCTCGGATTTACTGTTGATTACATTTGAAAATAACTTTGATCAGCTTCAGCCCTTTGTGCGCTGTTGCCGTTGCGGAGGATCTGTGTTGACTCCAGGCTGCGAATGGACTGGTTCAACTGGTTTGTTAGGTTTCAGCTCCAAACTGGTTCCTGGCCGGTGCAATTCAGTCCTGGATGGAAGGACATCAATTTCTCTGCTTTCCGGTAACTATATTTCCAGAATCTCACCCCAACAATTCATCACTCTTCAACATTCATAATCTGTCGCTACCTCAGACGCGATTCCTTCACGGATAAGCCTACAAGCTTCACTGTGCTCTCTTGGCATTTTACGCAAGGACCCAAGCTGCATTCCACAAGCAGCAACATCAACTATCTGCTCCGACTCCCTCGCTGACCAACCAGCCCATGCAACTGAGGGCAAACCGAGCAATCAAAATTGGTGATGTACAAGGTCACCAAGGTTCCTCCTTGGAACAGCACATTCCAAATACATAACCTCAACCACCTGAAAGGAGAAGGGCAGATGAATGGGAACATCACCACCTGGAAGTTTCCCTCGGAGCTGCACACCTCTCCGACTTTATTATATCACTGTTCCACCGCTGTCACGGTGCTGAACTCTCAGAACTCCCTCACAAACAGCACCGTGGGTGAACCTACACCAGATGGTCTGCAGTGGTTCAAGGTGGCCACCATCTTCTCAAGGACAACTTCAGTAGTGTGTGCAGTTCAGGTCACCTCATTACAGAAAAAAAGTAATTGCATTAAAGAGGATACGGTCAAGAGTTGCCCGGACTGGTAAATCGCAGCCATGATAGAACATGGGAGAGGCTGAGGTGGTTCTCTTTGGAGGCTGAGGGGAGATTTGATTGATGTGAGGAAGCTGGATAGAGTGAATGGGAAGGGCCTATTTATTTTAGAGGAGTGATCAATGACTCAGGGGCACAGATTCAAAATGATCGGTAGAAAGATTAGAGAAGAGGAAAAGTCTTTTCACCCAGAGGGACTGGAACTCTCTGCCTCAAAGGGTGGTCGAGACAGAAACACACAACACATTTAAACGGTGTCTGGGACACGGGGGAGGTCCGGGTGGGGATGGTCTGGGAGGCTCTGAAAGCAGTGATCCGGGGGGAGCTGATCTCCATCCGGGCCCATAGGGCAAGGAGGGAGAGGAAGGAGAGGGAGAGACTGGTGGGAGAGCTCCTGGATGTGGACAGGAGATACGCGGAGGCACCGGAGGAGGGGTTGCTGGGGGAACGGCGTAGTTTGCAGGCCAAATTTGACTTGTTGACCACCAGAAAGGCGGAGACACAGTGGAGGAGGTCGCAGGGCGCGGTATACGAGTATGGGGAGAAGGCGAGCAGGATGTTGGCGCATCAGCTCCGCAGGCGAGATGCGGCTAGGGAAATTGGTGGAGTGACGGATAGGGGTAGGAATGTAGTGCAGAAGGGGACAGAAGTAAATGGGGTTTTTAGGGACTTCTACAAGGAACTGTACCGGTCAGAACCTCCGATGGGGAGAGGGGGGATGGAGAGCTTCATGAACAGGCTATGGTTCCCAAGGGTTCAAGAGGAGCTGGTAGAGGGGCTGGGGGCGCCGATAGAGTTGGAGGAGCTAGTCAGGGGGATTGGACAAATGCAGTCAGGTAAGGCGCCGGGGCCGGACGGGTTCCCGGTGGAATTTTATAAAAAGTATGCGGATTTGGTGGGCCCCCTGTTGGTGCGAGCCTTCAATGAGGCATGGGAGGGGGGGGCTTTGCCCCCGACGATGTCACGGGTGCTGATCTCTCTGATCCTGAAGCAGGATAAGGACCCCTTGCAGTGTGGATCATACAGGCCTAGCTCGCTCCTCAATGTTGACGCTAAGTTGCTGGCGAAGATCCTGGCCACCAGGATAGAGGACTGTGTGCCAGGGGTGATACACGAGGATCAGACAGGATTTGTCAAGGGACGGCAGCTCAACACGAATGTGCGGAGACTGCTAAACAGGGGCTGTTTAGCTCACAGGGCTAATCGCTGGCTTTGAAAGCAGACCAAGGCAAGCCAGCAGCACGGTTCGATTCCCGTAACAGCCTCCCCGAACAGGCGCCGGAATGTGGCGACTAGGGGCTTTTCACAGTAGCTTCATTGAAGCCTACTCGTGACAATAAGCGATTTTCATTTCAAATGTTATTATGATGCCGGCAGTGGAGGGGAGGCGGAGATAGTGGTGGCGCTGGATGCGGAGAAAGCGTTTGATAGAGTTGTGTGGGGGTACTTGTGGGAGGTGCTGGAGCGGTTCGGATTCGGGGAGGGATTCATCAAATGGGTGAGGCTGCTCTACGCGGCTCCGATGGCAAGTGTAGTTACCAATGGAAGAAGATCGGAGTACTTTAGGCTCTACCGTGGGACCAGGCAGGGGTGCCCCCTGTCCCCCTTGCTCTTTGCACTGGCAATTGAACCTTCGGCTATGGCGTTGAGGGAGTCAGGGAGATGGAGGGGTCTGGTGCGGGGTGGGGAGGAACATCGTGTATCGCTGTATGCGGACGACCTGCTGTTGTATGTGGCGGATCCAGAAGGGGGAATGCCGGGGGTGATGGAGCTGTTAGCGGAATTTGGGGGCTTCTCGGGCTATAAGTTAAATTTAGGCAAGAGTGAGCTATTTGTAGTACACCCGGGTGATCAGGAGGGAATTGGGAGACTCCCATTTAAGAGGGCAGTGAAGAGTTTCAGATACCTGGGGGTGCAGGTGGCCAGGAGTTGGGGGACTCTCCATAAGCTTAATTTTACCAGGCTGGTGGAGCAGATGGAGGAGGAATTTAAAAGGTGGGACATGGTGCCGCTATCTATGGCGGTTAGAGTGCAGTCCGTCAAAATGACGGTTCTCCCGAGGTTCTTGTTCCTTTTTCAGTGTTTGCCCATCTTTATCCCTAGGGCCTTTTTTAGAAGGGTGACTAGCAGCATAATGAGCTTTGTTTGGGCGCATGGGACCCCGAGGGTGAAGAGGGTCTTCTTGGAGCGGGGTAGAGATGGGGGGGGGGCTGGCGTTACCCAATCTCTCGGGGTATTATTGGGCGGCCAATGTGTCGATGGTGCGCAAGTGGGTAATGGAGGGGGAGGGGGCAGCATAGAAACGGATGGAGAGGGCGTCCTGTGGAGATACAAGCCTGGGGGCCCTGGTAACGGCGCCATGGCCGCTCCCTCCTACGAGGTATACCACGAGTCCGGTGGTGGCGGCTACCCTCAAGATTTGGGGGCAGAGGAGGCGACATAAGGGAGAAGTGGGGGGCTCGATGGAGGCTCCGTTAAGGGGGAACCATAGGTTCATCCCGGGGAACATTGATGGGGGATTTCAGGGTTGGCACAGAGCGGGCATCAGACAGCTGAGGGACCTGTTTATTGATGGGAGGTTTGCGAGCCTGGGGGAGTTGGAGGAGAAATTTGGGCTCCTCCCGGGGAACATGTTCAGGTATCTGCAGGTAAAGGCATTTGCTAGGCGGCAGGTGGAGGGATTCCCTTCGCTTCCCGCGAGGGGGGTGAGCGACAGGGTGCTTTCGGGGGTCTGGGTCGGAGAGGGGAAGATATCTGATATCTACAAGGTTATGCAGGAGGCGGAGGAGGCGTCAGTAGAGGAGCTGAAAGCTAAGTGGGAGGGGGAACTGGGGGAACAGATCGAAGACGGGACATGGGCTGATGCCCTGGAGAGGGTTAATTCTTCCTCCTCGTGTGCGCGGCTTAGCCTCATCCAATTCAAGGTGCTGCACCGGGCCCACATGACTGGGACGAGGATGAGTAGGTTCTTTGGGGGTGAAGACAGGTGTGTCAGGTGCTCGGGGAGTCCAGCGAACCATGCCCATATATTCTGGGCATGCCCGGCACTGGAGGAGTTCTGGAAGGGGGTGGCGAGGACGGTGTCGAGGGTGGTGGGATCCAGGGTCAAGCCAGGATGGGGACTCGCGATTTTTGGGGTTGGGGTGGAGCCGGGAGTGCAGGAGGCGAAAGAGGCCGGTGTGCTGGCCTTTGCGTCCCTAGTAGCCCGGCGAAGGATCTTGCTACAATGGAAGGATGCGAGGCCCCCAAACGTGGAGACCTGGATCAATGACATGGCGGGTTTCATTAAGCTAGAGAAGGTCAAATTCGCCCTGAGAGGGTCGATACAAGGGTTCTTTAGGCGGTGGCAACCTTTTCTCGACTTTCTGGCTCAACGATAGGGTAAGGGGACAGTAGCAGCAGCAACCCGGGGGGGAGGGGGGGGGGGCGGACGATGACTATGTTTGTTTATTTAATTTAAATTTATTTTTAAGTTCTTTTGTTGTTCATTGGGGTTGGGGGGGTGGGGGATGTGATACATGCGTCGATACGGTCTGGGGTGTTACAGTTATTATGGGTTATTTTGTTGCATTTCATTGTTTGTCGTTATGTTTTATATTTTCTTTTAAAAAATCCAATAAAAATTATATTTAAAAAAAAACGGTGTCTGGATTTGCCCCCCAGGTGCTGTACCTGCAGGGCAAGGGCCAAATGCTGGGAAGTGGGATTAGGCTGTAAAGTGACTTTTTTTGGGGTCGGTCAGACACGATGGGCATAGTGGCCTCTTTCTGTGCCGAAACCTTTATGATTCTAAACGCTGACCCAGATCCCATGTAATCGTTTTCCTTTTTAAAAAAAATGTCAGAATTAGAGAAGCGCAGAAGTTTCAGAGGTTGTGCAGTTGGGGATTACAGATATTGGGAGGGGGTGAGACCACGGTGCGATGTGAAAACAATGATGATAATTTTAAAGTTGAGACATTGCTCGACTGGCAGTGAATGTTGGTCATCAGTGGGCACAGGGGTGATGGGGAGCAGGACTCAGTTCAAGTCAAGGTGCGGGCAGCAGTTCTGGATGACCTCAAGTTTATGGAGGGTAGAATTTGGGAGCCTAACCAAGAGTGCATCGGAATAGTCGAGCCCAGAGGTATCAACGGCATGAATAAGGGTTTAAACAGCAAATGACATGAGATAGGGGTGGTGAAGTCAGGCAATGTTACCAACGTGGAAATAGACATAAGAACATAAGAACTAGGAGTAGGAGTAGGCCATCTGGCCCTGTAGCCACCTGGGTTGGCCACTTCCTCACACAAAATGGAAAAACCCAAAGGTTACAGGGAAAAATGGACAGTTGCAAAGAGACAAGCAGTTTGCAGAATCCCCTGTGTATCCTAGCTGCTAAAGAAACCAGACAGCATTGTAACTAACGAGCTGCGCATATTAAGTGAGCGATTCCCAGTGATTCCCAGGCACAATGGACACAACAATTAGAAGAGATTGAAACATTCTATAGAAGGTCAGACATCCCGGCGCCAGTGGAGTCTGAAACAAAGGACACAAATAAGGTGGAACGAACCGCCCAGTGATCGAGGAACAGCCCCGTTATTGGGGAAATTCAAATCAATCGATTGGGAAGAGACCCAATCGATTGCAGGTTTATAGAGGATCCACCCTGAAGGATACGAAGCCCCTGGGACCTATAAAAGTCAGGTTCCAGAACTGATTCGCTCTCTTAGCCAGCCTCTCCTTGACCAGCCAGCCCTCCCAGCAGAACACTGTTGCAGCAGAAGACCTTGAGAAGGAGAGGCCTGGTCAGCAGCCGCCATCAATTAAGTGTTATACAACGCACGCTACGAGAGTAGACACTCCTGACCCCTTTAGTCCACACCAACGAGAAGCCTGCGAATCCAGGACAAAGCAAGAGGCCATTGTTCCCTGATCCGGTAGTTCCCTTAATCCAGATAAGTATTGGCCTGTTAGTGGTAGGAAAAGCCTAGTCTTTTAGTGTTATATGCATGAGTAGTAAATAACTGTAATAATAAACCTGTCTTGTTTGAACTTACTAACTGGTGTATTGAGTCATTGGTCTGAACTTGAACCTCGTGGTGGTATCATAAGGATACCTGGCGACTCTAGAGCTAAGGAATAAAACAGCCAATTGAGTGTAAAGCACACTCACCCAGAACGAGCAACAGCCCCTCGAGCCTGCTCCGCCATTCAATGTGATCATGGCTGATCTTTTGTGGACTCAGCTCCGCTTTCCGGCCCAAACACCATAACCCTTAATCCCTTTATTCTTCAAAAAACTATCTACCTCTATCTTAAAAACATTTAATGAAGGAGCCTCAACTGCTTCACTGGGCAAGGAATTCCATAGGTTCACAACCCTTTGGGTGAAGAAGTTCCTCCTAAACTCAGTCCTAAATCTACTTCCCCTTATTTTGAGGCTATGCCCCGTAGTTCTGCTTTCACCCCCCCAGTGGAAACAACCTGCCCGCATCTATCCCATCTATTCCCTTCATAATTTTATATGTTTCTATAAGATACCCCCTCATCCTTCTAAATTCCAACAAGAACAGTCCCAGTCTACTCAACCTCTCCTCGTAATCCAACCCCTTCAGCTCTGGGATTAACCTAGTGAATCTTCTCTGCACACCCTCCAGCGCCAGTACGTCCTTTCTCAAGTAAGGAGACCAAAACTGAACACAATACTCCAGGCGTGGCCTCACTAACACCTTATACAATTGCAGCATAACCTCCCTCGTCTTAAACTCCATCCCTCTAGCAATGAAGGACAAAATTCCATTTGCCTTCTTAATCACCTGTTGCACCTGGAAACCAACTTTTTGCGACTCATGCACGAGCACACACAGGTCTCTCTGCACAGCAGCATGTTTTAATATTTTATCATTTAAATAATAATCCCTTTTTCTGTTATTCCTACCAAAATGGATAACCTCACATTTGTCAACATTGTATTCTATCTGCCAGACCCTAGCCCATTCACTTAACCTATCCAAATCCCTCTGCAGACTTCCGGTATCCTCTGCACTTTTTGCTTTACCACTCCCCAACTCCAAATCATCTATGTAAATTGTGAACAATTGTGGGCCCAACACTGATCCCTGAGGGACACCACTAGCTACTGATCGCCAACCAGAGAAGCACCCATTAATCCCCACTCTTTGCTTTCTCATAATTAACCAATCCTCTATCCATGCTACTACTTTACCCTTAATGCCATGCATCTTTATCTTATGCAGCAACCTTTTGTGTGGCACCTTGTCAAAGACTTTCTGGAAATCCAGATATACCACATCCATTGGCTCCCCGTTATCTACCGCATTGGTAATATCCTCAAAAAATGCCACTAAATTAGTTAGGCACGACCTGCCCTTTATGAACCCATGCTGCGTCTGCACAATGGGACAATTTCCATCCAGATGCCTCGCTATTTCTTCTTTGATGATAGATTCCAGCATCTTCCCTACTACCAAAGTTAAGCTCACTGGCCTGACGGTCTGAGAGATGGCACAAACGTGACGTCAGAAACTTATCTTGTGTTCAAAGGTGACACGAAGGTTGCAAAATGGTTGGCATGATCTCATGGTTGCTGCCGTGAACAGGGCTGGAGTCGAATGTAGGTAGGGAGTTTGCAGTGGTGATAGTAGCCACATTCCGGTGCCTGTTCGGGGAGGCTGGTACGGGAATTGAACCGTGCTGCTGGCCTGCCTTGGTCGGCTTTAAAAGCCAGACATTTAGCCCTGTGCTAAATCAGCCCCTGGTTAATCTAAACCAGTTTATCCAACTGAACTGAACATCAGTTCAATCTGGAGTACAGAGACGGCACTGGTAACGCTACACGACAGCACTCAGCATCACACTGGACAGACAGAGTCCAAATTAAACACTCACGTCCTGGAACGAGGACGTTTGAACCCATAATCTTTAGACTCAGACTGAGTGCTGCCCATTTAGTTTTTCAGGCAGCTTTATGGTGTTGAGGTTTAGAAGTATTCAGACGGTTAAGTCAGAGTGGTGTGGATTACAAAATCCAATAATCCCCAAGCAGAATTAACTCCACTGTGGGCCTGGCTTATGTGCTCCATTTCACTCAATTAGTTAATGAAACAGTTATTATAGAAATCAGTAATGCCTGACTGGGCTCCTCGCAGTATCACATTTCAACCCACGTGTGCTGTTTCATAGCAGAGCCGTGCCCCCGAGGATAATTAATCATTATGAGAAGAGATTAAAACCCTGAATTATCCACAATTTTACTAACCCCACTGCCTCCTTCAACTATACTTACTCCTGCCGGCGTAATGGGGGCTGTAAATTAAGTCATGCTCTGTTGCCAATGTTTGATTTGAAGTAAGTTTCTTTTGAGATGGTTTCTTAAAACCCACATTTAGGTAGTCAGTCTGCTTGGTGTCAGCAAATTCACAAAAGGTTTGCTTCAAAGCCCCAGGAATTGAAGATCAGTGCCCTGGAGACAGCTACAAGCAACCCAGGAGAAAAATTACCAGGGCATTAAATAAAACTGCTTTCGTCAAACATCTCCCCCCCCACCCCCGCATTTTTTCGGACAACTTTATTTATTCCAAAAAAATTGGACATAAGCTTCTGCCTGCTGATGTTAACATCAATACTCCTGTTAAAGGATCTCCTTGGTGTCCTTTTGTACGTCAAACAAAACCATCAAAATAAGATTAGCTGCATTATTCTCAATAACAAATAATTTCACTTCCAAAGCAATGAAGCACGTTAAGATGCCCTGTGAGAGTGGACAGCATTATATAAAGGCAAGTTATATTCCTTTTGGTCAGACGGCACACTGCCAATCCAGGATGACCCTCCAGTGCGGTACGGAGGTGGTACGCCACTGTCAGCAGTGCTGTCTTTCAGATGAAACATTAAATCAAGGAAGGCTCCCTCTGCTCTCAGTTATATTAGACTTGCAAAGTTAACTCTGGTGCTCTCTCCGCAGACGCTGCCAGACTTTCCCAGCATTTGCTTCTTATTTCAGATTTCCAGCATCCACAGGATTTGTGTTTTCATTTCTGGCTTTGTTGTTGATGATTCAGGGATAGAAATTGGCCAGGACACCAGGGATAACTTCCCCACTCGTCTTCAAAATAGCTCCAGTCAATCTGTTACGTCCAGCTGAGAGCGCAGGCGAGTTTAACACCGCACCTTAAAAACAGCACTTCCGACAGGGCAGCATTCCCTCAGTGGAGGGATAACTGGAACGTCAGCCTAGATTTTAGTGCGGGATCAATATCTAGTTCAGAGTTTGAGCTTCTATTCAATACTTGTACTTCACTGCAGTACTGAGGGAGTACTTAATTCTCACTGACTAACAAAACATCTTGTGGTTTGTTTCCACTGTTAATTGTTTTTTTCTGTCCCAGGGATTCAGATTAACCACATTGATTTTTCTTAGCTGCCAGTAACGGGCAATCCCTTAAAGGCTGCGATTCAGAGGCCTTGGGGTAATAATTTTATTTTGCACCGACCCAGCACTCGCCTGAATTAAAAGGTCTGACTGAGATGGATGAAAGTCCAGTTATGACTCCACAGGCAGCGTGCCCAAGTGAAGAGATCAGAATTGGCCTGTCCGCATATTACAGGCAGTGACCATCTGGCAAGTCCAGGGTTGAGGAATTGAAGTTATTAAATGGGGTTATCCAAACAGTCCTGTCGTTCAGAGGAGGAATGTATCCAATACAAATCTATAGTTCACCTTTGTTCACAGACTAATAAACCTCTGACTATTTTTGCCTCATATTCTGTCTAGGGGAGTATTTATTCCAATTCTGTCCATTGATTATCTGAGAGTATGCGATTAGATAGTTGCCAAGACAGCAACAAGGGTTTTGTTTTGATCTGTGAGATGCTATCTATATATTGGAAAGATAAAAAAGGATTGGGAATGAGACTTTGCTCATTCAGAAGAGGCTCGAGATGCTCAGGCAAGAAACCTATAGTATATAACTAAAATACCCAGAAGCTTAACAGTACAGTCCATTCAATTAGACTCGGCCAGCATTTATTGTCCATCCCTAGCTGCCCTTCAGAGGTGGTTGTGAGCTGCTTTCTAACTGAGTGGCCTGCTCGGCCATATCAGAGTCAACCTTTTCTGTGGGCCTGGAGTCACATATAGGCCAGACCAAGTACGGTGGCAGATTTCCTTCTCGAAAGGACATCAGTTGGGTTTTTAAGATAATCAACTATGGTTTCATGGTCACCATTAGACTTTTAATTCCAATACACCTGCCGGGGTGGGGACTTCCAGTAGCGGCCATGTCCGGATAGGTCACGCACACGGCAGCTCCCGCCAAGATCGGACATTTGGGCCCTTTGCCGGTGATTCCCGGCGTGGCAAGAGACGCTGGAGAGGTTCCCCTCACTGCTGCATGGAGGGGACCAGGAGTGGGGCCGTGAAGAGAGCAATTGCGGGGAATGGAGGGGAACGAGTCCGAGAAGACAAAATGGCGGCCGACGCGAACCAGGCAGCGTGGGCCCAGTGGTCGCAGGAGCAACAGGAGTTCCGAAGAAGCTGCTTCACAGAGCCGAAGACGGAGATGGTGGCCCCCATGAAGGCCTCTATAGAAAGGATGGTGGAGACTCAGAAGGTGCTGGAGAAGGCGATCAAAGAGGTGGAGAGAAAGGTATCTGACAATGAGGATGAGGTCCTGGGCCTGGCAGTCAGGGAGGAGGCGCATGAGGCCATACACAAGAGATGGCAGGAGGGACTGGATGACCTCGAAAATAGGTCTAGGAGACAAAACCTTTGAATTTTGGGCCTCTCTGAAGGTGCAGAGGGGGCGGACGCGAGCGCTTTTGTGACCACAATGCTGGGGACGCTGATGGACGCCTTCCCGCAGCCCTTGGAACTGGACGGGGCACACAGAGTCCTCGCGAGAAAGCCTAGGGTGAACAAACCTCTGAGGGCGATGGTGATTAGGTTCCTCCACTTCACAGACAGGGAGCGTGTCTTGCGTTGGGCAAAGAAGGAGCGGAGCAGTAAGTGGGAGAACTGTGAAATTCGTATATACCAGGACCTCGGAGCTGAATTGGCTAAGAGGCGCGCGAGATTCAACCGGGCTAAGGCGGTCCTCCACAACAAAGGGGTGAAGTTTGGGCTGCTGGGTAATGTACCAGGACAGGCACCACTACTTCGATACGCCGGACGAGGCGCGGACATTTATTAAGCATGAAAAGCTGGACTCGAGCTGAAGGACAGCTGCACGTGGGTGAAACGCCCTGGTGGGGACGTGTTGGCCTAATGTAAGATCGGTAGTAGAAAAAAAAGCACCTGCCGGGGTGGAATTCGACAGAGCGTTACCCTGGGCCTCTAGATTATTAGTCTGATGACAACACCACTGGGCTACCGCCTCCCCCAAGGTCCTGAATTCACCTGTCAACAGGCACTTGTAAAATAATCACTTCTCAAACAATCCTTAGTTATGATAAATTATTTTAAATTGCAAGTTCCTTCTTATCTCCTCTATTCTCGGCACCATCCTGTACCATGGGCCTTGGACCTGCACTTCAGCCACTCAATAAAATCAATTGTTGCTTACTCATCAAAGGCTACGTTAGTTGAGTACCAGGTAAAGCCTGCAAATATTAAAGTCATGTCAGATTGGTAGAATTGATTAGGAAATCAAACAGGAAATTACGAAGGAACCCCTTGACCCAAAGAGGTGTGAGAATGTGGAGCTACCATAGGGAATGGGGTTCAAGTAGGTAGTATAGATACATATACCAGAAGGTATAATAATAATAATAATCTTTATGGTCACAAGTAGGCTTACATTAACACTGCAATTAAGTTACTGTAAAAGACCCGAGTCGCTACACTGTGGTACATACATATGTGAGGTGGAAAGGAACAGAGGGTTAAGATGATAGATTTAGATGAGGAAAGATGGGAGGAGGATCGAGCATTAACACGGTATGGGCTGTTTGGGCTGAATGGCCTGTTTCTGTGCCATGTATCGTATGCAATGTAATCCCAGCTGGAATCGTCCCCAATCCCTCTGCACAAGTTCAGCCAGCAGTCACAACACAAGATACACCTATGCCCTACATCATTTGCAGTTGTGTTCAGCTATAGTTTATGGTCCTCTGTGTTCACACCTCGTTCTCAGTTAGCCAGAACTCTGTTTTACAGAAGACGAAGGTATGCTGGTCATCCATGCACAGAAATCACTACAAAGTGCAAAATACAAAGAAAATGCACTGCCTCAGCAAACAAAGACATTCCATCAGCGTTTACAGCACAGCAGGAGGCCATTCGGCCCATCGTCTCCATGCTGGTCAACAAATATCCGACTGCTCAAATTCCATTTTTCAGCAATTGGCCCATAACCCTGCAGGTCATGGCAAGTGAATAATGTTAAATGCTAAACACACAATTCACATAAAATCATCTGCAAAGGAGTTTGGGACACTGATGCCTCAGTTGAGGGAACCTGAAGGGAACCAGCACCTCAGAGTAACCAAGGTGCCTGCACATTATAAATCCCACAGTGACACGGCCAGAATTGTTGCTGTACTGTTGCCTCAGTGCAGGAGTTCACAACTCTTGGGATTAATTCAGGAAATGGTTATATATTATATTTTGTGGCAGTAATGTTATTAAAAACCCTGGGCTCAAATAATAATCTTTATTAGTGTCACAAGTAGGCTTACATTATTCTAATAATATTTATTGCACACGGAGGGAGAATTCAGAATGTCCAAATTACCGAACACGGGACTTGTGGGAGGAATCCGGAGCACCCGGAGGAAACCCACGCAGACAGAGGGAGAACGTGGAGACTCCGCACAGACAGTGACCCAAGCCAGGAATCTAACCTGGGATCCTGGCGCTGTGAAGCCATAGCGCTGACCGCTGTGCTGACATAAGCAGTAATTAAGGTGTCATAAAGATGAGGAAATCATTAATTTCAACCATTTACTTGTTTGCAGAGAGATGGCTAATGTAATATTGTTTGTAGAAAGGAGGTTCCCTGGAGTGTAGATAATTAATGAGGGCTGGTGTTTAATCCTAGCTAAGCAGGTCATGGGACATCTTAGTGGGTACAGATAATGTAATTAATGGGAGGAGCCAGGTCTGTCTGCGGTTTTGGCAGTTTTGCCATAGCATTTGAGTCCAACAAGACAGAAGGATTTTCAGCTTGTTCCTGAAAGGGTCTCTCTCCAAAGGTCTGCACAGGGAACAGCAAGTAAACCCGACTGCTAACTTTATTTAGGAGTGGATTTTTAACTGCAGTGGGCGGGAAAATACATTGTAAAGGTATAGGGTACAAGTTGTTTGCCTCTTCTTTAAGAACTGTTTAACTGTTAATTTTAAAGCAATTTATGTGATGTTGGTGTGGTTAATTCTGTGTTTAAATTAAAGTTGATTTGATCATAAAAGATACCTATAGGTCAGAGCCATCACACTAGGGGTGAAGTTTTACTTGCTGCAAATTGTTTGAGGTTCCTCGTCCGGTTTCCGAACAAATATTGGGGTCTGGTCCGGTATCCTCACACTTTGTGAACCAGGAAAATGGGACAGCAATCTTGATGATGATTGCCTTTGGAAACTTAAGAAAACACATCACATTCCTTTCACATGGGACACGTGTCAAAAGTTGAAAATCTAACTCTCGAACCCAGCTTCGAAATGGCCCTTGTGCCAGTGCTGGCTCTTCCCCTCTGCCATGGAGTTACAATACAGGTAAGCAGGTCGGTTTGGACTCACCAGCATGACCACACACCAGTTGAGAATGCCTCTGTAGTTGCTGTATCCACTCGCCGAGCTCAGCAAGGACTCCTGGGCCTTGTGACAACTAGAACAAACAAAAGGGTAATCAGGAAATAAAACCCACCATCGTACAATTCGTGCCCAGTTTAAATTCTTGAAAGAAAAAAAAAAATCAATTTTCAGGATGCAGGCATCATTGCAAAGTCAGCATTTATTGTCCCTCCTCAGTTGCCCGGAGAAGATTGTGCGTGACCACATTTTTGAAGCAAGTGATGGTTCTGGTTATTCTCTGCCGTGGACTCGCTCGGCTATGCCAAAGGACGGTTAAGTGTTGGTCTGGGACTGGAGTCATGCATACGCCATAGGACATAGGAGCAGAATAAGGCCACTCGGCCCATTGAGTCTGCTCCGCCATTCAATGATGGCTGATATTTTCTCATGAAAAATGAAAATCGCTTATTGCCACGAGTAGGCTTCAAATGAAGTTACTGTGAAAAGCCCCTAGTCGCCACGTTCCGCCGCCTGTTCGGGGAGGCTGTTACGGGAATCGAACCGTGCTGCTTGGCCTGCTTTCAAAGCCAGCGATTTAGCCCTATGCTAAACAGCCCCATTCCCCTGCCTTCTCCCCATAACCCCTGATCCCCTTATTAATCAAGAACCTATCTATCTCTGTCTGAAAAGACACTCCGTGATTTGGCCTCCACAGCCTTCTGCGGCAAAGAGTTCCACAGATTCACCACCCTCTGGCTTTATAAATTCCTCCACATCTCTGTTTTAAAGCCAGACCAGGTAAATGAGACAAGTTCCTCCCCTGAAGGACATCAGTGAACAAACTGGTTGGTTATAACAATCCTTCTGCTTCCTTTTCACTTTTACTATCAGCTATTAAACCAAAATCAAGTTTGCTAACGGTCAAGAGGGTTTTCAACTGAGTCCAGCGAACCATGCCCATATGTTCTGGGCATGCCCGGCACTGGAGGAGTTCTGGAAGGGGGTGGCGAAGACGGTGTCAAGGGTGGTGGGATCCAGGGTCAAGCCAGGATGGGGACTCGCGATTTTTGGGGTTGGGGTGGAGCCGGGAGTGCAGGAGGCAAAAGAGGCTGGTGTGCTGGCCTTTGCGTCCCTAGTAGCCCGGCGAAGGATCTTGCTACAATGGAAGGATGCGAGGCCCCCAAGCGTGGAGACCTGGATCAATGACATGGCGGGTTTCATTAAGCTAGAGAAGGTCAAATTCACCCTGAGAGGGTCGGTACAAGGGTTCTTTAGGCGGTGGCAACCTTTTCTCGACTTTCTGGCTCAACGATAGGGTACGGGGACAGTAGCAGCAGCAACCCGGGGGTGAGGGGGGGGGGCGATGACTATGTTTGTTTATTTAATTTAAATTTATTTTTAAGTTCTTTTGTTGTTCATTGGGGTTGGGGAGATATGATACATGCATCGATATGGTCTGGGGGTGTTACAGTTATTATGGGTTATTTTGTTGCATTTCATTGTTTGTCGTTATGTTTTATATTTTCTGTAAAAAAATTCCAATAAAAATTATATTTTAAAAAAAGAGGGTTTTCAACTCACCCTCTCTGGATTATTAGAATTTGAATGAACTGATCCAGTAACAATATACATACTGCTGTACCTGTGTAAATCAAACGGAGAGCTGGACTGGGGATGATCCTCCTGTGAGCAGGGGAATAATCTGACCAAAGGATTCTCGCATCTGGTTTTATATTTCTATTTAACTTTCTACTTATCAATAAAATCTGCAGTTCACCTGAAAGGTCATTCACATGGGTACCATTTTTTAAAAATAGTGATGTTGGCATTGCTGGCGGACACAGCATTTATTGCCCATCCCTGACTGCGCTGCATTTCAGAGTCAACCACATTGCTGTCACGTGTAGGCCAGGCCAGGTAAGGACGGCAGATTTCCTTTCCTTAAGGACATTGGTGAACCAGATGGGTTTTTACGACAATGGTTTTGTGGTCATTGTTTAGACATTTGGGTCCAGGTTTTGATTCAATTCAAATTTCACCATCTGCCCTGGTGGGATTTGAACCCGGGTTGTGGCCCTGCATCTCTGGATTACTAATCTGGTGACGACACCACTACTCCGCCACCTCCCCATTGCCCTCGAGAAGGCGGTGGTGAACTTGCGTCTTGAACTGCTGCTGCCCGGGTGTACCCACAGAGCTGTTTAGGAGGGAGTTGCAGGGTTTTGACACAGTGACGGTGAAGGAACGGCAATATATTTCCAAGTTAGGGGGGCTTCCGGTGGCTTTATGTAGGGGGAAGACGTGAACGCGTGCGCCCACTTTTTGCCCTTTCTCTTAGTTTCAAGGGGTATTTTATTTTGAAAACTCACAGAATTAATGGAATATGGATCCTGTACAGGTGAAATCCCCAGAAAAGCCAGGGGGAGAAAGGGCAGACAGATGTTAGCGACGGAATCGGATGCCTCTCAGGGCTCGTCGACAGTAGATTACAGAGACAGTCTCTGGGGATCCAGCCTTCCCACTGACGGCCGAGGGACTTTCCAGTACCTTGGCGAAAGAATTCGATAAATACTGGCGGGTTGCGTCGGAGGATCTCCAGAAATCAATGGAGGAGGCCTTGGCCCCCATCCAAGTGGTTCTGGAGAAGACCAATGAAGCCGTGAAAGTCCATGGACCACGTTAAAAGACATGGAAGAGGGGCAGCACGGTGGCACAGTGGGTTAGCATTGCTGCCTACGGCGCTGAGTTCGAATCCCGGCCCTGGGTCACTGTCTGTGAGGAGTTTGCACATTCTCCCCGTGTTTGCGTGGGTTTCGTCCCCACAACCCAAAGATGTGCAGGTTAGGTGGATCGGCCACGTTAAATTGTCCCTTAATTGGAAAAAATAATTGGGTACTCTAAATTTATTTTTTTTAAAAGACATGGAAGTAGCCCTTTCGAGACAGTGATCAGATTGTCGCACCGGAGGCCAAAAACGCATTTAATAGAATGGAGCGGGAACATCTGTTTGAGATTTTTGGGAGGTTTGGATTTGGACACATGTTTATCTCCTGGTCTGACTACTGTATAGAGCCTCCACTGCTAATGTTTGCACCAATGCTCTGGACTCTTGCTACTTTTGTTGCATTAGCTATGAGGAGCGGTTGAATAAACTTGGTTTGTTCTCACTGGAACGATGGAGGTTGAAGGGCGACCTGTTGAGGTCTACAAAATTGTCTACATAATTATGAGGGTCATAGACAGAGTGGATCGTCAGAGCCTTTTCCCCAGGGTAGAGGGGTCAATTACTAGGGGGCATAAGTTTAAGGTGCGAGGGGCAAGGTTTAGAGGAGATGTACAAGGCAAGTTTTTTTACACAGAGGGTAATGGGTGCCTGGAACTCGCTGCCAGAGGTGGTGGTGGAAGCAGGGATGATTGTGACATTTAAGGGGCATCTTGAGAAATACGAGTAGGATGGGAATAAAGGGATACGGACCCAGGAAGTGTAGAAGATTGTAGTTTAGTCGGGCAGCATGGACGGCACGGGCTTGGAGGGCCAAAGGGCCTGTTCCTGTGCTGTACTTCTCTTTGCTCTTTGTTGGGGCACGAGACATGGGTATCCACCGGCTCCACTTCTGTTTGCCTTGGCAATAGAACTGCTTGCTCTTAGGCCGAGATCCTGTTAAGTGGAAGGGGATAAATCAGGGAGGGTTTTCCAAACGCGGACCTACTTCTCCATATTACAGACTCAGTACCCTCTACGGATGAGATAACAAAGCTGTTTTGACTCCTTCTCGGGGTACAAGCTGAACGTAACCAAGAATGAATGCTCCCCCCGGGAGGAGAGTGCAAATGGGCCGCTCCCTTTGCGCTTTGCCACAACTAGTTTTCGTTATCTGGGGGTATGGGTGGCCTCGCTTTAAATTATACTGGTGGGCGGCACAGTGGTTAGCACTGCTGTCTCACGCCGCCGAGGACCCGGGTTCCATCCCAGCCCCGGGTCACTGTCCATGTGGAGTTTGCACATTCTCCCCGCGTCTGCGTGGGTCTCACCCCCACAACCCAAAGATGTGCAGGGCAGGTAGACTGGCCACGCTAAACTGCCCTTTAATTGGGGGGAAAAAAAAGAATTGCGTACTCTAAATTTATAAAAAGAAATTAAATTATATTCGTCTGGTCGAGTGTCATCTTTGACTTAACAGTGGTGGAATAACCTCCCCTGTCCTTGGCAGGCAGGGTTCAGTCTATTCAAATTAACCAATTCCCCAGATTTTTATTTCTTTTTTAATGTCTCCCCATTTTTTTCACCAAATCCTTTTTTGTCAAAATTAAGAACTTAATGTCCTCCTTTATTTGAGCTTGTAAGACTCCAAGAATCTGTGGAGTTTGTGCTTCAAAGAGACAGGCAGTCAGAGGGCTTGGCGCTACCCAATTTATTGTTTTACTATTGGGCAGCCAATATTCAGAATATATTGTTGTGGTTCAGTGGCCCTGGTTCCATGTGGGGACAATGGAATCGAGCTCCTGTACGGTTTCTAACCTTGGTGCAATAGTAACCACATCTTTGCCTTTCTCTCCAGTAAGATTTTACCTGAATCATAGAAAAATAGGAGAAGGCTATTCAGCCCTTCGGGCCTGCCCCGCCATTCATCATGATCATGGCTGATCACCCAACTCAATAGCCTCATCCTGCTTTCCCTCCATATCCTTTGATCCACTTAGCCCCAAGTGCTACATCTAGCTGCTTCTTGGAAACGTGCACGGTTTTGGCCTCAACTACTTCCTGTGGTAACGAATTCCACAGTCTCAGCCCTCTCGAAGAAATTTCTCCTCATCTGTCCTAAATGGTCTACCCCTTATCCTCAGACTGTGCCCTCTGGTTCTAGACACACCCACCATCGGGAACATCCATCCTCCATCTACCCTATCTAGTCCTGTTAGAATTTTGTAGATTTCTAGAAGAACTCCCCCTCATTCTTCTGAACTCCAGCGAATACAATGCTAACCGATTCAATCTTGCCTCAAAGATCAGTACAATCATCCCAATCTGCTAAACCTTTGCTGCTCTCCCTCTAAAGCAAGAAAATCCTTCCTCAGATAAGGAGACCAAAACTGCACACAATATTCCAGCTGTGGCCTCACCAAGGCCCTGTATAATTGCAGCAACACATCCCTGCTGCTATACTCGAAACCTCTCGCTATCAAGGCCAGCGTACTATTTGCCTTCTTTACTGCCTGCTGCTCCTGCATGCTTACCTTCAGCGGCTGGTGTACGAGGACACGCGGGTCTTGTTGCAAGTTCCCCTCTCCTAATTTATGGCCATTCAGATAATGGTCTGCATTTCCGTTTTGCTACCTAAATGGATAACCTCGCATTTCTTCAAATGATGCTACATCTGCCATTCATTTGCCCACTCACTCAACTTGTCCAAATCACACTGAAGGATCTCTGCATCCTCCTCACAGCTCACCCTCCCACCCAACTTGGTGTCATCTGCAAACGTGGAGATATTGTCTGTGCGGAGTCTGCACGTCCTCCCCGTGTGTGCGTGGGTTTCCTCCGGATGCTCCGGTTTCCTCCCACAGTCCAAAGATGTGCGGGTTAGGTGGATTGGCCATGCTAAATTGCCCGGAGGGGGGGGGGTTGTTGGGCTACGGGTATAGGGTGGATACGTGGGTTTGGGTAGGGTGATCATTGCTCGGCACAACATCGAGGGCCGAAGGGCCTGTTCTGTGCTGTACTGTTCTATGTTCTATTACATTTTGTACCCCCATCTAAAACATGAATATACATTGTGAATAGCTGGGGTCCCAGCACCGATCCCTGCAGCACCCCACTAGTCATTGCCTGCCAATTTCAAATAGACCCGTTTATTCCGACTCTTTGTTTCCTGTCTGTCAACCAGCTGCATCCCAATACACTGCCCCCCAATCCCATTACACTCTAATCTCTTCTGCGGGAGTTTGTCAAATGCCTTCTGAAAGTCCAAACATACCACATCCACTGGCTCCCCCTCGTCAACTCTACTAGTTACATCCACAAAGGATTCAGTGGTGGTGTCCACCCTGCGAATCTGGAACAATTCAGGCACCATTTTAAGCTCTGTTCCCAGTCTTCGCTAGCCCCCATCTGCAATAACCATCTTTTCCTGCCAGCGGGTTTGGACTTGACATTTAAGTCATGGGAGGGGAAGGGTATTGGAGACCTGTTTGTGGAGGAGAGGTCTGACAGTTGTGGAGGGGAGCTTGCAGAGAAATTACAACTGCCTGGTTCCAGTCTTCACAGATTTGAGATTTTTTTGCTCAAGGCTTTTCCCTGGTTGGGTCTGATAGGGAGGTCCATTCCCTGGTTGGGTCTGATAGGGAG
Source organism: Scyliorhinus canicula (assembly GCF_902713615.1). Lineage (NCBI taxonomy): Eukaryota > Metazoa > Chordata > Chondrichthyes > Carcharhiniformes > Scyliorhinidae > Scyliorhinus > Scyliorhinus canicula. The sequence continues at coordinate 227,719,820 of NC_052150.1, read as the reverse complement.
GTCTATTCCCTGGTTGGGTCTGATAGGGAGGTCCATTCCCTGGTTGGGTCTGATAGGGAGGTCTATTCCCTGGTTGGGTCTGATAGGGAGGTCTATTCCCTGGTTGGGTCTGATAGGGAGGTCCATTCCCTGGTTGGGTCGGATAGGGAGGTCTAATCCCTGGTTGGGTCTGATAGGGAGGTCCATTCCCTGGTTGGGTCTGATGGGGCGGTCTATTCCCTGGTTGGGTCTGATAGGGAGGTCTATTCCCTGGTTGGGTCTGATAGGGAGGTCTATTCCCTGGTTGGGTCTGATAGGGAGGTCCATTCCCTGGTTGGGTCTGATAGGGAGGTCTATTCCCTGGTTGGGTCTGATAGGGAGGTCTATTCCCTGGTTGGGTCTGATAGGGAGGTCCATTCCCTGCTTGGGTCTGATTGGGAGGTCCAATCCCTGGTTGGGTCTGATAGGGAGGTCTATTCCCTGGTTGGGTCTGATAGGGAGGTCTATTCCCTGGTTGGGTCTGATAGGGAGGTCTATTCCCTGGTTGGGTCTGATAGGGAGGTCCATTCCCTGGTTGGGTCTGATAGGGAGGTCCATTCCCTGGTTGGGTCTGATAGGGAGGTCTATTCCCTGGTTGGGTCTGATAGGGAGGTCCATTCCCTGGTTGGGTCTGATGGGGAGGTCTATTCCCTGGTTGGGTCTGATAGGGAGGTCTAATCCCTGGTTGGGTCTGATGGGGAGGTCCATTCCCTGGTTGGGTCTGATGGGGCTGTCTATTCCCTGGTTGGGTCTGATAGGGAGGTCTATTCCCTGGTTGGGTCTGATAGGGAGGTCTATTCCCTGGTTGGGTCTGATGGGGCGGTCTATTCCCTGGTTGGGTCTGATAGGGAGGTCTATTCCCCGGTTGGGTCTGATAGGGAGGTCTATTCCCTGGTTGGGTCTGATAGGGAGGTCCATTCCCTGGTTGGGTCTGATAGGGAGGTCCATTCCCTGGTTGGGTCTGATGGGGCGGTCTATTCCCTGCTTGGGTCTGATAGGGAGGTCCATTCCCTGGTTGGGTCTGATGGGGCGGTCTATTCCCTGGTTGGGTCTGATAAGGAGGTCTATTCCCTGGTTGGGTCTGATGGGGCGGTCTATTCCCTGGTTGGGTCTGATGGGGCGGTCTATTCCCTGGTTGGGTCTGATAGGGAGGTCTATTCCCTGGTTGGGTCTGATAAGGAGGTCCATTCCCTGGTTGGGTCTGATAGGGAGGTCCATTCCCTGGTTGGGTCTGATGGGGTGGTCCATTCCCTGGTTGGGTCTGATAGGGAGGTCCATTCCCTGGTTGGGTCTGATAAGGAGGTCCATTCCCTGGTTGGGTCTGATAGGGAGGTCCATTCCCTGGTTGGGTCTGATAAGGAGGTCCATTCCCTGGTTGGGTCTGATAGGGAGGTCTATTCCCTGGTTGGGTCTGATAGGGAGGTCTATTCCCTGGTTGGGTCTGATAAGGAGGTCCATTCCCTGGTTGGGTCTGATAGGGAGGTCCATTCCCTGGTTGGGTCTGATAAGGAGGTCTATTTCTGTCATATACAGAGATATCCTCTCAGCAGAATCAGCTCCATTGAGTGAGGCGAGTGCAAAATGGGAAGGTGGGTTGGGTCCCATTCTGGGAGTGAGGTCCTTTCACAGGGTCAACTCCACATCTTCATGTGTTCTGCTAAGTCTGATCCAATTCAAAGTGGTGCACAGGGCGCATCTGACTAAAGCGAGGATGGGTGGATTTTTCTCTGGGGTGGAGGACAAATGTGAGCGTTGCTCTTGGGGGCGGCTGAACACACTTCTGTTCTGGTCGTGTCCCCAGTTGGTAGGCTTTTGGGCCTCTTTCTTCAACACCGTGTCGGTGATACTCAATGTTGATTTGTATCCATGTCCACTGGTGGCCATGTTTGGGGTTTCAGATTTGCCCGTGCTTCAGACGGGGGTGGAGGCGGACATCCTTGCCCTCGCCTCGTTAATAACCCAGAGACGGCCAGGATGAGCAGGTTCTTTGAGGAGGTGGAGGACAGATGTGGGCGGTGTGGGGGTAGCTCGGAGAACCATGAACATATGTTTTGGGCATGTCCTAAATTGAGGGGATTCTGGCAGGGATTCGCGGATGTTATGTCAGAAGTCCTAGAAAGGAGGGTAAGTGGCAACCGTTCAGCGATTTCTTCAAGGAAAATTGAACATCAGCAGTAAGGGGCTGGGGTGGAAAACAGGAGGCATGGCAATGTTAGATAAGGACGGGGAACTTAGTATACGGGTAATTAAGGAATAGCGCGGGGGTCGTAGGGGACGCTGTTTTCTGTTTTTTGCTTTTTAGGTGTGTTGCACGTGTCAGCCCACGCGGTTGTGTAAGAAATGTTAATGTGTTAACCCGTGAAAATTACAAAAGCTTCAACAAAATATTTTCTTAAAAAAACCCCAGAGATGGGTTCTGCTTGGGTGGTGGTCTCCTACTCTGCCCAGTGCCACAGCTTGGGTGATTGACCTTATGTCTCTCTGACATTTAAGGTTAAGTACACCATTAGAGGGTCTGCAGAAAGGTGCTACCTCGGATGGCAGCCATTAATTTCCTTTTTTAAGAAGCTGGCCGCCGCTGTCAGCTGTTTAGAGGGTCTAGTTTCGTTTTTGGGGGTTTAGTTAAATATGAGCTTTTGCTTGTTAGTCTCATTCTCTTACTGTGATTGGATTGGTGATTGGATTTGTTTATTGTCAGGTGTACCCAAGGTACACGGGCGGCTCGGTGGCGCAGTGGTTAGCACTGCTCCCTCACATAAATACAATTGTGTATTTATGGTTGCCCTACTTTTTTTTCATGAATGGAATGACCTGTCTGAACTGTACGCACAATACTTTTCACTGTATCTTGGTACACCTCTTTTTAAAAAAAATTTAGTGTACCCAATTAATTTTTTTCCAAAGAAGTCACAATTTAGCGTGGCCAATCCACCTACCCTCCACATCTTTTAGGTTGTGGGGGCAAAACCCACGCAAACGTTGAGAGAATGTGCAAAACTCCAGACAGACAGTGACCCAGAGCCGGGATCGAACCTGGGACATCGGCGCCATGAGGCAGCAGTGCTAACCACTGCGCCACCGTGCCGCCCCCATAATGGTCTTCTTGAAGCAGGTGGGGTCCTCAGAACGGAGTGGGGAGAGGTTGAAGATGTCGGCCAACACACCTGTCAGTTGGTCCGCGCAGGATCTGAGTGCACGACCAGGGACCTCGTCGCTTTCCGAGGGTTCACTCCCAAGAAGGCCGACTTGACTTTGGTAGCTGTGACGGTGGGTATGGGTGTGTCCGGGGCTGCTGGGGCAGTTGACGACGGTTTGATGGTTTCCTGCTCGAACCGAGCATAGACTGCATTGTGTAACTTTGGTTAATTGTTTTGTCGGGCTTGTTAATTATTTTAAAAAATTTAACAACCCAGTCAGGAGGGCGAGTGGCTTGGTGAGGAACCTGCAGTTCCAGTGTGCCCTAGTCATTCTAAATGGTGGAGTTTGTGGGTTTGGAAGGTACAGAAGATTCATATCGTTATTTATAAACCAGTGACAACCGGTGCGGAAGCTGGAGTAAATAGAACAGCTACAGCATTCCTTTCAACAGGGATTATCGGAAATCACAATGTGGCCATCAGAAAGGCCTAACTTTAATTTTAAGGTTATTCTTGACTCTAAAGCAAAGAGTCTCTATCCGTTCAATCAAATCCTTTAACCTCCCAACTCAACACGGAATATTCCTTGAACTCCTGTACTTGATGAAATACAGCCTGGTATATGGCGTCTGTCCTCAGAATTAAATCCTTTTTAGTCTTGGCATCATTCTGCATCTTCAAGGCCAACATATTCTTCCTGAAGGTTTTCAGGCTGAATGCAGTTATTCCACAAGGTGCCCAGCCCCAGCTCTGTACAGCTTCAGCTGAACCTCCCCCCCTTTATATTCAATTGAAATGCTGACCTGCTTTTTCCTGTTACAGATGTTCATTCATTTTTAACTCTGCTTTTATTCCATTTCAGCTTTGCAGCATTTCGGTTCAGACTCATCTGTCGATTCTCATTTCTTCTGTTTGCTCAGCGAGCTAACATCACCCTCGCCCTGATCGCACAGCTTTCCATCCTCCACCTTTGATAACTCTCACTGGGGGAAGATGGTGATGCAGCCGTAACGCCACTAACTATCCAGAGACCCAGGCTAATACTCTGGGAACACGGGTTGAAAACCCACCTAAGCAGCCAATTCAAATCTCATTAAATAAATCTTGAATATCATTTTTTCGTTACAAAAGCGGCTCATCTGACCTGGTCTAGCCTACATATGTCGCCAGACCCACAGTAATGCAGTTAACTCTCAAGGGCATTTAGGGAGAGCAACGCACTGCCAGTGACACACACCTACCATGAAATTAAAAAGATCCAAAATTTGATCTGCTGCATCCTACCCCACACCCGCTGGCAAAAGTAGAGAGCTCATAGCCTGAGATGACAAGTTGTGAAACTGACTTCAAAAATTTGGCTAGCACCAAATCAAAATTAACTAGCACAAAATCTGCCGGATTTTCCAATTCCCAGCTGGGTTCGGTACCATATCACCCCTGCCTAACCCAACCAAAATTGGACTCCAATTTTATACGGCATGATTAACCTTGAATACCCTTAATGTAATAAACGTTGCCCATCCAACATCACTCGCATCGCAAAGTAGAAAATGGAAAGAATACTCATTTCCTGGCTGCTCACAAGCAGCTGAAAAGCGCCAACAGCTGGAGTAGGACTCGCTGACTTAATCTTTCAGCAGCACCTATTATTTAATAGCGAGGATGAGGTTACTGCTTGCCAATCATATCCTCTCCAGCAAACCAGTTTAAAAAGCTCCTAAAATAGCACCACACGGGGAATGACGTTTAAAAGAGAGGCAACAGCAGCCTGGGAACACTTCAAAAATCGATAGCTCAAAGACCAGGCAAATATTTTCGATTTGATTTAAATACAGATTGGTCATTTTGAAAATACAAATTGTGAGATATAGATGTTGGAGCTGAGTGTTTTACAACCTGAGAAATTGGGGCAGCAGTAAACAGCGCCTTAAACCTGCTTCAATCAGATCATCTACCTGAACTCCACTTTCCTGCCTGCTGCACATAATCCCCTGATTTCCCAAGAGACAATAAAAATACCCACCCATCTCTGCCTAGAATATAACTGTAGAGAATGAAGTTATTCTCGGATCATTAATCCAGGATTATTCAGCAGCCTGCATTTATATAAATAAATAAATAATCTTTATTGTCACAAGTAGGCTAACATAAACACTGCAATGAAGTTACTGTGAAAATCCCCAAGAGCACTTTAATGCAGCACACCCTTTGCAGTTATAGAACATAGAACAGTACAGCATAGAACAGGCCCTTCGGCCCTCGATGTTGTGCCGAGCCATGATCACCCTACTCAAACCCACGTATCCACCCTGTACCCGTAACCCAACAACCCCCCCACCCCTTAACCTTACTTTTTAGGACACCACGGGCAATTTAGCATGGCCAATCCACCTAACTAGCACATCTTTGGACTGTGGGAGGAAACCGGAGCACCCGGAGGAAACCCACGCACACACGGGGAGGACGTGCAGACCCAGCCGGGAATCGAACCTGGGACCCTGGAGCTGTGAAGCATTTATGCTAACCACCATGCTACCGTTCTTTTTTAAACATACCAGCCTCCCCGAACAGGCCGGAATGTGGTGACTAGGGGCTTTTCACAGTACCTTCATTTAAAGCCTACTTGTGACAATAAGCAATTTTCATTTCATTCATTTTCATTTCATTTTTCATCTCTGAATCTGTAAATACTTAATTACCTGCAAATGCTCGCATTCAAAGCAGTCTGGCATCTTTGAATTTGTGTATATATATGTTTCTGGAACATACCTCTTCATTCACCTGAGGAAGGAGCAGTGCTCCGAAAGCTAGTGTTTAACCTGGTGTTGTAAGACTTCTTACTGTGCTCACCCCAGTCCAACACCGACATCTCCACATCATTGACTGTAACTGTTTCACAGAGACAATCACTTTGATGTAGACTCCAGATTCATTTTTTTTTCCAAATGTTTTTTATTCTCCTCCTATTTCACATTTTCTCTCAAATTTACACCCACCACCAATAAACTATAATCAGTAACAAATATGTCAATCCCCATATCAATAACAACGATCTGATCCTCCCACCAAACCCCAAACATTAGCCCACATGTTCACACAAACAAATGACAAAAAGGAATTAGGGACCGAGGCGAAGGCTATGATATCTGCCTCCGCACCCGTTTCCAACCCCGGCTGGTCCGACACCCTGAATATGGCCTCACAGGGGCCAGGGGCCAGTTTTACGTGCACCACTTTTGGAATTACCCTATAAACGTCCTTCCAGTAATCCTCTAGCTTTGGACAGGACCAAAACATATGAACGTGATTAGCGGTGCTCCCCCCTGCAACGTTCACACACATCTTCTACTCCTTCAAAGAATCGGCTCATCCTCGCCCTCGTGAGGTGTGCTCTGTATACCACCTTCAGCTGTATCAGCCCCAACCTCGCACATGAGGTGGAGGCATTCACTCTCTGGAGCACCTCACACCAGAACCCCATCTCCATATCCTCTCCCAACTCTTCCCCCCGCTTTGCTTTGATCCCTTCCAGTGGTGCCTTCTCCTCTTCCAAAACAGCCCTGTAAACCGTCGATACTACCCCCCTTCTCCAGTCCCCCTGTCGACTGCGCCTCCTCCAGGAAGCTCTGTATCTCCTTCCTGGCATAATCTCGAACCTGCAAGTAACTAAACATTTCCCCCTGCTCCAGCCCATACTCCGTTTCCAGCTCCTTCAATTCTGCAAACCGACCCCCAAGAAACAAATCTTTTAGTGTCTAAATCTCCTTCCCCTCCCATTTCCAAAAATTTCCACCTCCCTGGCTCAAATCTGTTTCCCCCGAACATTTCCCCCGAATCGGCATTTCCCTCGACCCTGCCCCCAACCCGAAGTGTTGGCGAAACTGCCTCCAAATTCTCAATGAAGCTATTATTACCGGACTCCCGGAGTATTTCCCCGGGGCTATCGGGAGCGGCGCTGTTGCTAGTGCTTTCAATCCTGACCCCCTGCACAAACTCTCCTCCATTCTGACCCACTGGGAATCAACCCCCATGACCCAGCTCCGCACCTTTTTCACATTCGCTGCCCAGTAGTAAAGCATCAGGTTCGGAAGACCCAAACCCCCTGCCTGCCTTCCCCTCTGTAGCAGCACCTTTCTAACTCTGGCCATCTTCCCTCTCCATATGAGCGAAGTAATCCTTCCCTCAATCTCTCTGAAAAAAGCCTTTGGCAGGAAAATCGGCAGGTATTGAAAAATAAACAGAAATTACGGCAACACGTTCATTTTAACCGCCTGTACCTGACCCCCCAGTGGCAAAGGGAGACCATCCCGCCTTGCCAGATCCGCTTTCACTCTCCCCACCAAACTAGAAATGTCGTACCTGCAGAGGCCCAATCCCCACTCCCGGGCAACCTGCACCCCCATGTACCTAAAGTGAGTCCGTGCCCTACGGAATGGCAGCCCCCCCACCCCTGGCCGAGACACCACAAAATACTCACTCTCGTCTAGATTTAGTTTGTACCTCGAGAAAGACCCAAACACTCGAAGCAGCTCCAATATTCCTCCTATTGACACACTCTGTTCCGACACGTATAACAAGAAGTCATCAGCATATAAGGACACCCTATGCTCTATCCCCCCCCCCCCCCCCCCCCCCGCACTATTCCTTTCCATACCCCCGAACATCTGAATGCGATGGCCAACGGCTCAATCGCGAGTGCAAACAGCAGGGGGGGAGGGACATAGGACATCCCTGCCTAGTCCCACGGTGGAGAGAAAAGTATCTCGAGTTGATGCTGTTTGTGCGGACACTCACCCTCGGCTCCTTATGTAGTCGCTTTACCCAGTTCACAAATTTTGGTCCAATCCCAAACCGCTCCAGAACTGCCATCAAGTACCCCCATTCCACCTGGTCAAATGCCTTCTCAGCGTCCAATGCCACAACCACCTCTGTTTCCTTCCCCTCTGCCGGTGCCATAACTACGTTCAATACCCTCCTGATGTTTGAAAGAGCTGCCTCCCTCTCACAAAACCCCGTCTGATCTTCACCTATCACCTTCGGAAGGCACTCCTCCAGCCTACCCACCAGTGCCTTCGCAAATACTTGTGCGTCCACATTCAGAAGTGATATGGGCCTATACGACCCACACTCCGTCGGGTTCTTATCTTTTTTTAGCAACAGTGAAATCGATGCCTGCCCCAAAGTTTGTGGCAACACCCCCTTCCCTATCGCCTCTTCAAACATCCCCACCATCAGGGTGCCAGCTCATCCTTGAATTTTTTTATAATATTCCACCGGAAACCCATCCGGCTCTGTCACCTTCCCCAACTGCATCCTCCCAATCGCATCCTTTATCTCCTGCTCCACTATCGCTCCTTCTAATGTAGCCCTGTCCCCCTCCCCTAACCTCGGGTACTCCAACCCATCTAGAAATTCCTGCATCTCCCGGCCTCCCCCAGGTGGCTCTGACCTGTACAACCTCTCATAAAATTCCTCAAAAACCTTGTTAATCAGATCCGGAGCCACCACCAACTTCCCTGCCCTATCCCACACCTGAACAATTTCCCTTATCGCTGCCTCCCTCCAGAGCTGACCTGCTAACATACGGCCCGCCCTATCTCCATGTTCATAAACTGCACCCCTTGCTCGTCTCAGTTGGCGCACCACTTTCCTGGTAGATAGTCGGTCGAAGCTCGCCTGTAGTTCCTTCCTCTTTTCCAGCTTTGCTGGGTCCCCATCTTCTGCATAACTCCTATCTACCTCCAACATCTCATCTGTTACCCTCTGCCTCTCCAACCTCTCCTCCTTGTCCACCCTGGCCTTAAACTAAATCACCTCACCACCGCCTTTCGAGCCTCCCAGACAACTGCCTTCGACGCCTCATCTGTACAGTTGAAACCTACATATTCCTCAATTATCTTTTCAATTTTGTCACAGAACCCTTGGTCCCACAAGTCCCACATCTAACTTCCACCCTGGTCTCTGCACTACCCCATCTCCAGCACCATATCCACCCAATGCAAAGCATGAGCTGACACTGCAATTGCCGAGTATTCCGACCCTTTAACCCCAGCCAGCAAAGCCTTCCCCACCATGAAAAAGTCGATCCGCGAGTCCACCTTATGGACTGCTGAGAAAAACGAGTACTCCCGTTCCCCTGGGTGCAGAAACCTCCAAGGGTCCACCCCTCCCATTTTCACCATTAGCCCAGCCAACACCTTCGTCCCCCCTGATGGGACCAGCGAGCGCGGCCGTGACCTGTCCAACCGTGGCTCCTGCACCAAGTTCCAGTCGCGCCCCCCCCCCCCCCCCCCCCACTCCCCCCCCCCCCCCACTATCAGTTCGTGTGTGTCCAAATCGGGGATGGCCCCAAACACCTTCTTTGCGAATCCCACATCGTCCCAATTGGGACAGACTCCAGATTCATATCGTGCTGAGATTTGCTTTCCAGTTTGAGAAGGAAGGTGGAGCTCAAGCTAAGCTGAAGTCAGGTGGAAGCAGTAAAATAAACCCACAACACCCTTGTACAAAACAGCACTCAACATCGACTCAGTAAATATCATTTTTAACCCACAAAGCAGCTGCCCCACCCCCATGTTCATTGCACTCCCCCACCAGAGGAAAAGTCCCCCAGCAAAATGCTTTCCAGTCACAGATAAAACCCAAGCAGAGCTTGAAGGAAATACAGCAATTCACCGGTCGTCTTAAGAAACAGGAGCAGGAACTGTGCAGCCTGCCTGGATAAGAATCAAGAATGTATCTTCGATTGCTGAAGGGACCATCGAGTCTTGTTGTAAATTTGAAAGGAATGGGGCAGGAGTGAATGGACATAAAACGTCACGTAATTTGATTTTAAAAGCCATGATGTGGAGATGCCGGCGTTGGACTGGGGTGAGCACAGTAAGAAGTCTTACAACACCAGGCTAAAGTCCAACAGGTTTGTTTCAAACACGAGCTTTCGGAGCGCAGCTGAGGAAGGAGCTGTGCTCCGAAAGCTCGTGTTTGAAACAAACCTGTTGGACTTTAAGCTGGTGTTGTAAGACTTCTTATTGTTTTTAAAAGGCAGTTTAAGATCCCACGTTTACAATCCTTGCAGGATTACCTCCGTGGAAGTGATTTACACAAATGCAGGCACACCCTCTTTGTTCCACCCAGTTATTACAGTGCGCTTGCACATTCTTTATTTGGTTAAAGGTCATTCCGCACAGCTGCCGTGCCTCAGCATCTGGATGCAGTTCAGTAACTTTAGATAAATTACACTGTGGAGGCCTCTCCACACAAACAGCTGCCCTTATTATTCGACATTTGAAATCTGCCTGTAGAAAATGGACAACTTGATGTTGAAGCTTGCCATACTACATGGGGAAGGCTTCAGCACAAGCAGCCCATTGTGTTAAACAAGACTTCAAAACAAACATTTCAAACGGGAAGCTCAGATTACAATGAGACCCATTTAAGGAGTCAATGTGTGGCATCGAACAGCGTCTCCTTGGCTCAATGGCAATATTTTCGACTGAAGTCGGAAGGTTGTTGGTTCAGTTCCCACCCACGCCGATAGTCGAGGGCAGTATTGGAGGAAGCAGTGCGTAGTTGGAAGTGCTGTCATTGTTGGGACCGGCCTGCCCTCTCAGGTGGATATAAAAGATTCCATGCTACCATTCAAAGAGCAGCAGTTCGTTCTCCGCAGTGCTGTGCTCAATATGTAGCCCATCAATAAAGCATTTCAGCACATTGCTGTTTGTGGAATCCTGCTGTGCATAAAATGGCTGCTGCATCTCCCTACATCATAACAGCCACTACACTACTCCAAAGTACTTTTGTATGTCCAAAGCTCATGAAAAAGTTCTCTCTTTCTTTCTACAGGTCTATTATATATGCTCCGTCAGAAGCACTTGGGGCTAATCGCATTTTGGATTTCAGATCACTTTAGTTTTGAAATGAAATGAAATGAAAATCGCTTATTGTCACGAGTAGGCTTCAAATGAAGTTACTGTGAAAAGCCCCTAGTCGCCACATTCCGGCGCCTGTCCGGGGAGGCTGGTACGGAATTGAACCGTGCTGCTGGCCTGCTTGGTCTGCTTTAAAAGCCAGCGATTTAGCCCAGTGAGCTAAACCAGCCCCTAATATAAATTTACATTACAATGGCTGAGGCCAGCAAGTAACTAAACTGGTTAGAAAAGTAAAATGTATCACTGAATAATAAATACAGGGTTCTTTATTAAGCTTCTTTTTGATACATTCACCAAAAGAAAAAGCAAGTTAAACAGGACAAATAACTAGACTGTGAGGTTTAAAGTGCGGTTTGTGGATGTGTTCAGTGGTGGATTTGTGTAAAAGGATACTCGATCTGTCCTAAGCTGTCACTGGGGAAGTTTTGAATCAGATCAGCGCATTTCCACTCTTACATATTAACGGCTGCAGTAACAAAGGCAGATTAAAGAAATTTGTCCTGATGAATAAACACAAGGGCGCAATATCATTGTCTTCACTTAAAATCAAGCGGGTCACGGCAGGCATGGTAACTGGAAAGAAAACCTCCTAACAGTATCTCTGCTCAACGGCTACGAAAATATCGACCATCAGTTGTAACTGTAACAGTCTGAACCCAGACAAACCTGCGCTGAACCCAAAATGGAATGTCAAGGGACAATAAACTGGAGCTCTTTGATAGAGCTGAGAGGATTACACAGTGATTTAATTTGAGATGTTTAAAATTAAGCAGGGATGGAACAGAGTACACAGATCAAGACAGTTTCTACTGATTGAGGGATTTAAAATGAAGGAACATAGACGAACGGTTCAATGCAAAGGATTCAGCTCACAGCAGCAGCAGAAATCTATTTTTTGATAGAATAAAACAGAGGGTTGCGAGGCCTTGGAATGTGACTGAAGCAAAGGCCAATCAACATTTAAGAGGTATATGGAGGGGTGAAGGAAATAAGATGAGAACAGGGTGGGAATTTGGCATTCAGACTGCTATTCATGTGAAAGAAAAACAGACTCGCTGACCCATTCCCATCATGTAAATTTTATTAATTGCGTGCCTTCACAGTACTTTGCGTGCTAAATTCCTTAACAACGCAGAGGTTGTCAAAGAAATGCAACAGTTTGGGAAAGGATTTTCAGTAAAGTTGGTCAAAATTGGCTGGTTCAACACACAGGGCTAAATCGCTGGCTTTGTAAAGCAGACCAAGGCAGGCCAGCAGCACGGTTTGATTCCCGTACTAGCCTCCCCGAACAGGCGCCGGAATGTGGTGACTAGGGGCTTTTCACAGTAACTTCATTGAAGCCTACCGATGACAATAAGCGATTTTCATTTCATTTGTGGGTTTGGGGAGGGCGGTACAGTGGCACGGTGGTTAGCACTGCTGCCTCACGACACCAAGGACCCCGGTTCGATCCTGGCCCCGGGTCACTGTCCATGTGGAGTTTGAACATTCTCCTAGTGTCTGCATGGGTCTCAATCCAAAAAGATGTGCAGGGTAGGTGAATTGGCCATGTTAAATTGCCTCTTAATAACATTTTTAAAAAAACAATTAGTGGATTTGGGAGCAGATAAACACAAACATGAAAAATGCTGGATTATTGTAAAAACCTGACTGATACATTAAAATCCTGGCCACCACTAATCAGTCCGGCTGATGTGACTTTCGCTGCCACACAACATTATTGACTCAGTGTCCACAGCCCAACGAGGTACACACAATAAATGCTGCAAGTCAACTACGCTGGATTGAGAAAATAAATAAAGATTAGCTGATAGATCTGCACGGGCTAGTATTTGAAATGCAACACCGTCGACCGACAGCAGACATATATTCCTCTCAGGGACGAAAAACAAAAACCCAAAGAGAAAAGTAAATCAACCCCAGTTAACGAAAGAATTTAAAGATTACATTATGGATCAAAGGAAGTGGTTCATATGCCAGAAAAAGTGGTCAACCAGAGGATTGGGAACGATCTAGAAGACCAAGAAACTGATTAAGGAAAAAGAGAACACAAATGCAAACTAGTGAGAAGCATAAAGACGGACTGTAAAAGCGTCTTCTGGTATGTGAAAAGGAAAAGATTAGCTAGAAAAGATGTGGGCCCATTACAGGTGGGGACAAGAGAATTTACAGTGGAGGACATGGAAATGGCAGAGAAACTAAACAATTAATTTGCATCTGGCTTCACAGAAGAGGGTACAGAAAATCTCGCAGAAATACTCGGTGACCAGAGGGCATGCAAAACTGAGGAACTGAAAGAAATTAGTCCTAACCAACAGGTAGTCCTTGAAAAGTTAACCGGATTGAAAGTTGATAAATCCCCGGACTAGATAAGCTTCACCCCAGAGTGATGAAGGAGGTGGCTAGAGGGATAGAGATGGGGCGGCACGGTGATTAGCACTGCTGCCTCACAGCTCCAGGGTCCCGGGTTCAATTCCAGCCTCGGGTGACTGCGTGCGAAGTTTGCACATTCTCCCCGTGTGTGTGGGGGTTTCCTCCGGATGCTCCGGTTCCCTCCCACAATCCAAAGATGTGCAGGTAAGGTGGATAGGGTGGAAGCGTGGGCTTAAGTACGGTGCTCTTTCCAAGGGTCAGTGATACTCGATGGGCCGAATGGCCTCCTTCTGTACTGTAGGGATTCTATTTCGCGTTCGTGGCTACCTCTCACAATTCTATAGATTCTGGAAGGATTCCTGCAAATGTAACCCCACTACTTAAGAAGCAAGGGGGAGAAGGGAGAACTGTATGTCTGTTAGTTCGATGTACGGTAGATCATAGATGGAGGCCATTTGGCCCATCGAGTCTGCACCGGCTCTTGGAAAGAGCACCCCACCCAAGATCCACACCTCCACCCTATCCCCATAACCCAGTAACCCCACCCAACACGGAGGGCAATTTTGTACCCCAAGGACAATTTTAGCATGGCCAATCCACCTAACCTGCACATCTTTGGCAGTTGATACAAGGTAGTTAATGTACAGTAGTTGATGCACGGTAGCACAGTGGGTAGCACTGCAGCTTCACAGAACCGGGTTCAATTCCCGGCTTGAGTCAATATCTGTGCAGAGTCTGCAATTTTTCCCCAGTCTGCGTGGGTTTCCTCCGGGTGCTCCAGTTTCCTCCCACAGTCCAAAGATGTGCAGGTTAGGTGGATTGGCCGTGCTAAATTGCCCCTTAGTGTCCAAAATGGTTAGATGGGGTTACTGGGTTACAGGGATAGGGTGGAAACATGAGCCTAAGTAGGATGCTCTTTCTGGGCAGCACGCTGGCACAGTGGTTAGCATTGTTGCCTCACGGCACCGAAGACCCAGATTCGATCCCGGCCCCAGGTCACTGTCCGTGTGGAGTTTGCACATTCTCTCCTTGTTTGCGTGGGTTTCGCCCCCACAACCCAAAAATGTGCAGGGTAGGTGCATTGGCCATGCTAAATTGCCCCTCAATTGGAAAAAATGAATTGGGTATTATAAATTTATTTATAAAAAAGTACGGTGCTCTTTCCAAGGGCCGGTGCAGGCCTGATGGGCTGAATGGCCCCTGTCTGCACTGTAAATTCTATGATTCTATGAATAAGTGTGGATATTCACTTTGGTAGAAAATAAATGGCAGAATATTCCTTAAATGTGGGAAGGCGGGAAGTGTTGTCCAACGTACCTGGGTGCCACTGCTCATGAGGACTCTAAGCTCACATGGAGGTGCAGCAAGCAATTAGCCTCCATCACAAAGGGAACTGGGTACATGAGTAAATATGAAAGCTCAATCATTCAGCATGTTCAAGACAGAAATCAATTTGATTTCTGGATACTGACTTGAAGGGATGCGGAGGGAGCGCTTGAAAGCGGCATTGAGGCAGATGATCAGCCAAGAACTAATTGAATGGCAGAACAGCCTCTACGGGTTGAATGGCCTATTCCAGTTCCTATGTTCCTGCCGTGCCTGTACCACCCACATCAGGAGACAAGAGATAAAGGGAGTTGAGAAAACAGCACATTGAAACCCAAGGGGGTGATGACTGGCAGCTACAGGTTCAGCTGCGTTACACTGGAATTTTCTTACTCACGTGCTGAGGAGGCCAGCTTGCAGCTGCGTTGCTGCTGGGAGGAGGCCAGCTTGCAGTGGCATTGCTTCTGGGGAGGAAGCCAGCTTGCAGCGGCATTGCTGCTGGGGAGGAGGCCAGCTTGCAGCGGCATTGCTGCTTGGGAGGAGGCCAGCTTGCAGCGGCATTGCTGCTTGGGAGGAGGCCAGCTTGCAGCGGCATTGCTGCTTGGGAGGAGGCCAGCTTGCAGCGGCATTGCTGCTGGGGAGGAGGCCAGCTTGCAGTGGCATTGCTGCTGGGGAGGAGGCCAGCTTGCAGCGGCATTGCTGCTGGGGAGGAGGCCAGCTTGCAGCGGCGTTGCTGCTGGGGGGGAGGCCAGCTTGCAGCGGCATTGCTGCTGCTGGGAGGCCAGCTTGCAGCAGCGTTGCTGCTGGGGAGGAGGCCAGCTTGCAGCGGCGTTGCTGCTGGGAGGAGGCCAGTTTGCAGCGGCGTTGCTGCTGGGGAGGAGGCCAGCTTGCAGCGGCATTGCTGCTGGGAAGGAGGCCAGCTTGCAGCAACGTTGCTGCTGGGAGGAGGCCAGCTTGCAGCGGCGTTGCTGCTGGGGAGGAAGCCAGCTTGCAGCGGCGTTGCTGCTGGGAGGAGGCCAGCTTGCAGTGATATTGCTGCTGGGGAGGGGGCCAGCTTGCAGCGGCGTTGCTGCTGGGGAGGAAGCCAGCTTGCAGCGGCGTTGCTGCTGGGAGGAGGCCAGCTTGCAGTGATATTGCTGCTGGGGAGGGGGCCAGCTTGCAGCGGCGTTGCTGCTGGGAGCAGACCAGCTTGCAGCGGCGTTGCTGCTGGGACGGCATTGCTGCTGGGGTGCAGGGGCCAGCTTGCCAGCTGGCGTTTGCGCTGGGGAAGTAGGGCCAGCTTTGGCAGCGGCATTGTGCGGGAGGCAGGCCAGACTTGCAGCCGGCACTGCTGCTGCGGGAGGAAGGCCAGCTTGCATTGGCATTGCTGCTGGGGATGAGGCCAGCTTGCAGCGGCATTGCTGCTGGGGAGGAGGCCAGCTTGCAGCGGCGTTGCTAGCTGGGGAGCAGGCCAGCTTGCAGCGGCATTGCTGCTGGGGAGCAGGCCAGCTTGCAGCGGCGTTGCTGCTGGGAGGAGGCCAGCTTGCAGCGGCATTGCGGCTGGGAGCAGGCCAGCTTGCAGCGGCACTTGCTGCTGGGGAGCAGCCAGCTTGCAGCGGCACTTGCTGCTGGGGAGGCAGGCCAGCTTGCAGCGGCGTTGCTGCTGGGAGCAGGCCAGCTTGCAGCGGCGTTGCTGCTGGGGAGGCGGCCAGCTTGCAGCGGCGTTGCTGCTGGGGAGGAGGCCAGCTTGCAGCGGCGTTGCTGCTGGGAAGGAAGCCAGCTTGCAGTGGCGTTGCTGCTGGGGAGGAGGCCAGTTTGCAGCGGTGTTGCTGCTGGGAGGAGGCCAGCTTGCAGCGGCGTTGCTGCTGGGGAGGAGGCCAGCTTGCAGTGGGGTTGCTATGGGGGAGGGGGGGGGGGGAAGGCCAGCTTGCAGCGGCGTTGCTGTTGGGGGGGGTGGAGGCCAGCTTGCAGCGGCGTTGCTGCTGGGGCAGAGGCTTTCGCCGCAGTGGTAGTGTGTGCACCCAGACGATGGCTGCCATTGAGAACATTGTTCTGAGTGAAGATCTCAGCTCTGTGGTGTAGGTCTTTAGGGCTCACACCGAGGGTCTGGGAGGTATCCTCGGCAGAATGGTGGAGGCACACGGGGCAGTTATTGCATTCAGAAGAGCACTTTGCTTGGTTCGAGCCCGCGTTTTGAGACATTGAGACCCTGTTGCACTGTGTGCCATTATCCTGACCAATTCGGGAGGTAGAGGCTGTGAGTCCAGTCCCTGGGGCGAAGTGGGAATTCCTGCTCGAGTTTGAGAATTGGCTGCCACGCTTTGGTAATCTTGATATGGAGGCTGGGTGCAACATGGTTGACAGAGCACAGCGCATCCGGTCTTTAAGGCCTGGGGTCAGTTGGGCCCCCCCCAGCCACTGGCCCTACATTACCCTATCCACACTGCCCCAGTTGGTGAAGTGCAGGGTTGGCTGGGGTCTAGATTTTGGGGTATACTGGAGGTCCTAGGAGTACTGATTCCTGTGTGTCACTGTGCTGGGCTAGGCTAGGTCGGTGCTGTGGTTGGAACCCTGCTGCCCCCTAGAGCTTGGGATGTCCCTTTCTCGAAGGCACTTAACAGGGTTATCCCGAGAGGCAGCCGTTTGATTCTTCTGTTCACAGAGGCCTGGGGTTGAGCCGAGTCCTGAACTTTGGTTGTCACCCGAGTGAGTGGGGCGCTTTCCTGTTTGAATGAACAGCTTGTTCTCTTTTTCATTCAGGTGCGGTTGGTGTTCGCTGGGAAATATGGAGCATGGTTGGATCCTGATTCTTTGTTATCCTATGATCTACTTCTGGCACCTCTAGCGCGCCTTCCTCTTTTTCCTGGGAAGCCCTGAAGGCATTGATCCTAATCCAGACATGTTGTTGCCTGGCCTCTCTGTAAAAATGTATGGAATGCTGGTTCTGTACCAGGCCTGAGACTGGGATTAAGTTGCGTTGTGTGGTATATATATGTAACTCCCCTTTCGATCGGGGGTTTTCATTGTCTGTTTTTTTCTTTTTTGTAAGGGTGGATATGAAGAATCCGTGATTGGTTCCTGCATGGTTGCAGAAGGTCCAAAGAGAGGAGGCAGTGCTGCCTCATTAATGCCTCTGATGCCGCTGGAGTTGGGCGCAGATAATAGGTGCGCATCCGAAGACAGGACGGAAAATTTATCCTGAACTCTTGTGGTAATCACAAGCAGACCCTGTGATGGAGGGTGTGCACCATTTTACCATCTTTTCATGGCTTCATCCTGTATCATAGAATTTACAGTGCAGAAGGAGGCCATTCGGACCATCGAGTCTGCACCGGCTCTTGCAAAGAGCACCCTACCCAAGGTCAACACCTCCACCCTATCCCCATAACCCCACCCAGCACCAAGGGCAATTTTGGACACCAAGGGCAATTTATCATGGCCAATCCACCTAACCTGCACATCTTGGGACTGTGGGAGGAAACCGGAGCACCCGGAGGAAACCCACGCACACATGGGGAGGACGTGCAGACTCCGCACAGACAGTGACCCAAGCTGGAATCGAACCTGGGACCCTGGAGCTGTGAAGCAATTATGCTATCCACAATGCTACCGTGCTGCCCCTTGATCTCTGGTGGGGCAGAGAGAGACATCTAGCAATGTCTAATGACTGTATTGAGGCAGTTACCCTGCTGTTCCCCTCTGTATTCATGTACGTAGAACCGTTTTTCTTTGCTTGCTGCAATATATAACTCCCTCCCTAACAGCACAGTGGACGTACCTACACCTCATGGACTGCAGCGGTTCAAGAAGGCAGCTCACCACCACCGTCTGAGGGCAACTAGGAATGGGTAATAAATGCTGGCCTAACCAGTGACACCCAAATCCTGTAAATTAATTTTTAAAAAATCTTTATTTTGTAGTTTTGACCCGTTGTTCGAAAAAATGTAAAACCTTAATACACACAACTATTTTTTTTTTTAAACGTCTTGCGCGGAACAGTGGCGCAGTGGTTAGCACTACTGCCTCATGGCGTTGAGGACCCGGGTTCAATCCCATACCCGGGTCACTGTCCGTGTGGAGTTTGCACATTCTCCCCGAGTCTGCGTGGGTCTCACCCCCACAACCCAAAGATGTGCAGATGGATTGAACACGCTAAATTGCCCCTTAATTGGAAAAAAAGAATTGAGCATTCTAAATTACAAAAACCTCTCTCCTCGATCAAACCGAACTCTGATCAAGTGTTTCAAACATGTCCTAATATGTGAAAGTGATTTGGGGTCAAATTTTCACTGACTGTGCCTTGTGAAGAGGCACCTTTGGATTACAGTAACTACATTATAGAAATTAATCTGTCACTGAACTTCACCCGACAAAGCAATTTCTTTATCTGACAACCTCTGTACACGAGATAGTATTGGTCAGATGTTCTCGATTAGATTACTGAAGAGATGATTAAGGACGTTCGTAGTACAAAGCTCTGTTCGATCTTTGGATGTATTTACAATTCACAAATAGGATCCAACTGCAGAGTTACTTGGCGAGCTGAAGAGTTTATCTACAATTGGCTAAAAAAAAAAACGCCGCGCAAGATTAGTCATGCTGCATCTTCACCTTAGTTTGCACGCAGCAATACGTTTCCTGTGTTTCCAAACCCACTCCATTACACAGTGTTTCTCCATATCCCAAGGCAAGTATTCGCATAAAACAAGAGGTCAAATTATTCATTGAATTAAAAAAAAGATGTTACAGCTGCACAGAGCTCTGGTTAGCTCCGTCTGGGGTATCTGCATGTCACCCTCCCGAAAGGATATAATGGCCTTGGATGGAGAGTGAGACAAATCCATCAGAACCATTCCTGCCCCTGTGAAATCCATGTCTCAGTAATGGCCGCAACATCGTAGTTCCAAGTACTGATCTATGCTCTAAGTTCATCTCCCTTATTCTTGACACTCCTTGCTCCTTGACACTAACCAGGGGCTGGTTTAGCTCACTCGGCTAAATCGCTGGCTTTTAAAGCAGACCAAGCAGGCCAGCAGCACGGTTCAATTCCCGTACCAGCCTCCCCGGACAGGTGCCGGAATGTGGCGACTAGGGGCTTTTCACAGTAACTTCATTGAAGCCTACTCGTAGGGCAGCACGGTGGCCTAGTGGTTAGCACAACCGCCTCACGGCGCTGAGGTCCCAGGTTCGATCCCGGCTCTGGGTCACTGTCCGTGTGGAGTTTGCACATTCTCCCCGTGTCTGCGTGGGTTTCGCCCCCACAACCCAAAAATGTGCAGAGTAGGTGGATTGGCCACGCTAAATTGCCCCTTAATTGGAAAAAATAATTGGCTAATCTAAATTTAAAAAAAAAAAAAAAAAAAATTGACTATAAGCGATTTTCATTTCCATTTAAACAGACGTACTTTAACCCATTCCACTGAGTGCAACTTTGCCCCATCAACTGTCTATCCTTCCTCACAGACTCGCTGCATACTATTTCTGCCTGTTCAACCGTTACCCTATCCTCTGATCTATAGCTCTGGTTCCCATCCCCCTGCCAAACTAGTTTGAACCCTCCCGAAGAGCTCCAGCAAACCTCCCGCCCAGGATATTGGTGCCCCTTCCAGTTTAGGTGCAACCCGTCCTTCATGTACAGGTCCCTCATTCCCCAGATGATATCCCAATGATCCACATAGCAGAAGCCTTCCGTCCTGCACCAACCCTGTAGCTGGAACAGTCTCTGTTCCTTGCCTCACTTGCACGTGGCACCAGTAGCAATCCTGAGATCACTACTCTGCTAGTCCTGCTCTTTAGCTTCCAACCTAACTGCCTGAAATCACTTTTTAGATCCTCATCCCTTTTCTTAGCTATGACGTCGGTGCCAATGTGCACCACGACTTCCGGTTGCTCCCCCTCCCCCTTAAGAATCCTGTAGACTCGATCCGACCCGACCTAGTGACCCGAGTGTGGCCAATCCACCTACCCTGGTTTAGCTCACTGAGCTAAATCGCTGGCTTTGAAAGCAGACCAAGCAGGCCAGCAGCACGGTTCGATTCCCGTACCAGCCTCCCCGAACAGGCACCGGAATGTGGCGACTAGGGGCTTTTCACAGTAACTTCATTGAAGCCTACTCGTGACAATAAGCGATTTTAATTTTTTT
This sequence comes from Scyliorhinus canicula, assembly GCF_902713615.1. Lineage (NCBI taxonomy): Eukaryota > Metazoa > Chordata > Chondrichthyes > Carcharhiniformes > Scyliorhinidae > Scyliorhinus > Scyliorhinus canicula. The sequence goes on along the minus strand of NC_052150.1, from coordinate 227,698,917 downwards.
CATTTCATTTCATCTTAGTGTGGACAATCCACCTAGCCTGCACGTCTTAGGGTTGTGAGGGTGAAACCCTCGCAGAAACGGGGAGAATGTGCAAACTCCACATGGACAGTGACCTGGGGCCGGGATGGAACCCGGGTCTTTGGCGCCGTGAGGCAGCAGTGCTAACCACTGCACCACCATGCCCCCCCCCCCCCCCCCCCCGGCGCCTTTGCAAGCCAGCTTTCAGCGAATTAACCCAACTTTCAGTGCATGGTATCAACACAGCTAGAAGCAACCATCCTGATTTGGAAATGTATCGCCGGCGCTTCACTGTCGCTGGGTCAAAATTCTGGAACTTCCTCCCTAACAGCACTGTGGGTGTACCTACGCCACAGGGACTACAGCCGTTCAAGAAGACAGTTCATCACCACTACTCAACAGAACAATGGGTACACAATGATAACTGAACAACTATTTCCAATCTTTGGTAAATAAGAACTCGGGTGACAGGAGTTCTTGCAGGGTCAGGTTAAACCCTTTGGCAGATTGAGTCTGCTTACATATGGCTCGCCAAGCAATTGTATAGAATCATTGATTGATACAGTACAGAAGGAGGGCATTCAGGCCACAATGCCGGTGTTAACAATGGTTGACATTAAACCGGGAAGAACAATTGCATTGGGGGATGTTACACAACCTGGCAGCAGAAGGTCTGTGCAGCAAAGTGGAAGTTGCAACATGTTGGGAGGGAGCATGCGTCATCAGTATATTCTCATACTATGGAGGTAAGTGCAATGAAAAAGGATCTAGACTCGAGGTCATTGCAGATTGACTACTAAACGTGCTGAACCCCCTCAGGGCAGCAATAGAGAATGAGTGGAAGATTGAGTTGATTAAAAACAGAAAATGCTGGATAAACTCAATAGGTCTGGCAGCACGTGTGGAAAGAGAATCAGAGTTAACATTTTGGAATGGAATTATCCTCCTACAGAACTACGTTATATTGTTGCATCACTGCAATTGCACTTGCAACGCCTTGATAAAACTATACGGTGCCCTCCTCATACTGCACCCCAATATGATGCCGTTTTGGACACTGACAATAGAAAATCATGCCCTGTAGGTGAGACACAAGATTTTCAAAGTCCTTGTGCTTTCTTCTCAATTCCAATTTCCCATCTTCGCATCCATACCATTTATTCCTTTAGTTTTCAAGTATTGCTGAACAAAAAAAGGCATTTTGTCGAAGCTTTTCATCTTGCACTTGTTATGGGCCAGGGTTTAGAAAACCCCAACGTGTATCATGGAGTTCACTGACCCACAACTTGTACTAGATTGTGGTATGGGGAGCACACGGCCCACTCTACAGGTGTGGTACAGCAGAAATGGAAAAGTATTTTTTTAAGCAAAACAATGTTTATTCTATGAACTCAAGTTAACCTTTATGAAACAAACAGTGAACATCTTAGCAACCATCAATTCAAATACAACACTAAGTAATCCTTTAAGCTTTCCTTTTGACATCCATAAGACTTAAAATACTTTTTAACCAGAAGCACATCAGGTTAAAGTCACTACTGTTCTTAGTTTTAAATCACCAGGATCAATTTAGTCTTTAGATTACAGAGAGAGATTCATGCACCTCCTGGCTGTGACTGCAGCTATCCAGCTCTGAAAACGAAACTAAAACACACCCTGCAGCAAACAGCCTACAACGAAAGTAAAATGCTGACAGACAGCCCAGCTCCACCCACTCTCTGACATCACTGCAGTGATAAACACCCATTTCTTAAAGGTACTCTCACTACAGATATTTATATACACACCCATTGATAAACACCCATTTCTTAAAGGTACTCTCACATGACACACTCATCAGACAATCTATTGAATACCAATGTCAGGGCAAACCAGCGTTTTCCGAACTTTTTTGCTCGGGGCCCATTTTTACCAAGCTACCATCCTTCGGGACCCACGCAGGCCGACCCTTGCGCCCCACACCGGCCAGCCTTTGTGACCCACGTTGGCCGATCTTCACGACCCACCATTTTCACTTACCTTCAACATGACAGGTGAGCCTGCTCGGTCCTCACGATCTCACTTGCTTTATTATTCAATGTTACATTTCCGATAACGACTTCAGCTGATGATTTAAAATCTCATTGCATCCGGTGAAGAAAATGGAGGTTTGTCCTCGAACTCAGCATGTTTAGTCTTCAAATGTCTTTGAAGTTTTGAGGGTTTTAAACTTTCATTTGCCAGTACTTCCGAAAATGAAAAATCGCTTATTGTCACAAGTAGCCTTCAAATGAAGTTACTGTGAAAAGCCCCTAGTCGCCACATTCCTGCGCCTGTTCGGGGAGGCTGGTACGGGAATTGAACCGTGCTGCTGGCCTGCCTTGGTCTGCTTTCAAAGCCAGTTCTTTAGCCCTGTGCTAAACCAGCCCCTGCATATAACACATGTGAACTTTGAATTCTGATTTGCAGTGGCACAATTAAAAGCGCAATTAATATCCCACTCCTCAAGTAATCATCATTATGCTGCTCTGTTCCAGTTGTCATCATCTTCATGGGTTGTCCACCAGAGTTCACACCAGCACTGCTGGCAGCTTCAAAATGGAGGAACCTCTCTCGCGCCCAGAACACGTGATGAGGCGTGTGACCTGCACCCTGCCGCTGCTTCCGGTGGTAGGACTCCGTTGTTTGCTGAAAAGAACTGGCCCTGAACACGCGCTGAGGAGGCGGTCCACCCCGCTGGGATCCGGGCCTGCGCACTGTTTGACCCGGCACACATGCACGGGAAGGCCGGGAATCTCAAAAGTCCGTCGCAGCTACGGGAATGCTCCAACCCTCCCGAAACCTGCCCGCAACCCAGCTGTGGGTAACGACCGAGGGTTTGAAAACCTCTGGGGTAAACAACAACTTTCTACTGTACCAGAAGAGAATTGGCACGTGGACTCGGATTAGTAGAGGCATTGCCATGGATAATGCACCAATTAATTGTGACTGAAAGTTAACTGCCAAGCTTTGTATGGTCATTCAAAACAGGCAGTTTGACTCCAATTGGTCAAGGGATTGACTTGAAGAATGAACTAATGAATGGCCATCACTTATTTTGTTTGGCAGCTGAAACAGGCACAACATTCTTTCTGTCTGCAAAGAACAGGGGCCTGTGCATTAATATACGTATGTAGCTTCCTTGCCATTGTCCTGATGGGTGCAAGATGAAAAACTTCAACAAAACATCTTTTTACAGCAATACTAAAACAGGATTCCCAGCAAGCCAATTCCAGCAAGAAATTCCGCTTTCCTGAATGTCACAGCAGCAGTGTTGTAGTATTTTCCTGCTTAGAAATAGGAACGGGGGGGGGGGGGGAGCCTACCTGCTCCACAATTCAATATAGTCATGTCTGATCATCGGCCTTAACCCTACATTCCCACCTGTTCCGCATGTCCCTCAATTCCCCGAGGCACCATATATCAGTCCCTCTTCCCAACATCGAGCGATGGATCATTAACCTCCTCTCCTCAAATTTTTGCAAGATTGAAAGAGTAAACACAGTTTTGGTGGACAATGCGGGGGGGGGGGGGGGGGGGGTTACTGTTACTGTGGATAATGGGCAATGTGAGAGAACTTTCTAATTAAAACTTTTTTGGAGCTGGGGAATATTGGCCAAGACCAGTGAACTCCCTGTTCTTTTTGACACAGCATCATGGAACGGTGCCATCTACCTTGGAATTTGTTACATCCGCCTGAGCGTGCAGAATGGGCCTTTGTAACATCTCCAAAAAACAGTACCTGCCTCCAACACAGTCAGCATCACACTGGAGTCACACAGTACAGAAGGTCCATCGGCCCATCGAGTCTGCACCGACAATACTACAATAAACCTACCCGAATCCCACTCGGCCAAGAGCCTCGACTGCTTTGATATTTTAAGTGCTCGCCCACGTACATTCTAACGGTTGTCAGAATTCCCGCCTTTACTATTCTCCCAAGCCGCTGCATGCCAGACTCCCACCACCCTCTGGGGGAAAACCGTTTTCCTCAATCATCTCTAAACGTCCTGCCCGTCACCCTAAAATTATGCCCCTCCCCCCCCCTTGTTTAGCTTAGCTGGTTTAGCTCACTGGGCTAAATCGCTGGCTTTTAAAACAGACCAAGCAGGCCAGCAGCACGGTTCGATTCCCGTACCAGCCTCCCCGAACAGGCGCCGGAATGTGGCGACTAGGGGCTTTTCACAGTAACTTTATTGAAACCTACTCGTGACAATAAGCGATTTTTAAAATTTATTTTTTTGCTATTCACTCTTCAATTAAGGGGAAGAGCTGCTTCCTATCCACCCTGTCCATGCCCCTCATTACCTCAGACACCTCAATCAGGTCCCGCCTCAGCCTTCTCTGCTCCAAGGAAAACAATTCGAGCTTGTCCAGCCTCTCTTCATAGCTGAAATGTTACGGTCCAAAAGGACCAAAAGGTCCTGTTCTTATCGACACATTTGATATCTCTCATTCTTTATAGATTTTGTGCGTTTGAACCGGTGTTTACCATTCATGTGGCAGCCGCCAACTTAGTAACAAACTCAACTGACCCGCGATTATTTATTTGGGGAGAACGGGCTTGTTGCCAGTTTTGGCGCCCACCCACTTATCGTGTGATGGGGGTGAACTCGGGGGCTTGGCAGGAAGGTTGACGAGGTGGGTGCCACTGGCCTGCTGACCCTTCACAGACCCCTAGGGGGTCCGCGGAGCCCAGTTTGTGAACCCCTGGCCTGGATGGTGCTCAAACCCAGGAGCACGCCTGAATCCACAAACTACTTATTGCAAGTCATAGTCCGTGTGACAGAGTCACACAGGTATTACTTCAACTAGCATTTGCTTCAAGGCTGGACGAGCAGCACAAACAGCGGCAAATAACCATTCTCTTCCTCAACACATGTTGGTACATTGACCCTGAAACTTATCAGTATGGCCAAAACAAACAGAGATGGCTATCTCTGCAGTCCCTGTGTTTTGGCCAAAAAACCATCTTAAACTTCTATTGAAAGACACATTTCTTCTTGCATCACTGTAACTTTGAGCTATGGATTGTTTTTTAAATTTATTCTTTCACAGGAAGTAGGGGTCATTGGCAAGGCCAGCATTTGTTGCCCATCCCGAATTGCCCTTGAACAGAGGAGCTTGCTAGACCATTTCAGAAAGCAGTTGATAATCCGCCACATTGCTGTGAATCTACAGTCTCATGCCAGCAAGGGACAGGAGTAGGCCATTCATAGAACTTACATAGAACATAGAATTTACAGTGCAGAAGGAGGCCATTTGGCCCATCAAGTCTGCACCAGCCCTTGGAAAAAGCCCACACCTCCACCCTATCCACGTAACCCCACCTAACCTCTTTGGACACTCAGGGTAATTTACCATGGCCAATCCACCTAACGTGCACGTCTTTGGAGGAAACTGGAGCACCCGGAGGACCCCACACAGACAGGGGAAGAACGTGCAAACTCCGCACAGACAGTGACCCAAGCCAGGAATCAAACCTGGGACCCTGACACTGTGAAGCAACAGTGCTAACAACTGTGCTACCGTGCCGCCGCCGCAGCCCCCCCCCCCCCCTCCCCTCCCCTCCCCTACCCCCCATGCCTGCTCTGACGTGTAATATTATGGTTGATCTGATAGTAACCTCAAAGCTGCATCCTGCCTACCCCCGATAATCTGTCTGCCCCAGACTGGCAGGTTTCCTCCCCGACAACAATCGATAATAGTTTCATGGTCGCTTCATGAGACATGGGGCTGATTTTTACGTGGCCTCGCCAGGTGTGTTTTCAGCAGGGGAGTGGCACCCACCTCATTACCTTCCTTCCAAACTCCGAGCTCAGCCCCATCACATGAACAGTGGGTGGGCGCCTAGACTGGCAACCAGCTCGTTAAAGCCCCAAATATTTATCACGGGTCAATTGAGTTTGTCACCAAGCCAATTGGCCCCAATAATACGTTACGCAGTCGGGTGGGAGTGGGAGGCAATGTCTGTCAAAAGATTTTTTTTTAAAAAGAGCAGGAAGAGGGGTTACCATGTTCAACGGTGAAAATGATCACCATTTGTCCTGGCAGGGTTCGAACCAGTGTCCTGGGTGTCATTACTAATCCAATGACAATAGCACTACAGTAACTGGCAAGTCATGCTGCAGTTGTATGGAACCTTGGTAAGTCCACATTTGGAATATTGCGCATAATTCTGCTTGCCACACTTTGGAGAGGGTGCAGATGAGGTTTACCAGAATGTTGCCTGGTGTGGAGGGTGCTACCTGTGTGGAGAGGCTGAATAGGCTCAGACTGTTTTCATTACAACAACAGAGGTTGAGGGGTGATCTGACAGAGGTCTACAAGGTTATGAGGGGCATGGATAGAGTAGATGGGCAGGCACTCTTTCCCAGGGTGGATGGGTCAAACCTGGAGGCATAGGTTTAAGGTCCGTGGGGCAAAGTTTAGAGGAGATATATGAGGCAGGTTTTTTACGCAGAGGGTGGCGAGTGCCTGGAAAGCGTTGCCAGGGGAGATTGTGGATGCAGATACACTAACGGCATTCAAAAGGCATCTTGACAAATACATGGATAGAAGAGGTATAGAGGGATACGGCACAAGAAAGTGTGGCCGTCTAAAATTGCCGCCCGCAAAGGATAATGGGAATTGTGGTCAAGTCGGGACACAGCCTGTACGACACAGACAGTACACAGCCCCTGTGTATTGTGCCAAGGAAAACCAGACCGAACTGAAACTTGCACCTGTTAAAGGTCAATTGCCAATTTCCCCAGGACAATAGGCTCAAATTAAGGAATAGCAACAGTAGCAGACTCCCCGGCGCCGCCTCCCCTTATTTGGAAAGGCCTAAGTACTTGGGACAATGGTAACTAGGATTTGCCCAGCCCCTAATTGGCCAGTATCGATTAGAGTGATTGAGACCCTATCGATCCATTGGATCCTGAGTTAGTACCGCCCAAAAGGGCGGGAAAGAGGAGAAGGATAAGAGTCCCTGCGCACTAGGGATTGTTCTCTTTTGGGACCGGCCTGTGCCCACACCAATCGCTGCATAATGACCAGGCCAAGTTCAAGACCTGCGATCGCAACCTGAGAGAGACGAGCCGCAGCCGAGACGAACCTGACGACTTCCAACCGACACACGTGGGGACTCAGATAAAGGCCTTATCTACCTGCACAGAGCCGGTCACCCAGAAGTTAAGTTAAGGTCATCTTAGTTGATAGGTGTAGTTTAATGCGTAGCCGTGTGTATCATTGCTCATAGACATAAGTGTCATGTTTAATAATAAACTGTCTTTTGAACTAACATACTGGTTGTGTGGTCATTTGGTCAATATAGGAAACATACTCACTGCCTGTGGTTAATAAATAAAGGTAGCACCAGAAGTGCCGAGGGTTTTGGCCAAGGTTGGTATTATGACCAGTACAGGCTTGGAGGGCGGAAGGGCCTGTTCCTGTGCTGTATTGTTCTTTGTATTACTGCCTTCCCTCCCATTTTAAAGTTTCAAATTTACTACCACGACCATGGGATCTCCCAGCACAAACAGGGCCACTGACTTACGACACTCAGTCTTCCTGCAACACTCTCGCCTGCGATGAAGACCATCACACTTATCCAAATGTCTCCCATTCTCTACTTTTCTCCTCGCTCGGTGACATATCTTGTGAATCTCCCACACATGGGCTCCTCCACGCACTCTTTTCTCTCAAACCAACCTGATGGAACCATCAATTCACCAGACACGTGTTTCCGATGTGAATCTAGGCTTTAATCGACTTACTTCAGAGCCAGCCTGTTACCCGATGAACTCGTAGTGACCCAGGCTGACTCTGGACACGGATATTTATACAGCTGCACTAGGGGGAGGAGTCGTGGGCAGAACCAAGGGTGGAGCCCAGTACAAGTTCCTAAGTGCTCCAGCGCTACTCCCCCTAGTGGTAGGATGGCGCTACTGCGCTTACAATAACAGTGTGAATTAGTATATATACATTCATATATTACATTCACCACACAACCCTTTATTAATCAATAGCTTCGCCTCTCCCACACGACCTGATCTGGACAATCGTTCGTTCAGCCCGGCCAGGAATACCTCGGCTCTTGCCCAATCTCAGGTGTTTGAGTCCCTCCCCGGTTACCGTTACCACATGCTGGCATTTGTTGGGACCGTTCATGGATTTCTCTCTTACCACAGCCTCCATCAAACTTGCTAAGTTTCATCCTCTCTCACTGGGTTGAGCACCTTCCTTTCAAATTGGAAGCATTTTGCATCTGAGCTTGCCAAAGGTTCTACACTTTGCTTCTCTCTTCCTCTCCAACTTATGAAACGATACCTGCTCTACAGTGTACAAACATATACATTAGTTTCTTCTGTGGCAGATACATGTTTCTAAAACCAACCACGCCTACTGATAAGTACACAGTATTTGCCAGGTTATAAATCAACAATTGTTTTGCATTTGATTTCCAAATTACTGTGAAACTGTACAGAGACCAAGTTTGGAGTGCTTTGCCTTGCAGTACCAGAGAGAGGCAATGGGTTTACAGTGATTTAGTGACAGGAACACAGACAAACCTCATGTTCAGGATGATTTATCGAGAGGGACACGGATAGACACCGGCACGGTAGCACAGTGGTTAGCTCTGTTGCTTCGCAGCACCAGGTTTGATTCCCACTGGAGTAATTGTCTGTGCGGAGTCTGCACATTCTCCGTGTGTCGCCGTGCGTTTCCTCCGGGTGCTCCGGTTTCCTCCCACAAATCCCGAAAGATGTGCTGTTAGGTGAATTGGAAATTCTGCATTCTCCCTCAGTGTACCCACACAGATAGACACAGATAGACACCATGTTTAGGGTGATTTACTGACAGGGATACAGATAGACAACATGTTTAGGGTGATTTACTGACAGGGACACAGATAGACACTGTGTTTCACACGTTTACCTCAGCCAGTTGCTCCGGAAAATCTCTGTACACAGTGTGAGAATTCAGAATGTCCAAATCACCTAACACGCACATCTTTTGGGACGTGTGGGAGGAAACCGGAGCACCCAGAGGAAACCCACGCAGACAAAGGGAGAATTGTGCAGATTCCACACAGATAGTGACCCAGCGGGGAATCGAACCCGGGATCCTTGCGCTGTGAAGCAACAGTGCCAACCACTGTGCTGCCCTGCCGTCCGGTTTTCCCGATGTTTGACAGGGCTTTTCCGGTGTTTATGTGGTTTCCCGGTGGGTGGTTTTCCCGGTGTATTACATTCATTTTCCCGGTGTTTCACATTGTTTTCCCGGTGTTTTGGACAGGTTTTCTGGTGTTTGTGGCGGTTTTCCCGGTGGTTTCCCAGAGTTTTACACAGTTTTCCCAGTGTATGCGGTTTTCCCAGTGTTTTAAGCAGTTTTCCGTGTGTTTTAAGGCTTCCCCAGTGTTTTATGCAGTTTCCCAGTGTTTATGCTGTTTTCCCGGTGTTTATGCGGTTTTCCCATTATTTTACAGGTTTCCACAGGGTTTTACACGGTTTTCCCATGTTTTACTGGGTTTCCCCAGTTTTTACTGGGTTTCCCGGTGCTTCATGAGGGTTTCCCGGTGCTTCATGAGGGTTTCCCTGTGTTTCATGGTATTTTTGGGGGCCTCACGGTAGCATGGTGGTTAGCATCAATGCTTCACAGCTCCAGGGTCCCAGGTTCGATTCCCGGCTGGGTCACTGTCTGTGTGGAGTCTGCACGTCCTCCCCGTGTGTGCGTGGGTTTCCTCCGGGTGCTCCAGTTTCCTCCCACAGTCCAAAGATGTGCGGGTTAGGTGGATTGGCCATGCTAAATTGCCCGTAGTGTAAGGTTAATGGGGGGATTGTTGGGTTACGGGTATACGGGTTACGTGGGTTTAAGTAGGGTGATCATTGCTTGGCACAACATCGAGGGCCGAAGGGCCTGTTCTGTGCTGTACTGTTCTATGTTATGCAGTTTTCCTGGTGTTTTCCTGGTCTCGCAAGAAACTGCAGTGTGGTGAACTCAGCCCAATGCATCACACAAGCTTGCCACCCCCACATTGATTCTGTCTACACCTCCCGCTGCCTCAGGAAGGCAGGCAGCATTATCAGAGACCCCTCGCACCCAGGCATTGCCTTGTTCCAGACCTTTCCATCAGGTAGTCTGAAGACACACACATCCAGACATAGGAACAGCTTCTTCCCCACAGCTACAAGACTCCTCAACGTCACCCCCCTCAGACTGATCTGTTCCCTGTTAAAAACACTATTCACAACACCCTATGCTGCTCTTGCTCATGTATTTGCTTTGTTTGGCCCCTTGTTCCGCACTGTAACCAATCACTGTTTGTCGATGTACCATTTGTCAATGTACTCTGCTGATTATTCTTTTTGTCTACTATGTACGTACTGTGTACGTTCCCTCGTCCGCAGGAAAATACTTTTCACTGTACTTCAGTGCAAGTGACAATAAATCAAATCAAATTTAAGCAATTTTACCTGTGGTTTTCCCAGTGTTTAGAGACTTTTAATCCTGTGTTTTGGGCAGGTTTCCTGGTGTTTTGGACGGTTTTCTTGGGTTTTGGGCGGTTTCCCAGGTTTCGGGCAGTTTTCCTGGTGTTTTGTGCAGTTTTCCCGGTGTTTGGGGTGTTTTCCCCAGCGTTTACAGGATTCCCCCGGTGTTTGGGGCAGTTTTCCCAGTGTTTAGGGCTGTTTGTGGCAGTTTTCCCAGTGTTTGACAGTTTTCCCAGTGTTTTCGACAGTTTTCCCAGTGTTTTCGACAGTTTTCCCAGTGTTTTGGGCAGTTTTCCCTGGTGTTTTGGGCTCTTTTCCTGGTGTTTTGGGCTCTTTTCCTGGTGTTTTGGGCTCTTTTCCCGGTGTTTTGGGCAGTTTCCTGGGGTTTTGGGCAGTTTTCCCGGTGTTTGGATCCATTTTCCCAGTGCTTTGGGCTGTTTTCCCGGTGTTTAGGGCTGTTTTCCAGGTGTTCTGGGGATTTACCTGGTGTTTTGGGCGGTTTCCCTGGTGTTTTGGGCTGTTTCCCCGGTGTTTTGGGCTGTTTCCCCAGTGTTTCGACAGTTTTCCCTATGTTTTGGGCAGTTTTCCCAGTGCTTTGGGCTGTTTTCCCGATGTTTTGGGCTGTTTTCCAGATGTTCTGGGGATTTACCTGGTGTTTTGGGCGGTTTCCCAGTGCTTTGGGCGGTTTTCCTGGTGTTTTGGGCGGTTTCCCAGTACTTTAAGCGGTTTTCCTGGTGTTTAGGGCTGTTTTCTCGGTGTTTAGGGCTGTTTTCCCGGTGTTTTGGGTGGTTTCCCTGGTGTTTAGGGCTGTTTTCCCGGTGTTTAGGGCTGTTTTCCCGGTGTTTGTGGAGTGTTTCCCGCTGTTTGGGGCGGTTTTCCCGGCGTCCAGGGGATTTTCACTGTGTTTTGGGCGATATTCCCGGTATCTAGGGCTGTTTTCCCGGTGTTTTGGGCGGTTTTCCCGGTGTTTTGGGCGGTATTCCCGGTGTTTTGGGCGGTATTCCCGGTGTTTAGGGTTGTTTACCCGGTGTTTAGGGCTGTTATCCCGGTGTTTGGGCGGTATTCCCGGTATTTTGGGCGGTATTCCCGGTATTTTGCGGGTTTACCTCAGCCAGTTGCTCTCAGCCGGTTGCACCTCCGGCTCCTGCAGTTTGTTCAGGTCCCGGTGACTCCGGGTCCGAGACACTCGGCCACCTCCCGCCCATACGTCCCCAGCACCGTGGCTGCGCCGCCGCCGGACAGCAGCCTCCGCCGCTTCGTTCATCCCGGAGCCTTCGGAGAGATGACGGCCCCGGACGGGCGGGAGGTGGGGCAGCCCGCGCGGGCCGGGAGGGGGCGGGGCCGTCAATAGAAGGGGCGGGGCCGTCGGGGGGAGGGGCGGGGCCGTCGGGGGGAGGGGCGGGGCCGTCGGGGGGAGGGGCGGGGCCGTCGGGGGGAGGGGCGGGGCCGTCGGGGGGAGGGGCGGGGTCGTCGGGGGGAGGGGGCGTGGCGGGGCTGGGAGGGGCGGGGCGGGGCGGCACAGGGAGGGAGGAGACAGAGGGGCGGGGGAGGAGGAGGGGCATCCGAGCGGGTCGGGGGGGCGGTGCCACGCCACGGGTATGGGGGGGGGGGGCACCGCTGGCCGGGGGGCGGGCCGGACCGGCGTTGCTGGGCGGAGCCGGCAGGGACCGGGCCGGAGAGTGGGGCCGGTGGGCGGGGCGGTTTGTACTGGGGCGTGGCAGTGGGCGGAATGCTGTGATTCCAGCATTCGAGTGACGGGGGCGGGATCTCCTCAGTTTCCCTGGTTACGGGAGGCGGGATCATCGCGGTCCCTCCTCCCCGCGTTGGCACAGCTTTCCCGCTTTGCGCTCGTGACGCCTGCCCGAGGACCAGGACCCAATCAGTGGCCGAGCGCCAGCTCCGGCTCGCAGACTCCGCCTTTAGTGTCCAACGCGCATGCGTTCCGCAATCGAAGTGCACTTGGGAAATGTAGTTTAATTCCAGAGGGGACACGTGGATTCCTTGGGAGTTGGAGCAGATCATTTTCTCGCTCTAAATGTAATCAGTGGACGTTCCCTCTTTATCGACTCATTATATTTAAATTGGTTTCCTCTTTGAGTTTTTTTCACTGATAATTGTATTGGCCCAGCATGGTAGCACAATGTTTAGCACTGTTGCTTCACAGTGCCAGGGTCCCAGGTTCCATTCCTTACTCCTGATGTGTGACTCACCGGTATGTAGCTCCCTGGCCTGCCGCTACAATCTTTCAAATAGTAGGACTGATGCACCGCCAATTACCACAAGACGAGAATGGTCAAACAATCGAGGCTTTATTGAACAAGATATTGTGCCTCCTGTACAGAAACGGCCCTAGGGTTGCTGGCGCCCCGGGCAAGCTGAACTTCGGCGGCCTTCGCGGGGGGGGGGGGCCTCCGTTCACCGGGGGGGGGGCTCCGTTCGCCAGGGGGGGGGGGGGGGCGGAGTGACCTGGTACATGATCGGGACCCACCGATCGGCGGGCCGGTCTCTCTGTCGGCAGGCCTCCTTCCACCGGCGAGCCTGGATCCATCCGCCATGTTTGTGTGGGGCGGCCACCGCGCATGCGCTGGTTGACACCGGCCCAACTGCGCATGCGCCGGGTCTCTGACGCCGGTCACGCACTCCTTGATGGCGCCACCAGCACATGGCGCCCCGGGCGACTGCCCGAGTTGCCGGTACCTTGAGCCGGCCCTGCTCCTGTAGCTGGAACCAGAATGGCTGCAGCACCGAGATCCAGCAGGCAGGGAGTTACCATTGTACCTTTAATATACGGGCAGTGCCGTAATACATACAATATGCCCAGTAAGAAGTTTTACAACACCAGGTTAAAGTCCAACAGGTTTGTTTCAAACACGAGCTTTCGGAGCACTGCACCTTCCTCAGGTGAATCACCTGAGGAAAGAGCTGTGCTCCGAAAGCTAGTGTTTGAAACAAACCTGTTGGACTTTAACCTGGTGTTGTAAGACTTCTTACTGTGCTCACCCCAGCCCAACGCCGGCATCTCCACATCATATAATATGCCACCAGTGGTGACTACCACATTCACACCCTGTTAAAAAGAGTCCGGCGTGGGTGGTGGAAACATTACAAATTAAGTCTATTGGGGCCCTGTCCCTCCTCTGCGATCGCCTCAGTCCTGGTGGTGATGTGGGCGCCGACTTGGTCACCTGCGACTCTGGGAGCGTGTTGTCCTCGTCTTTGAAAAAAATTGCTTATTGTCACGAGTAGGCTTCAATGAAGTTACTGTGAAAAGCCCCTAGTCTCCACATTCCGGCGCCTGTCCGGGGAGGCTGGTACGGGAATCAAACCGTGCTGCTGGCCTGCTTGGTCTGCTCTAAAAGCCAGCGATTTAGCCTGGTGAGCTAAACCAGCCCCTTTGTCACCCCTGAGTGGAACCAGTGGGAGGACGGATCCCGCTGGGGTGGGGGCTGCGGTGAGGTTCGCTGGAGGGAGGGTGACACTATTCCATTTTCATCCATATGTCTATCCAGTGACCACTTAAATGCCCTTAAAGTTAGCGAGTCTACTACTGTTGCAGGCAGGGCGTTCCACACCCCTACTACTCTCTGAGTAAAGAAACTGCCTCTGACATCTGTCCTATATCTACCACCCCTCAATTTAAAGCTATGTCCCCTCGTGTTGGTCATCACCGTCCGAGGAAAGAGACTCTCACTGTCCACCCTATCTAACCCTCTGACTATCTTATATGTCTCTATTAAGTCACCTCTCAGCCTTCTCCTCTCTAACGAAAACAACCTCAAGTCCCTGAGCCTTTCCTCGTAAGACCTTCCCTCCCTACCAGGCAACATCCTAGTAAATCTCCTCTGAACCCTTTCCAAAGCTTCCACATCCTTCCTATAATGTGGTGACCAGAACAGCACACAGTACTCCAGGAGCGGCCGCACCAGAGTTATGTACAGCTGCAGCATGACCTTGTGGTTCCGAAACTCAATCCCCCTACTGATAAAGGCTAGCACACCATATGCCTTCTTAACAGCCCTATTAACCTGGGTGGCAACTTTCAGGGATTTATGTACCTGGATGCCGAGATCTCTGTTCATCTACACTACCAAGAATCTTGCCATTAGCTCAGTACTCTGCATTCCTGTTACTCCTTCCAAAGTGAACAACCTCACACTTTTCCGCATTAAACTCCATCTGCCACCTCTCAGCCCAGCTCTGCAGCGTATCTATGTCCCTCTGTATCCTATAACATCCTTCATCACTATCCACATCTCCACCGACCTTCGTGTCATCTGCAAATTTACTAACCCATCCTTCTACACCCTCTTCCAGGTCATTTATAAAAATGACAAACAGCAGTGGCCCCAAAACAGATCCTTGCGGTACACCACTAGTAACTGAACTCCAGGATGAACATTTGCCATCAACCACCACCCTCTGTCTTCTTTCAGCTAGCCAATTACTGATCCAAACTGCTAAATCACCTTCAATCCCATACTTCCTTATTTTCTGCAATAGCCTACCGTGGGGAACCTTATTAATGGCCGGAGAAGATGATAATAGCGGCATAAAGGTAAGATATCAGAATGCGTGAATGGTAGAATAAAGGTCAGTGCTGAATGAAAACAATAGAAGAAGTGATAGATATGGCTGTGAGGGGCTTCTTGGATTGGGTCAAAAAATGTTTTCAATATTTAAAATGGGGTGAAGGTAGAGGAGAGAGTTCAGTCTGAAGTTGTTGAACTCAGTGTTAAGTCCGGAAGTCTAACGTTCCCAATCGGAAGATGAGGTGCTGTTCCTCCAGTTTGCGCTGGGCTTCACTGGAATATTGCAGCAGGCCAAGGACAGACATGTGGACGTGGGAGCAGGGCGGGGAGTTGAAACGGCAAGCAGATGGAAAGTTGGGGTCATCCTCGCGGGCTGAGTGAAGGTGTTTCGCTCAGCGGTCACCCCGATGTAGAGGAGACCACAATGGGAGCAGCAAATACCGTGCCACATTGAAGAAGGTGCCAGTGAAATGTAACATGAGGTCCACACAAGTCAGGCAATGACCTCCCAACAAGACAGAATCTAACAATTGCCTTTACATTGGAAGGCTGGATTCCCGCTACGCTCAACATCCTTGGGGGGATTGGATTGGATTGGATTGGATTTGTTTATTGTCACGTGTACCGAGGTACAGTGAAAAGTATTTTTCTGCAAGCAGCTCAACAGATCATTCAGTACATGGGAAGAAAAGGGAATTGAACAGAATTCAAGAAAATACATGAGAATACATAATAGGGCAACACAAGATATACAATGTAACTACATAAGCATTGGCATCGGATGAAGCAGACAGGGTGTAGTGTTAATGAGGACAGTCCATAAAAGGGTCATTTAGGAGTCTGGTGACAGTGGGGAAGAAGCTGTTTTTGAGTCTGTTCGTCCGTGTTCTCAGACTTCTGAATCTCCTGCCCGGTGGAAGAAGTTGGAAAAGTGAGTAAGCCGGGTGGGAGGGATCCTTGATTATGCTGCCTGCTTTCCCCCGGCAGTGGGAGGTGTAGATGGAATCAATGGATGGGAGGCAGGTTCGTGTGATGGACTGGGCGGTATTCACGACTCTCTGAAGTTCCTTGCGGTCCTGGGCCGAGCAGTTGCCATACCAGGCTGTGATGCAGCCCGAGAGGATGCTCTCTATAGTGCATCTGTAAAAGTTGGTAAGGGTTAATGTGGATATGCCAAATTTCCTTAGTTTCCTGAGGAAGTAAAGGCGCTGTTGTGCTTTCTTGGTGATAGCGTCGACATGAGTGGACCAGGGTAGATTTTTGGTGATGTGCACCCCTAGGAATTTGAAACTGCTCACCATCTCTACCTCGGCTCCGTTGATGCTGACAGGGGTGTGTACAGTACTTTGCTTCCTGAAGTCGATGACCAGCTCTTTAGTTTTGCTGGCATTAAGGGAGAGATTGTTGTCGTTGCACCACTCCACTAAGTTCTCTATCTCCCTCCTGTATTCAGACTCGTCGTTGTTCGAGATCCGGCCCACTATGGTCGTATCGTCAGCAAACTTGTAGATGGAGTTGGAACCAAGTTTTGCCATGCAGTCGTGTGTGTACAGGGAGTAGAGTAGGGGGCTAAGTACGCAGCCTTGCGGGGCACCGGTGTTGAGGACTATTGTGGAGGAGGTGTTGGTGTTCATTCTTACTGACTGTGGTCTGTTGGTCAGAAAGTCAAGGATCCAGTTGCAGAGTGGAGAGCCAAGTCCTAGGTTTTGGAGCTTTGATATGAGCTTGGCTGGGATTATGGTGTTGAAGGCGGAGCTGTAGTCAATAAATAAGAGTCTGATGTAGGAGTCCTTGTTTTCGAGATGCTCTAGGGATGAGTGTAGGGCCAGGGAAATGGCGTCTGATGTGGACCGGTTGCGACGGTATGCGAATTGAAGTGGGTCAAGGCGTTCTGGGAGTATGGAGGTGATGCGCTTCATTATCAGCCTCTCAAAGCACTTCATTACAACTGACGTCAGGGCCACCGGGCGGTAGTCATTGAGGCACGTTGCCTGGTTCTTCTTTGGTACCGGTATGATGGTGGTCTTCTTGAAGCAGGTGGGGACCTCGGAGTGGAGTAGGGATAGGTTAAAGATGTCTGTGAAAACCTCTGCCAGCTGGTCCGCGCAGGTTCTGAGTGCACGACCAGGGATCCCGTCCGGGCCCATCGCCTTCCGTGGGTTCACTTTCAGGAAGGCCGATCTGACTTCGGAAACTGTGATGGTGGGTATGGGTGAATTATGGGTTGCTGGGGCACTCGATAGCGGGTTGTTGGTTACCTGCTCAAACCGAGCATAGAATGCGTTAAGTTCATCGGGGAGGGGTGCACTGCTGCCAGAGATACTGCTCGGCTTCGCTTTGTAGCCCGTTATGTTGCTTAGTCCTTGCCACAACCGCCGAGAGTCTGTCTGTGACTCTAGCTTAGTTTGATATTCTCTCTTGGCATCTCGGATGGCTTTGCGGAGGTCGTACCTGGATTTCTTGTATAGGACAGGGTCGTCTGCCTTGAACGCCTCAGATCTGTCCTTCAGTAGGGAGTCAATCTCGCGGTTGAGCCATGGTTTCCGGTTGGGGAACGTACGTACTGCTTTCTTTGGCACACAGTCGTCCACACATTTGCTGATGAAGTCAGTGACGGTGGTGACATACTCATTTAAGTTAGTCGCTGAGTTCTTAAATATGGACCAGTCCACTGTCTCCAAGCAGTCACGTAAGAGCTCTTCTGTCTCCTCAGACCAGCACTGCACAACCTTCTTAGCTGGATTCTCCCGCTTGAGTTTCTGCTTGTAAGCCGGGAGAAGGAGCACAGTCTTATGGTCTGACTTCCCAAAATGCGGTCAGGGGATGGAACGGTAGGCGCCCTTGATTTTTGAGTAGCAGTGGTCAAGAGTGTTGTCGCCCCGGGTGGTACAGGAGATGTGCTGGTGGAATTTTGGCAGTACACTCTTGAGGTTGGCTTTGTTGAAGTCTCCGGCCACAATGAACAGGGCCTCCGGGTGTTCTGTTTCATGGTTGTTTATGACTGTGTACAGTTCATCCAGCGCCTTCCTCACTTCTGCCTGGGGTGGGATGTAGACCGCTGTGATAATGGCTGAAGTGAACTCACGTGGAAGATAGTATGGGCGGCACTTTACGGTCAGGTATTCCAGGTCTGGGGAGCAGTAGGTCGCCAGGGTCACCACATCCAAGCACCAGGAGGAGTTGATGAGGAGGCAAACCCCTCCACCCTTCGCTTTGCCTGAAGATGCCGTGCGGTCCGCCCGGTGAATAGAGAAGCCTTCAGGTTGTATGGCACAGTCCGGTGAGGCGGAGGTGAGCCATGTCTCTGTGAAACAGAGCACACAGCAGTCTCTTACTTCCCTCTGAGAGGTAAGTCCCTCTGAGAGTGGGGGGGGGGGGGGGGGGGGGGGGGGGGTTACCATTGAGCAGAAACTGAACTGAATTAGCCACAAAAAGCTTTGGTCAACTGTTAGGTATCCAAGTGATGAGGCAATTCTTAGAGGTTCACATTTTAAAAAATGTTAGGTATCCTGTAGCGAGAACTCACCTCCTGATTCCTCAAAGGCCATCCATCTGAGGTTCCCAAAGGTGGAGGAAGGGCTGGTAGAAGGGCTGGGGGCCCCAATTGGGATTGATGAAATAGCAGAGACGGGCTGAAGGCCATGTAGTCGAGTAAAGCCCAGGGACCGGACGGGTACCCAGTGGAGTTTTATAAAAAGTTCTCTGGGATGCTGGGGTTGCTGCTGGTGAGGACATTTAATGAGGCGAGGGAGCGTGGGGTGCTTCCCCCGACGATGTCACAGGCCACGATCTCATTGATCCTGAAGCGGGATAAGAACCCGGAGCTAGGCGGATCCTACAGACCGATCTCCATATTAAATGTTGACGCCAAACTGTTGGCCAAAATCCTGCTCTCTAGGATCGAAGACTGCGTTCTGGATGTGATTGGGGAGGACCAGGCGGGATTCGTTAAGGGCAGACAGTTGGCGGCCAACGTTAGAAGGCTGCTGAATGTGATCATGATGCCCCCAGAGGGTAGGGACGTGGAGGTAGTGATCGCAATGGACACAGAGAAGGCATTTGATCGGGTGGAATGGAAATATCTGTGGGAGGTGCTGGGGCGGTTTGGGTTTCGACAGGGCTTCATTGACTGGGTTAGGCTGCTGTATCAGGCGGCTATGGTGAGTGTACGGACGAACAGGTTGACATTGGACTATTTTAGGCTGCACTGGGGGACCAGGCAGGGATGCCCCCTCTCCCCGCCGCTGTTTGCGCTGGCCATAGAGCCGCTGGCAATTGCGCTGAGAGTCTCGAGGGGCTGGAAGGGGGGGCTGGAAGGGGAGGGGTGGAACACAGAGTCTCGCTTCGTGCAGATGACCTGCTCCTATATGTTTCGGAGGCACTAGAAGGGACGGAAGAAATTATGTGGATTCTGGGGAATTTTGGCTGGTTTTCGGGGTATAAATTGAACATGGAAGAAAAGTGAGATGTTTGCGATCCAGGCAAGGGGGCAGGTGAGGCGATTGGGGGAGCTGCCGTTTAGAGTGGGCGGGGGAAGTTTTTGGTATGTAGGCATCCAGGTGGCACGGGAAAGGGACCGGCTACAAAAGCTAAATTTGACCCGACTGGTGGACCAAATGAAGGAAGACATCCGAAGGTGGGACGTGCTCCCGCTATCACTGACTGGGAGGGTACAGACAGTGAAAATGACGGTCCTCCTGAGATTGCTGTTTGTGTTTCAGTGTCACCCCATCTTTATTCCACGGGCCTTTTTTAAACGGGTAAACAAGGTGATCACTGGCTTTGTATGGGCGGGCAAGATCCCGCGAGCAAATAAGGGAATGCTGGAGCGTAGCTGGGGGGAGGGCGGGCTGGCACTGCCGAACTTTAGCAATTACTATTGGGCGGCGAATATAGCCATGATCAGGAAGTGGGTGGTGGGAGGCGGGTCAGTGTGGGTGCGAGTAGGCATTGTGTAAGAGCACGAGTTTGGGGGCATTGGTAACGGTGCCTCTGCCCTTCCCGCCGGCACGGTACTCCACCAGCCCCGTGGTGGTGGCGGCCCCAAGGGTCTGGGGGCAATGGAGGAAAGATGTGGGAGCAGAGGGAGCATCGATCTGGTCTCCAATCTGTAATAATCACCGGTTTGCCCCGGGGAGGCTGGATGGAGGGTTCCGGAGATGGCAGAGAACAGGGATCGAGAGGATGGGAGATCTGTTTATAGAGGGGAGTTTTCCAGCCTGAGGGAGTTGGAGGAGAGATTTGAATTGACGGGAGAGAATGAGTTTAGGTACCTGCAGGCGCGGGACTTCCTACGCAGGCAGGTCTCAACCTTCCCCCTCCTAACACCAAGGGGGATACAGGACAGGGTAGTTTCCAGAATGTGGGTGGGAGAGGGGAGGGTTTCAGTCATCTACAAAGAACTCGTGGGGTCAGAGGAAACGCAGACTGAGGAGCTGAAACACAAGTGGGAAGAGGAGTTGGGAGGAGAGATAGAGGATGGTCTCTAGCCTTCAGGCCAGGTTCGACCTACTGACCACCAGAAAGGCGGAAGCTCAGTGGAGGAAAGCACAGGGGGCGGTGTATGAATGTGGGGAGAAGGCGAGCAGGATGCTGGCACACCAGCTCCGAAAGCGAGGCGCGGCCAGGGAGATTGGGGGAGTGACGGATAGAGCTGGGAAGGTGGTGCGGAGGGGGGGTAGCTGTTAATGGGGTCTTTAGGGACTTTTATGGAGAACTGTACCGGTCTGAGCCCCTGGTGGAGGGGGGTGGAATGGGGTGCTTCTTGGACAAGCTGCGATTTCAGAGGGTGGAGGAGGGGCAGGTGGAAGGTCTGGGGGCGCCGATTGAGCTGGAGGAGGTGGTTAAAGGGATAGGGAGCATGCAGCCGGGGAAGATGCCGGGGCCGGATGGGTTTCCGGCCGAATTTTATAAAAGGTATGCGGACCTGTTGGGCCCCTTGTTGATCCGGACCTTTAACGAGGCAAGGGAGGGGGGGAGCTTTGCCCCCAACTATGTCACGGGTGCTGATTTCCTTGATCCTGAAGCGGGACAAGGACCCTCTGCAGTGTGGGTCATATAGGTCGATCTCGCTGCTAAATGTAGACGCCAAGCTGCTGGCAAAGATCCTGGCCACTAGAATAGAGGATTGCGTGCCCGGGGTCATTCATGAGGACCAGACGGGGTTTGTGAAGGGAAGGCAGTTGAATACAAATGTACGAAGGCTCCTCAACGTCATTATGATGCCGGCTGTGGAAGGGGAGGCGGAGATAGTGGTGGCATTAGATGCGGAGAAGGCCTTTGGTAGGGTTGAGTGGAGGTATCTGTGGGAGGAGTTGGAAAGGTTTGGGTTTGGGGAGGGGTTTGTCCGTTGGGTGAGGTTGCTCTATGAGGCCCCGATGGCGAGTGTAGCCACAAATAGGAGGAGGTCGGAGTACTTTCGGTTGTACCGGGGGACGAGACATGGGTGTCCCCTGTCCCCCTTGCTCTTTGCATTGGCAATTGAGCCCCTGGCCATGGCATTGAGGGAGTCAGGGAACTGGAGGGGCCTGTTGCGGGGTGGGGAGGAGCATCGAGTGTCGCTGTACGCGGACGACCTGTTGCTGTAGGTGGCGGACCCGGTGGGGGGATGCCAGAGGTGATGAGGATTCTTAGTGAATTTGGGGTCTTCTCTGGGTATAAGCTGAACCTGGGCAAGAGTGAGGTGTTTGTGGTGCATCCGGGGGATCAAGAGGAGGGGATTGGTAGGCTCCCATTGAAGCAGGCAGGGAAGAGCTTCAGGTACCTAGGGGTCCAGGTGGCAGGGAGCTGGGGGGCCCTGCACAAGCTCAACCTCACAAGGTTGGTGGAGCAGATGGAGGAGGAGTTTAAGAGGTGGGATATGTTACCGCTGTCACTGGCGGGGAGGGTGCAGTCCGTTAAGATGACGGTGCTCCCGAGGTTTTTGTTCCTGTTCCAGTGCCTTCCCATCCTTATCCCGAAGGCCTTTTTTTAGGAGAGTTAACAGGAGTATTACGGGATTTGTGTGGGCGCATGGGACTCCGAGGGTGAGAAGAGTGTTCCTGGAACGAGGCAGGGATAGGGGGGTGCTGGCATTGCCCAACCTCTGTGGGTACTATTGGGCTGCCAACGCAACGATGGTGTGTAAGTGGGTAATGGACGGGGAAGGGGCAGCATGGTAGAGGATGGAGATGGCGTCCTGTGTGGGCACGAGCCTAGAGGCGCTGGTAACGGCGCCGTTGCCGCTCCCTCCAATGAGGTATACCACGAGCCCGGTGGTGGCGGCTACCCTCAAATTTTGGGGGCAATGGAGACAGCATGGGGAGACGTGGGGGGCTCGATGGAGTCCCCGATACGGGGGATCCATCGGTTTGTTCCAGGGAGCATTGATGGCGGATTTCTGGGCTGGCACAGGGTAGGGGTTAGGAGGTTGAGGGACCTGTTTGTGGAGGGGAAGTTCGCGAGCTTGGGGGAGTTAGAGGGGAAGTTTAGGCTCCCCCCGGGGAACATGTTTTGGTACATGCAGGTTAGGGCGTTTGCCAGGCGGCAGGTGGAGGGGTTCCCCTTGTTGCCCCCACGTGGGGTACGGGGCAGGGTGCTCTCGGGGGTGTGGGTTGGAGGAGGGAGGATTTCGGACATATACCGGGTAATGCAAGAGGTAGACGAGGCCTCGGTGGAGGAACTGAAGGGTAAATGGGAAGAGGAGCTGGGTGAGGAGATTGAGGAGGGGACGTGGGCGGACGCCCTGGAGAGAGTGAATTCCTCCTCTTCCTGTGCGAGGCTTAGCCTCATACAGTTCAAGGTGCTACATAGGGCCCACATGACTGGGTCGAGGATGAGTAGGTTTTTCGGGGGCGAAGACAGGTGTGCTAGGTGCTCGGGGAGCCCAGTGAACCACTCCCATATGTTTTGGCTGTGCCCAGCGCTGCGGGAGTTTTGGAAGGGGGTAGCAAGGACGGTGTCGAGGGTGGTGGGATCCAGGGTCGAACCAGGCTGGGGACTCGCAATGTTTGGGGTTGCAGTGGAGCCGGGAGTGCAGGAGGCAATAGAGGCCGGTGTCCTGGCCTTTGCGTCCCTAGTAGCCCGGCGGAGGATTCTTCTTCAGTGGAAAGATGTGAGGCCCCCAAGCGTGGAGGCCTGGATCAATGATATGGCGGGGTTCATTAAATTGGAGAGGGTGAAATTTCCCCTGAAAAGATCAGTACAGGGGTTCTTTAGGCGGTGGCAGCCTTTCCTGGACTTCCTGGCGGAACGGTAGGGAAATAGGCCGACAGGAGCAGCAACCCGGGAGGGTGGGGGG